>NC_081843.1:82754796-83059231 GCF_963259705.1 Myotis daubentonii | reverse complement strand
CCATAGTTATATTTAAAAGAAAAAAAAGGCAAGTTCCTTTTTATAAAAGAATGCAGCTAATAAATGTAGATGAAATGGTAGAAGGAGGAAATGAACATTTTGCAACTCTCAACGTAATCGTTAATCAAAGCAAGGATCCTCAGTGGATTTTTCAGTGATTACTATTGTTGGTGATGTTGGTTCCTGGGATCCATGCCATCCTCTCACTTCCATAGTTATACAGTTACACCAGAGCTTTGAGTGTTGGAAACTGGCACCCAGGCTAGTCTGTCACTTTGGCAGAGAGCAGATACTTCGACATTTTTATAGCTCTTGAACTATAGTAGATCCAACATTTTGGACACAACATTGGGTCCAAACATTTTGAAGCAATTTGTACAGCCACTATTTTGTGCCTTCACAAGAAATGTGTGTAATTATATGATTTTCTAATTAAGTGGGGTGGGGGGAGAAGTACACCTCATTGATTGGTTTTCATTTCTTTGTTCACTAATGAATTTGAACTTTTTTCTAATATGTTTATTGAGCCCATGGATTTCTTCTTGTGAGAATTTGACTATTTGTAGAATTTGCTCATTTACGTTTTTAAGGCTTAGTGTTCTTTTCTCATTTGTTCAGTCTTCTATGGTCTATGATGTATTATGATTTATTTTTACTGACATTGAGGATTTTTAAAAGTATATTATAAAAGGCTTTGTTATAGGAAAAGCAATAATAGAAGAGCTGATGACACTGCAGAGATGAATTCATTCTTCTTCAAGAGGTCATAGAATAAATACTGTAACGTCTTTTTGTTTTTTATGTGCAAAGGCTGTTCTTTGTATGCACTCAAATTTGTCAGTGTTTTCTTTACTATTATATCTATTGTCTCTAAGCTTATAATTATAAAGATATCCCTTCACAATTTTCATAGCTGTTAATTATATTTTATTCTGATTTCTAAATGTTAGTATTTTATTAGTCTAACTTTTAAATGTATCTGAAATGGATTTTGAGACTGAACAAAAATAGTTTAAAATGCAAAAAATGACAAATTGACTTTCAAAATGAACTTGCTCTTTACCTTTTATCCAGCTAAATTATGACTACAGTGGATGGAAGAAGACCCTGAATCCAGACATTGCAAAGAAGATAAATACGCATGTCAAAAAAAGGAGAGCTCAGCCAAAGAGAATAATGATAGAGAAGAAACTCATAAAATGTTCTTACTGAGAGACTGTTCTGGTTTTATTTTGTTGTTCTGATAGCTTGATTGTTGGGGGAGGGCTGCAAAAAGAAATGCAAACAACTAGCTGATTTTAACTCGGTCTTATTGCAAAAATGCCTGAACAATACAAGAACAAGCTTGAATGGCTACAGCTGGTGCAGCCTCGCCTGGCCCACCTCCAGAATGAGGCCCAGAAATCAGGATTTAAAAATGATTCCCAGGTGATTCTAATGTGCAACCAAGGTTGAGAGCCACTGGATTAGCCGAACCATGACTATTACACTTTCCCGAGCAGATAATCCTTCTATTTCCTGAATAAGCTCAGCAGTTAGAATTTACTTCTCCATCTTTTTCGGTGTTCCTTTGATTAAAATCTAGTGAATTTATAATGTATGCACTTATGTTCTTTAATGACCAAATCGTTTACAGTTTGCACTCAGATCCTTTCACTTTCCTGAGGCCTGTCTGTTCACCCCAGATGCTAACCTTTGACTTCCAGGCAGTCTTTGTAAACAAGGAAAAATCATGGTCACTTTTTGCCGATTGCCTGGAAATATAAGAGACCCAGATGACAGAAATGTTCTCGGTGCCCTTCCTGTGGCTTTCTCCCTGCAGAAATAATTTGGTTTATTGAATTCATACCATTCTTACCTTCAAGCTGGTGGACGGTATTTATCAAGCTGCTTTCAGACTTCACACCTGGGTAATTCTGTTGCTTGAATTTTCTCATTGGTTGTTAAATAATTGAACTAAGTTCATTTTCTTCTTTGTACCGTAATGTTTTCGTTTCCAATAGCAAACAGCTTCTATCTGTTGAGGATTCAGTTGTTCAAAATATACTTTTAACTGTTTGAGGCTCATAGTTGAATTGTGTATCATAATTGCAAAGGAGAGGATAGAAAGGGAACAGGAAAACTTCTAGTTTTAGCCTATCAACCCTAAGGGCAACAGTGGCTGCTAATTCTTAAACTGATATTATCTGGCCTTTGCTTTAAATGCATTTTTATTGTTGTTGTTGTTGTTGTTGAACCACAGTGTCTAACAGATATAAATATCCCTTAAGTAAATGAATGAGTGAAATCCAGAAATTTAAATACTATACTCCAGAATTAATTAAAGACTAAATGGCAGCCTAAAACCAACCCATTACAGTGATGAATTTGAAGAAAGTACATTAAATCATTAGACAGATGGGCCTATGCCTCATTTTAAAAATGTAATTCTCTTTTACAACTTTAAAAGCTAATACCATGAGAAGGCAATTTGGTCTGTTTTCTGACTCTATTAGAAACAGCTGATTAACATTCCTGTTGGCTGCGTGTAATTCATATTAAAGGAAGGGAAAAAACTACACTTTCATATTTTAAGCTTTTTCTTGTATTGTGAGATCTGGTTCCTTTACTACCCAGCCTTAGAATACATTTCTTAGGTGGATTTTACCCATTACAAGCCCCTATGAAATGCTAGATTCCCAGGTTGGCTTCTTTTATTAGATTAGCTATCTTGTTTTTAACCCCTTGGCCTTCCTGAGGGACAAGGTTCAATGTGGTTAAATTGTCAAGTCCAGGGGTTCTCAAACTATGGCCCGTGGGCCACATGCAAATACAAATATTGTATTTGTTCCCATTTTCTTTTTTTACTTCAAAATAAGATATGTGCAATGTGCATAGGAATTTGTTCATAGTATTTTTTTAAACTATAGTCCGGCCCTCCAACAGTCTGAGGGACAGTAAACTGGCCCCCTGTTTAAAAAGTTTGAGGACCCCTGGTCAAGTCGATGAGGGGTGCAGGGAGGATGGGGAAAGCTGGGGCAGGAGGACACTGGGCATCTGTCTAGATGGGAGAGGAGAAGGGAAGGAAAATTATAAAGGAAACAGGAGAAGGCAAAAAGGATAAGAAATAAGGATAATTTCACCCTTAATGTTCATGCAGCCCATCAGTCAGTCAACCAACATGTATTGCGTGCCTGCTGTATGCTGGTGCTGTGTCACTTCCATGCTGTGCAGGTGTCAAAGACACCGCTTCTTCCTGTCTTCAAGGATTGTATAACCTAGAAGAGGAGAAAAGGTGAAGACAATGATGTTAACAGAAGGTAGAATGAGATCAAGGCTGTGCATTCATTCATCCTTGAATTCCTCTCCTTCATTTTCTCTTAAGTCCACTCTAAAAAGGTTCTTACCCCCACTACTCCTCCAAAACCACTTTCAGAAAGGTCACTCATGATCAAATGCTAAATGTAATGGCCAGTTCTCAGTCCTTATCTGACTTATTAGCAGTATTTGTCACAACCCAGCATTCTCCCTAAAATACAGTCTTCTCTTGGCTTCCAGAACATGCACTCTTGGTTTCATCCTCTCTCTTCTGTCTCTTTTTGAATCCTTTGTTAGTTCTTCAGCTTCTCTCATATTTCTTTATGCTGACATGTCCCAGAACTTGATTGTTGTCCTCTTCTGCTCTCTGTCTACAGTCATCCCCTTGATGATCTCATCTAGGTTTATGACTCTAAATACCACCTTCTTGCTGATAACTCCCAAATTTATAGCTCCAACCTAGACCTTCTTTCTGAACTTGAAATTCATATATCCAACTGGGTTCTTGATACCCAAACTTGAACATCTAATAAACATCTCATGTCCAACCTATCCAAAACTGAACTTCTGATCTCTACCGCCCACCCACCCCCCATTCCATCAAATCTACTTGACCTACAACTTTCCCTTTCTCAGTTTATGGCAACTCTATTCTTCTATTAACTCAAGCTTAAAACCTTGGAGTCATCTGTGGTTCCTCTCTCTCTCTCACATCTCATATGCAAACATTTTTGGAACTCTTGTTGGCTCTACCTTTTTTAAAAAACTTAAAACTTTATCATTTCTCACCATCTTCAAAGCTACTACTGTGATCTAAGTAACCTGGTCCTGTCAGGTTTTCTTACATTCTAACTGATCTCTCTACTTCAACTTTTGCCCTCCTACCTTAGACTATTATCAACCTGACTGCCAGAGTAATTCTTGTAAAACTTAAGTCAGATAACTCAGATCATGTCCAAAACCCCACAATAGCTTATCTTTTCAACTTATCATGAAAGCCAGAGTCTTTACAAATGGCCAAAAGTCCTCTGAGATGATGTTACTCTTCTCCTTCTCCTTGCTCACTTGCTCTAGACCAGGGGTGGGCAACCCCTGGCACGCGTGTCAAACGTGGCACCCCAGTAACTTTTGCTGGCACGTGAAACCCTCTCTTATAATCTTCCATTTACACTTTTTTTCTTAATATCGACTTTTTTATTTTTCAGATAAATTCAGTGTAGGTGCATCTTAGATAAATAAATAATTTTACATAACAAGTTATCTTAAAGACCATACACATGGATTGACGAGAGAGGGGAAGAGCAATTTCTATGCCTCTGCCTTAACTCTCCCTGCCTTCCTAGATCTGACCAGTGTTTTGGTTTCAACCACATATGCTTGTGAATCTTTGTTCTCAGTGATGAATTTTGTTAAGTCTCCTAATAGGAGTAGCCTGGCGGATGAAAGTAGTAGATCGTGAATATCTCTGAAGGTCACGAAATATAAACCTGATGTAAAATCTCTGTCATCAGTGATGCAGCAGCAAAAGTCCCATTGATAATATCAAACGGAGTCATAAAGTTTTCTGTCAGACTATCAGTGTACATGTATACATTAAAAAATAAATGTATTTTTCATCATCATATACTGTGTTTTTGTCGTGCGAATGAATTTTATTATTTCTTCAAGGTTCTTCACATACGTACGCCTTAAGAGATATCAAGTAGGCGTAGCATGTTCTCAAAAACTTAGGGTTGACATGCAGAAGAATTTTGAGTCAGAGATTTTGCTGGGTTTGGCATGCACTCACAAAAAGGTTGCCCACCCCTGCTCTAGACACACTGCCTCCTGCTATTTCCCCAACACACCAGGAATTCTCAGGGCCTTTGCACGGGTCATCCCTCCTAACCACTCTACCCCTAGCCCAGATGCCTGCATGACTAACCCCTTCCGCTCCTTTAAGCCTTGGCTCAAAAGCCACCATTGCAATTGGACCCCCCGACCACCTTATTTAATGCTGCAGATTATGCACCTCCATTTTTTCTTTATACTTTAGTTTTTCTTTTTCATTTTACTTTACCTTGTTATTTTTCCATAGCAGTTATCACTTTCTAACATATATAATTTCCTTACTATCATCTGTATTGTTTGTCTCTCCCTGCTAGAAGCTGAGCTCCATGAAGGAAGGGATCTTTATTTTATGTGTGTGTGTTTTTCAATTAAATTTATTAGAGTTACATTGGTTAATAAGATTATATAGTTTCAAGTGTACATTTCAATAATACACGATCTGTATATTGCACTGTGTGCCCACCACAAAGTCAAATCATCTTTTGTCACCATATATTTGGTCCTCTTTACCCTTTAATACTCCCCATACTCTCCCCTCTGGTAACCACCAAACTACTGTTCATGTCTATGAGTTTCAGTTTTATATCCCACATATGGGTGAAATCGGGTGATCCTTAGCTTATTCTGAATGACTTATCTCGCTTAGCATAATATCCTCAAGGTCTATCCATGTTGTTGCAAATGGCAGTATTTTGTCTTCTCTTTATTCACTGATAAAACTCAAACACCTAGAACACTGTCTGGAAGGTTGAAAGTGCTTAATGAAATTTTTTGAATTGAAATTGAATTCATTCAACATCCATTTGACAAATATATATTTAGTACCTACTATGTGCCAGGCACTGTGCTAGAGGCTTGATATTCAGCAATGAATAAAATAGACTTGTCCTTATGTTCATGAAACTCACAGACCATCAGGGATCACGGATTCTGGGCAAGTAATTGCAATGCGATGATTGTCACAATGGACAAGTAAAGAGCATTATGGGACATATGTTAGGAAGCTCACTGATGCTTAGGAGTCACAGAAAGCCTCCACAAGTTCAGACGTGAATAAAATGTAGAGGGGGGCCAACTAGTAGGAGGGCGTGGAGAGAGGTCTACACTGAGAAAACCCATTGGGTTGGTATTGATAAAGGAATGCCTACAAGGAATAGTTCGCTTATGGCTAACAGCGGTTCTCAACCTGTGGGTCGCGACCCCTTTGGCGGTCGAACGACCCTTTCACAGAGGTCGCCTGAGACCATCCTGCATATCAGATATTTACATTACGATTCATAGCAGTAACAACATTACAGTTATAAAGTAGCAACAAAAATAATTTTATGGTTGGGGGTCATAACATGAGGAACTGTTTTAAAGGGCCAGAAGGTTGAGAACCACTGGGTAGGGTGATGGGGGAAGGCAGCATGACTGAGATCACATGTAAAGGTAAATTGAATTAGCCAGGTAATACAGAAAGGATTGATAAGAGGGTGGAAGTGAGAGTGTCAGATGAAAAAACCAGTTTCAGCTTAAAATTAATAGGCAGGAACATGTGGAGCTTACATACTTCAGTTTGCCTGGAGCATAGGAGTGGGTTCTCAAGGAAAGCACCGAGTGAAGAAAAGTAGGTTGGGGCCAGAGGCAATGAAGAAGTCCTGATAGATTTTTTAAAAATATATATTTTTATTGATTTCAGAGAGGAAGGGAGAGAGATAGAGATAGAAACATCAATGATGAGAGAGAATCATTGATCAGCTGCCTCTTGCACACCCCGCACTGGCAATCGAGCCCACAACCCAGGCATGTGCCCTGACCGGGATTCAAACTGAGACCTCCTGGTTCATAGGTCGATGCTCAACCATTGAGCCATGCCAGCCAGGCCTGAAAGATTTTTAAGCAGATTTGTAACAGGACCAAAACTGCACTTTAGAGAGATTTAATTGAGCTGCAGGATGTAGACACTAGGAGCAGGCGAAAGCAGGGTAGCTGGGCCTGTAGGGAAAGCCTGCTAAATCTCGCCTTCTACTTTGAAGTCCCCAGGCAAGGAACTTGTTTGCACTAAGGGGTGAAAGACAGACCATGATAATTAAAATCCACAGGAGACTAGAATGAGCACAGGAATTCCAATTCATTTATTTACTGTGAGGAGTATAGCATCCCACAGACTGGAAATTCTCATGTCAAAAAATTGAACGTATTCTTTCCATCATAAATTGGAAAATCATGACAAGAAGGTCTTTTAGAATGTGCAAGAGAATCATCACAAGAAGTTGATGAGTGTGAACTCCTTCTCTAGCCGAACTCCAGTGAGCAGGGAATTGCTCAGTAAACATGGAATCAGAATAAAATGCTAGCTGGCTTGGGGCTAATGGAAGGTATGACCAAGGTAGACCTCTGAGCCTGTCTTATAATTGGAATTTAGAGTTCACCAGAGGATTGAAAATTTAGAGTTTACCTGGATTACAATCTCCTGTAGAGCATTTAAAAAATACCAAGGCTAACACACACACACACACACACACACACACACACACACACACGATATTCCAGAATAACCCAAATACTATATCAAGATGATTTCTGATCCTCATAGCATTAAACAATTTTGCAACCTTGGCTTTTCTTTGACTATGCAGGCAAAGGATTAAGAAACAAATAAATTAAACAAAAAATGTTTAAAAAATTAAACTTTGTAATCAGTGTCTCCCACATTGTTCAGTGTTTTGTTTTGCTTTGCTCTTTTTGAGATAAGAAATATAATTGCTTCATTTACATCAGTGTTCCCAGAGATGTTGAGAGGCAATATGTTGTTTACCACTTCCCTTTCAGGTTTTTCCTCTGTGTTCAAAGACATAGCACAATCACATAGCCATCTAAATAGCTATCCTACTGAGTTAATAATAGTCAGCCCACTCACTATTTCATTTTAGGAGTTTTCTTTTCCACTATTTGGATTCAATGGCAATTATCTCAGTTAAAAAGTAAACCAAATTGAAAAGTTTTGGACAGAGGTAAAACACGATATCTGAAATTTTAGAAACTGAACATTTCCTAAGTTTTAAAGACAATAGCTTGTCATCAGTGGTTTAAAAAAATCCTTTCTTGCTAACGTCTTTACTGAAGGCACTGAGAACTTTTTAAATGAAATTTTTTATTGATTTCAGAAAGGAAGAGAGAGGTACAGGGAGATAGAAACATCAATGATGAGAGAGAATCATTGATTGGCTGCCTCCTGCACGCTCCACACTGGGGATAAAGCCCGCAACCCAGGCATGTGCCCTGACCAGAAATCGCACCATGACTTACTAGTTCATAGGTCGATGTGAGCCACACCGGCCAGGCAGCACTGAGAATTTTTCTAGAGTCATACAGCAGGCCTTGGGGACCAATGCTCCTGAAACACAGTATACTCTGGGCTCCATCAGTCTCCGTGGGATTTGGAAACAGAATACTGACAGAACTAGATACTCTTTGGGAAGTTGGCTCTATCCCCGCTGTCCCCAATCAACTTTTGCCACAGCATTAATACACCACAAACTGTCAAGGCTGACCACAGCAAGGACACACTGCTTGCTTGCAGGTCTGCAGCTCACGGTGGCTCAGCTGGCTTAGACTTGACTCTGGGTGGGGTCTGTGTCCTGTGCCTCTCATTCTGTGTGTTTTCATTCTGGCAGGCAGGAGGGCAAGAGGGTAAGGGGGAACACACAATGCTTCTTAAAGTTCCACTCAGAATGGCACTGTGTTCCTTCACCTCACGTCCCACCTGTCAGAGCAAGTCAGATGGCCAAGCCTAAGGCGAGTGAGGAGGCAACATATAAACATGACAAGAGTAGGCAGAGGACAAATGAGAAAAGGTGCATGTTCCACCATTCCATTTCTCTGAAAGCTACACCCTTTTCTCCTCGGGGCGTGGGCTCTGGCAGGAATGTTTATCAGTGCTATTGGAACATAAAACCCAACTTTAAAAACCATTGCCACAATGTGATACGGCATGGCCTTTCCTTACCATTTGAAAACATGAATAGTAAAGCTGACTTACTTTAGCATAGATGGTCCCCCTCTAAAATGGCCCCAGTGATCCCTGCCGCCAGGTTCTTACACCCTGTGTAATCCCCTTTCCTTGAGTGCGGGCTCAATCTGATAACTCTGTTTAGAAAAAATACCCCTCTGTTTTTCTTTACTCACAATACCTCTGGCACCAGATGTGTGGGTTTTACATACATGGCACAGTTCTCTGCAGCACCGGGGGTAGAGGGAGTGACCTGTAATTCAATTAAATTCTGACACTATCTATCTAGAGTTAGTGCATCCCACACGGGTTCAGTGCCTTAGCTGCCCCATTTCAGATGCCAACCACAAGCCCCAGGTTGTCACCTGTTCTTCCGACCAATCAGCCATAGATTGGGGTTCCCTCATCCCCTCCTTGAGTTCTATAACTTACTAGGATGGCTCACAGAACTCAGGGAAACACACAGATCTATTGTAAAGAATATAACGAAGGATACAGATGAACAACCAGATGAGGAGACACACAGGGCAAGGTGTGTGGGAAGGGCATGGAGCTGCCATGTCCCCTCCAGGGACACTGTTCTCCCAGGCCCTTCACATGTTTACCAACCTGGAAGCTCTCTGATCCCAAATATTGGGGATTTTTATGGAGGTTGCATCATCTAGTTGTGATTTATCAATAACTCATTCACCATTCCCTCTCTCCTTCCCAGAGTGGTCTTTGGTCTTTCTGTTGACCAGCTCCCATCCTGACTTGTTAGCTCACCAAGAGTTGTCTATTAGAACAGAAGACACTCCCATCACCCAGGAAATCCAGTGGGAGGAAGGGGTGAAAAAAAGAGGCCTGCAAGTATTTATTCCAAAACTCTTCTCTGAGGGTGTGTCCGTGTAGGTCTTCAGGAAGCACACTGAGGCAGTTAGGAGTGTAACAGGTAAGAGGTGGGGGAGGGGCAGTGCAACACCTTGAAGAGAAACAGGAGAAGGAAGCAGGAATGGGCAGGAAGAGTTTTTGGACCACGATTCTGTGAAAACAAAGGGCTGGGGGAAATCAGAATTGGTAGGAAGACTCTCGGATTGCAATGCAGATCCAATCGTCTCAGCTGAACCAATGGGGAGCTCTGAAGCAAAGATCACTGTGATGGTGAATTTGAAGTGTCAATTTAGCGAGACCACAGCACCCAGATATTTGGCCAAATATTATTCTGGATGTTCTGTGAAGGTATTTTTTAGATGAGATCAATATTCAAATCAGCGGACTTTGAGTAAAATGACTATCCTCCATAATGTGGGTGGGCATCACTTAATCAGCCTTAATAGAAGACTGACCTCCCCAGCAAAATGACTTTTGACTTGAAACTTGTTTTGGTATATGTGAAATACTATAAAATTTATATATTGGTCCCCGCCCCAGCTCCACACAGAGCTCTTAAAAGCCTTACAATTTCCTTGCCTGACCAGTGTGGCTCAGTGGTTGAGCATTGACCTATAAATTAGGAGGTCACGGTTCAATTCCCCGGTCAGAGCATATGCCCAGGTTTCGGGCTCAATCCCCAGTGGGGGATGTGCAGGAGGCAGCCAATCAATAATTCTCTCTCATCATTGATGCTTCTCTCTCTCCCTTTCCCTTCCTCTCTGAAATCAATAAAAAAATATTTTTAAAAAATCCTTACAATTTCCTAAATGATAAGAACACTAGGGGCAACTCCTGTTCTAATATTTGGTCTGCTGGCACCTTGAAATCAGCCTACTATGAGAGATAAACTTCTGTTAATTAAGATGTCAATTTGTGGTCATTTGTTACAGCACCCACAGGAAACTGACATGGCTCTCCATCATTTCCTCAAAACTAAAAGAGCAGAGCTGTGAGTAGTTTGATTGGGGCACCTAATCTGCCTGTATCTAAATAATTTGCGTAAAGTATTCTGGAAGGAGATAAAGTCATTACCTCTGAAAGAGCAAAGATAAGAAAAGCAGAGGTTTCCATCTGCCTATTCCTCTTTATTTAGAAAGTCACAGAAGCAGGAAAAGTGAGCCAGTTGGGCATGGCCTCAGGAAAGGAGTGACGGGCAAAAGAAAGCGAAGTACACTCCAAAAGAAGATTCAGGTGGGCGTGCTCTACAGAGCAGGGGTGCGCCCCATCTGCCCATTTTTAAAATTGTAAGATTTACCATTTCGACCTTCATTACCTAAGATCAGCCTTCAACAGCAAACAAGTCCTTAATGTATAATATAGGTATTGGGGTTATTATTTCACAAAAGAAATCTTGTGGTTTTGTCCATTAAGATGTATGAGTTCCTCTTATTTTAGTATCCTTTAGCTACTTATCTTCTTTGATCCATCTGTTCTCCTAATTAATGTTATTGAGGATTTAAAAAGCCCCTGTTGATTTTCTAGGTTTACTTGTAGGATAGGATCGAAGACGCTTCTAAACTTTATTTTCATCATACACGTTGGAGAGATAGATAGACTTTTTTCAAACCATGTTCCTCGGCTTACAATTTTCATTATACTGCATCCAAAATTTCATTTCTTATTACATCTTTATATGAATGATTTCTCTGTACAGTGTGTTTTCTATGATTATTTATTAAATTAGAAATGTAAATGTGGCAGTGTTGTTTATTTCAGTGTGTATGCATGCCACAAACACCATTTATTATAGAAGTTGCCTTTTATGTTTTTCTATTTTGGGGGTGTTTCGTTTTTTTGTTTGCTATAACCCTTAATTTCTTTGGGAATTATTCCTACGAGAGTAACTTCTATAGAAAATGGAACATTTACAGAGAATTATTTTCATTGCTGCATATGTCCATATTATTTCTCAGATTTTCCTATAATTTACATAACAATTAGGAAGTTAGTTCAAATTTGAAAGTTTCAATTATTTATGTTACTTTATTTATTGCTGCCAAGTTGAATGTTCTCCGTAGCCTTTTTAACTATTTATTTTTCATCTCCAATATGAAAAGTAAATTTGAATTATTTGATGGACACACATAGACCTATCCAGTTTATTTCATTAGAAAAGTAGTGTTCACTTGTTTGCACACTGCTTTGATGTGAGGATAATTTTTTTACAGCTTCATTGACATACAATTCACATACCATACAATTTACTCACTAAAGTGTATATTTTAATGGTTTTGGATTGTGTTTTTCATTCATGATTAATTTCTTAAGTAAGACTCCCCATGAAACATGGTCATTGCAATGGAAGTTGCGTAGAGGGTTGGAGAAGAATCTAAATAATCTAGAACCTAGGGTTTGCAGAGGGGTCACCAACCAGAGGTGAAGGGACACTCTCCTGGCTGGCGGACTACACAGCACTCACTGCAGGCGCCAGCACCCGGAGCCTGACACAGGCTGACTCAGCACTCACGCAGCCAGCACCAGAAGGAGACACATGGGTCTAAAAAACAATTAAGTGACGATCTGTACACTGAATAGTGGGATAGGCAGCCTCCTTCACCCAACCCACTCCCGGCAATACCAGCAGCCAAGATCACACACACACCCAGACACACACACACCCAGATACACACACACCCAGATACACACACCCAGATACACACACGCACGCACACACACACACAGAGGAAATTAGCAATTGCTTTTCCAGAAAAAAACTGAATGCTCCAGAAAAAAAGAGCTTCCACAAATTATACTTAGCGGTTTCCCAATACAAATCTGGCAAGCCCACACAACTCACAGAGCTTCAGTTCAGATTTTCAGTACTTCACATTTCAATACGAATGGACTCAAAGATCACTAGACATTTAAGGAATGTTCTAATACGAGAGACTAAGGGATACATGTGTACTAGTATGCACACATACATACACACATCACACACACATGGCAGCTGCAGAAAATGAGACCAATGAGGGACAAAAGAAATTCAAGAAGAATAAAACATTGTATAAGAAAGAAGCATAATCATATTAGATGATTTGCCTCCATAGTGAACAATTATAATAATAATGATTAATTATGATATAATTATATGTAGTATTATTATTACAATATCAAGGCAGACTAAATAAGGTGCTATAACTATATTGGGAGGGAAGCAAGGAATACAGGAATATATGTGAAAAAAGCTAAACATCTATACCATAAAGTAAATTGATAATGTCTAAAATGAATAAATCAATAAATAGCAAACATTATTTTAAAATATGGAGAAAAGTATCAAAAAGTAGCAAAATTAACAGCTAAGTCACTGCCTCCAGGAAGTGAGACTGTATTAGGGAGAGTGTGCGGGGCAGATAGGGAGGAAACCCATTAAAGGACTACTGCTTTCCATGATAAGCCTTTTAGTACTATTTGAATTTTTAATTATCCACATGTATTACTTTGATAAAGAGGAAAAATTAATTTAAAATAAATTATCCAAATATTGTTTGGTGTGCTTTCTGATTTTTTGAAGGGAGAGGGCAAAAACTTTTGTACTGATAGCTATGTAAATTAACCAATGTTTCTAATATTTTTAAGTAAACTGGTTACATCCTTAGATGATCTGGGGGGCGGGGGGATTGTAGTAATTTCTTGAGAAAATAAACTTGGACATCTTAAAAGGAAACCAAGCAATAATTTCTACTGCAAAAATGAAATAAAACTTCAAGGGGTGATAATAATAATAATTTTATCAACTATACAACTGTGGCCTTGATTGCCTAGAGCCGTGGTCGGCAAACCGCAGCTCGTGAGCCACATGCGGCTCTTTAGCCCCTTCAGTGTGGCTCTTCCTCAAAATACCACGTGCGGGTGCTCGTACAGTGCGATTGAAACTTCGTGGCCCATGCACAGAAGTCAGTATTTTGTGGAAGAGCCGGTATTTTGTGGAAGAGCCACACTGAAGGGGCCAAAGAGCCGCATGTGGCTCGCGAGCCACGGTTTGCCGAGCTGCAGTTTGCCGACCACTGGCCTAGAACATGTGGCCGGGTTACCTCTACCCCTCTCAGCCCTGGCTCCTTACCCCCTTCCACCTTTTCTACTTTCCTTCCCACCCCCTTTCTCCCTCCTGTCCCCTCTCTCCTACTACAATTTTTACCAGCACTAACCATAATATGACCTGAAAGATTTCTCTTTTTAGGCATACCTCATTGAATAAATAAGTGGTGAGTGAAATGGCAAAAAGTTCTGTTTAAACAAAAATGATTTTTTTAAGTCCACAAAGACTGAAAGAACTATGTACATTTTTTAACTTGCTTGAGAATGTTGATTTGGGTGGGAGTGTCAGCGATACCTAATCGTAATAGAATATTCTACATCCCTAATTTTAAAGAAGAGACATGCACAGACGTGTTTTCCATCAGCTATGGCTGATAGATACATAGCTTAAGGCTTTAACGGACAGACACAGAGACTCTCAACTCGCTGCTCTTCTCCTAAGCACAGTGCCTCCAGATTCAAATGTGATCAATGGAGGTAGAATGTTTTCCATCTGATGATCTTCCAGGTGGGCATAGAGCCTTCAGATCTCTACCCCTGACTGTTCAAAACTGTCTGTGGCATTATGTCATCTCCTTGATGACTCGGTCCTCGTTCTACCTTGTAGAGAACAGAATTTCCCAACAATTTAACATGTCAGCATTTCATTTCTGCAATTCCTGAGGAAAGTTTATGACCATTTTAATCTGGGAAGTTTGAAGCTCTTTGAATGTCAAGGTACTTGCTTTTCTTCATGTTTGACAGAATTAATTAATCTCTATACTAGAAAGAGAATGATGAAGAAATTTGATTTTAATATACATTTAAAACATATCTAATATTTAAAATAACAGCGTCTGACATTTTATTTACTTACTTTTCTCTCTCTCTCTCTCCCTCTCTCCATTTCTGATAATTCCAGGATTTACAGAACATTAGGATTCCCTCTCCCTCCCACCCCCACTCCCCTCCCATCTATATTTGGGTTCAGCATGACATCAGTCTGTTGCTCCCACTCAGAGCTTGTACTGGGAATGCACTTGCTGGTACTTTCAAGTGAACTTGTATTTGACTGAACTAGCAGGCCTTTGCCTTCTCCCTTGTAGCCTCATGTACCCAGTTTCCGAGTAGATAGCTCAGAAAAACTCTGGTAATCAAGGAGGTGGTTGTTGCTAAGCAACAGAAAGGCAAGCAGGATGCCTTGTGTTTGGGTCTTGGCAGTGTACTAGGAATAAAGAAGACCTGCCAATCATTTCTTGTCCTCAGGGGACCATTTAAAGTGCAGGTGCAGGGTAAGTCGAAAATGTGGCGATTCAGCACTAGCATCTGGGCTTCTCTCTGAGGCCCTTGATCGTCACCATTCATTCCCTCCCCTGATGCCTCATTCTGATAATGGAGCTGCCGTGCCCAGTAGACATACATACTCCTTTCTTCTCCTGATACATTTTAGTTCCAACTGTTCCCAGTTGGAGATCCTGTTTCATTCTTGAGATCCTGCGTAGGGTCTTCAATCTTAGCCCCAGCCTGGGACAGATGCCTTGATAATAACAATTGTGCCTTCTAGCTATTATCACCTGTCCCAGCTCCAACACAACTGGGTCCAACATCTGTTGGGGGCTTCCTATATTCTCCATGACTGGCAATAACCATTTCCCAGCTCCTTCCTGGGTCCCATCCCAGTTTTGGCTCTGCCTGGCTAGAAGAGTCTAATATTGGGCCCTGGCCCTCATTCCCCCTTCTAACTATAATCCTTTCCCCACATACACCCCCAGTTCAGGCGTCCATGCCTCTCTGATAAATCCTGAGGTAAGACGTGACTATCCACTTGTGCCTTGCTTTGATGCCCTTCGTTTGAACCTTTGTTCTGAACATTGAGGCCCACACTGTGCTTTAGGCACAGGCTCGAGTACGTGGCCCAGACTGTTTGTGAGGTATCAGAGGGTTTCTAATTTACAAATGGATTTTGTTCCCCAGAAAAATCTATTCCTTAGACGACAATTGAGTTACAGGAACAAACATTTCAGAATTGACATTTAATTGTAGCTGGGCTCTCACGTCAGCCTATAAAAAGCCTACTTGATACGAAAGGCACCAGCCATGAGAGGTACTGCCCCCAAGCATTAGTTCAGCTCTGACGAAAACTGCTTCTGTGTAGAAATGGAATCTGGGTTCTAACGAGCACTTCCAGGACCAAGTCCCTGAGCTGCAGCAGGAACTTCATTGCCTTCTAATGAGAGCAGGTGGAGTCAGAAGGGCAATGGAATACAAAGAGTTTATTACAGCTGAAGAAGGAATAAAGGGCTAGAAGCACATTGACCTCAGCTATTGGTACAGAAGCTGGGGAGTGGGGAGCTCAGCTGATGGAGAAGGAGGGAGAGAGAAACTGTGTGTTGAGAACCCTCATTTCTGGGCTGTCAACGCCATTGGTAGAGAGACGGGGAACTAACATGGTCCAAGATATTGACAGGGGGATTTGTATCAAATCCGGGACAGGACAGATCTGGGACCAAACCAACATTGTGCAGAAAAGAGATACAAGGAGCGCCAAAAACCTATGCCGATTGTGCCCAGAATCTCCTTTGAAGAAAGAGTTCCCTACTCCCCACCCGTATCCATAGGCATGTCACTCCAGTCAAATGAAGGGCCTTTCTTCCTCCCAGGAATTGGATTTTAAGATGGGAGATTTGAGGCACTCTCAGTATACCTGGATGTAAAATACAAAACTTCAGGGACTACGTGTTGGCATGTTCTGCCATGTGGCCACGGATCAGAGAAAACTGGCATGCAGCAGAGAAGTGATGGCTCCAATCATTCAGTGAAGGGGAAAAGGGAAGGCAGAAGAAGGGAACTAATGTTTCACCAGAGTGTACGTGCTAAACAGGAAATTACACAGAGGCTGCAGAGAAACCCAGACAGACGATGGCTCAGGAACCGGTGATAATAGTCAATAGGAGGAATAATTTGGTTGTGATGATTAATGAGGAGCCAGGCTCCAAGGACATACCTTGGCTGTTTGGGATGCCTATCCAGGGACCCCAGGGACCCCAGGGACCCCAGTCCTACCACCACTAAAGAGAGTTTTTCTTCTCTTTCTGAGTGCAGCAGACCTAAGAGAACCTCGGTGGTGACCTCTGAGGATTAGGAATTTGTTGTTTTCTATATGCATATAAGAAATACTAACCACCCAGTTTGAATAGCCATAGTGCTGCAAAGCAAACCAGTGGTCAGTGCTAAGGAAGACAGCACCTGAGACAGACCCCCAACAGTCCTCAGAGTCCATGAAGCACCTGGCATAACATTATGCGCAATTGAGTGCTCAGTTAATACTTCATGGTTTAATTGATGAACCATCTCTTACACAACTAGTATCTTCTGTCAGCTTCAAAGGCACACCATCATCCCTGTGATACACAATAACACATTATACTAACAAGACTACAGAACAATAATATAATCAGTGATGGACACTGCCATGTCCCACAAAAATGAAGCCAAATTGTAATTAACAAACTCAGTGACTCAAGTGGAATATAATATTTCTAAGCATGTGTGATTTAAGAGCACTACAAATGTAATCGTTTTTATGTCTCTAAATTGATAGTACTCACAACAGTGTCGGCTTCAGTAAAATTTCATGGTGAAGGGAGAAGGATAGAGAGTTAGAAACATCAATGAGAGAGAAACATCAATCAGCTGCCTCCTGCACAACAAGGTACATGCCCCCGACCAGAATCAAACCTGGGACCCTTCAGTCCACAGGCCAACGCTCTATCCACTGAGCCAAACTGGTTAGGCAAATTTCATGGTACTCTTAACTAATGTGGCAAGATAACCCAAGAGAAAATTTGGCTGTGTTTCATGTTTCTCCAGTCTCAAGACAAAACAACGAGAGAGATTACCCCAAATTCCCTGTCCCCATCCTGACTTATCTCATTTTAATAATATACACAATGAGGAAAGTTGAGCTCTCTCTGCAGGAGAGCTATGTTAGGAGAATTTGGTTTCTGAAAACCTTAGCAACAAGCATAATTGTCCAGGAAGGGTAAGGTACTAAGCGTGGAGAGGAAAAGGATGGCCTGACCCAACACCAGACTAAGGAACGAATGACAGTTACCAATGGCCTCACATTGCCTACAACAAGGCAGGAAGTGGCTATTTTATTGATGGGTAGTACATGAACGCCCAGGAGCCATTGAGACTGCCCCAGTAACTGGGCGGGCAGATCTGCCACCTTTAAATAGACCTACTGCCCAGAACAGTGGCACCTGCATTGGAGTGAACACCAGAGCAGGGGCATTGCTAGCACATTGGACGCCAGTAGCAATCATTAACTTCACATCCTTATCTCCATTGGCCAGACTTTAAAAAAAATTAACCACATAATAATAACTTTTTTCTTGATTTATTTCTTAGTTGTAAAAGAGTTAATAATATAAAATATAAATTTCTAACTTACTAGTAAAACGTATGCAAACTCAGTAGGATATTCCATTTAGGAACTAAAAGGCACTAACCAAACAAAAATATTATCTGCAATTTTCATTCTAATTCACTGCTTTAAATTTTAAATACAAAATTACGAGTTGTCATATAAGGAGAACTGAAATTACTGAAGTTCTATTGTTTCATCTTTGTAATGAGTGTTTTATCTTTACTTGTTTTGAGTTGAATCTACTGTTTGCATGCAGGAATAGGTAGCACACAGGGCTTCCTTCAAATGATTCCTAATCTTCAGGAACTCATAGCTAAACAAATGTGTATGACGATGGGTCCCTGGCAGAGGTGGGGGTGATGGGCAGGGAAGAACTGAATAACTAATGGTTCTTCTAACTGAAGTCCGTGTAGAATAAAGTATTTTTAAAGGATATTTAAGAAAAAGTTCCAATTTGTAGTTTACATATATTATTAAAACTCAATAGTATTCACAGCAAATGTTGAATATTTATACCCATAAAAATTTGTTTTTCACAGTGGAATAACTATCACTGTTTAAAATTGCCAGTGTGTGGTGATAATAAAAAGCAGAGCAACTTTTTTTAAAATATATATATATTTTATTGATTTTTTACAGAGAGGAAGGGAGAGAGAGACAGAGAGTTAGAAACCTCGATGGGAGAGAAACATCAATCAGCCGCCTCCTGCACATCTCCTACTGGGGATGTGCCCGCAACCGAGGTACATGCCCTTGACCGGAATCGAACCTGGGACCTTTCAGTCCGCAGGCCGACGCTCTATCCACTGAGCCAAACCGGTTTCGGCCAGAGCAACTTTTTAATCAGCATTATTTTTGTCCGTAATTACTTACAAAATGCACCCCCTTATTGCCTGTCCCTGAGCAGACTGTTCCTACCATCCCACTCGTAGTTCTTACAAATTATTTGAAATTGCACAATATTTCCAGGACACTTGCTGTGCTGGGGGAATAGCAAAAGGCCTTCCAAAGTACAACTGAGATTAAATTCCCCACCAGTTACACTGGTGCTTGTATCAGATCTCATTTGATTTTAAGGAATGATTTTCACCTGTGTGCTGTAAGGTAAATTTGTATCAGTTATAATACTATAATAAATATGGCCATAGCATAACTCATATAAGTAATATAGTACATGATTGAACATTTGATTTTTCTAAATAAAAATATCTAAGCAGCCCTACCTGGTTTTGCTCAGTGGATAGAGCATCGGCCTGTGGACTCGAGGGTCCTGGGTTCAATTCCTGTCAAGGGCACATGCCAGATTGTGGGCTCAATCCCTAGTAGGAGGTGTGCAGGAGGCAGCCAATCAATGATTCTCTCTCATCATTGATGTTTCTATCTCTCTCTCCCTTCCTCTCTGAAATCAATAAAAATATATTTTTTAAAAAAATCTAAGCATCCTCAGGTGTATTTTTTCCTGGCAAAATATGGGAAGAGGTGGTCAAATTTTCAAAAATTTATAAACTTAGTAACAATGTTTTTCTAGATAATTCTATTCCCAGAAAATCTTATATAGGTATGGTAAACAAACAAACAAACAAACAAAAAAACAAAACAAACAAAAAAAACACAAACTTTTATATTTTCCCTCTCCAAGTTGGTAGTCATTAAAAGTGTTCCAGGCTTGAAAATTGTTCAGACTGTGTTTTCCCAGGTTGCACCATTCTAGAAGTAAAGAGATGTCATATAAATAGTAACTAAAAGCATTTCTTTGACTCAGATCCACCCACTGTCTCAGCACTTCCAGTCACTTTCTGTCTCCCAATTACCTGCATTTATTTATAGGTGAATTCAGGGGGTAAGTAATTTTTGCAGATAAGCTTCTTGGCTTTCATCAACTCAGAGATCCCTACTGCCTCTCCCCTCCCCAAAAGCTTCAGAGCCTTCTAAGGCCACCTATGCTGCCACAATGGCCCTTTGCTTCCACTGAGCACACCCATGTCGCCTCCACAAAGCTGTTGCTGTCACTGCTGTTGCCATAGCCAGTACTGGTGCAGTCTGGTTTAGACTTGACTCTACACTCATTTGAATATTGGTAGCAGCACTTGAAATTACAACCAAAGCTAAGAGGATGGGCAGGAAGAAAACAAGGAAAGAATGTTCCCCAGGAAGCATGACGAATCTGAGATGGCCAAGAGGCAGCCTCAGATCCAGAGTATAGGAACCAAGATCATTTCTCCTGGTAGGAGCATCCCTGCCCCCCAAGGTACCCAAACTTTCAGACCAGCGGAGCCTATCCCCAGTCCTTGATTCTCAGATCTTCATAACCTAGCAGAGAGAGCGAGAGAGGCAGAATCTTTGAGTAAATGCTGGTTCAGACTAGTTTCTCCAGCCATACATGTCAAACAGAACCTTGGTAAATTGACTAGCAATTTTGTCCTTGGGGACTACTGGTTCCATGGACCAAAGCTAAAGATCTAGATGTATTAGGCTACCCCACTTGTACCACTCTATGGGACTCACTGCTGTGGACCACCCATTCTCACCATATTTAACAGCCTCAATCAGAGCAGCACCTCTGGCATCCTTATACTAAACTCCAAGGACACAAGCAAGTTTCACTTTAATCTGAGAAAAGAAGGAAAGATGAGTTACTCTTTATAATTATACCTGATTCGTAATGAATGCTAAATGAAGGAGAGCCTTTTCAGTTTCTTGGGAGTGGAAAGGGTAGCTTAAACAGTGACTATAAAAGTAGGTTAATAATGACGAAGTGTAGGTTACTGCAGTGAGAGAAAACGCTTTAGAAAGTAGTACACTGACAAATGGAACACTAATTAAACTGCCTCCTCAAATGATGAAGAGACTCTTTTCCCTCTCCCCACATCCTGAGATGTCCAGGGAAAGAGGAGGGTCGGAAATCAGTCGCTTGGTTGTGTTATAATACAGTAACCTTGTCTCATTTCTGCCCCAACCCAGGTACTAAAGGAAGACTGAGGCCCTTAAGAGTTGGGAAAGACCCTTCTCTCAGCTCAAGTCATGAGTGTTACTTAGTGTGATGTGCTTTCCATGGAACATTTGTATCATTTGTTGGTAGGTGATAGCCACCGCTTTCCAGTAAAGTGCTATTTGTCTTCACTGTCACTGGCTAGGTCCCTCAACTCTACCATGTTCAGCCATGTCCCCATAGGAGAGCACCAACTCTTCCAACGTCTAGACACAGTGATACTCATCCAAAGAAGGGTGTAATCAGCTGCGTCTGCTGGGCCATGAGTGCTGAGCCATTTTAGCTTATTCCTGGGCCAGAATGTTCACCAGGTACAATCAGGTCTTGGATGAAATCTGACACCTCTTTCTACACCAGACTGTGAACTCTGAGTTTGCCCTCTGGTTCTACCCTGCAGCTTTTCCAGGAGGGAGCCTACTCTTGGGCCAGGCACCCTTCCTCCATCAGGATGCTGAAGGTCCCAGGGTGGATCCCAGACTCTTAGGGAAGGGGGTACTCTGGGGATTTTGACAAAAAGCAACAATAATATATATAAATATAAAAAGTAAATAATGTGTAATTTTATACATATAAAATATACATGGACAGTATCTGTGTGCATACAAAATACATAATTTAAAACTATAAAGATGAATATCTTTCCACAAATTACTGGAGGAGTCTGGGAGCAGAAAAGAAAATGTGGTGTGTAGTATACGGGTTGAGAAACCAGAGTCACATTGCAGTGGTGCAATTCCTACTCTGCCTCTTACGTAGGTTAAGAGGTTTAAGCTATCGGACCTTAACCTCTCTGTGCCTCAGTTTCCTAACCTCTGAAGAAGAGATACCCATAGTTTCTACTTCCAAGTACAGCATGAGAATCAAGTGAGACAATATATGTGAAGTGTGCACGGCAGCACTTGGTGGTATGTAAAGAATGATCAACAAATGGTAACTGTTAGCATTCAGTTTGTCTGTATGTGGTTGGGATCCTTTGGTGGGAGGGAAGTGGGAGCCACTCTGCTTTACCTGGTAATGAGGGGGTGTTGTGAGGCCGCACCTGGAAATAGGTACAATAAGTGTTGGATACTTCCCTAGCCACATTGCTGATCTCCCCCCAGCGCATTTGGGGTGTGCAGGCGTCCCCATTGCCACTGTGCATATGAATGAGGCTCCGTAGCCTGCAGTCTGACAACGCTGCTGTCGCTGATTCTGTGTGCCAGCTATCAAGTTAGTCACATGGCTTTAATCGAATGTGTGGTTTAGTAAAGACACTGCTGTTCGCTGTAGCCATTTGCAGTAGAAGCTGCTCTGGAATTTATAGCACAGGAATCAGCCTCTAAACCACTCTCTGGCCAGAGAGCAGGGTACTTACACACCAACTGCCCCGAATGGTGTCATGTTTCTCCTCTTCCTGTGGCTTATCCAAGAAGGAATGTCAAAGTGGGCACAGTGTTTGTTAGGCTACTTCTGGTTATAACAGAAAACCAACTCAAAGAGGTTTAAACAATAAAGGCAATGAATGGCCTCATGTAACAACAAGCTGATGGGGTTGGCTGGTCCCGTGACTCAGTGTGGAGAAAAGACTCAGTTTCCTTCTGCCTCTCTGCCTGGCACCTTCAGTGCCCTCTTCCCCCCAAGGCAGATTCCCATCGTGGTTCTGGATGGCTGACCGCCAGCTGCGCTTTCCTACTGCCAGGAGGAGACAGACAGCTTGTTCTAACATTCAAGCAGGAGTTTGAAACTCACCCAGGTTTGACATACTTAGGGCCTATCCTTAACCCTCAAACCAACGATTACAGCCAATCAGCTGGAGACTGTCCCTGGTGCTGGGGGGAGGGCCACCACTTCTGAGAAACTAATATAGGGATAACCTTAGAAAGAAGGGAGGAATGGGTGGATGCAGCAACAAATATCCATTATAGGCATGATGTGGTTTGGAAGTTGTGAAGGGTTATCCATCTGGAGGTCCTCTGACCTTAGCTATGTGTTCCCAAAGAGTAAGTGACAGCTGCCATGTGGATTATGTTAAGGACTTTGATCCCAGCAATGGGGCACTCAGAGGACTCCAGGAATATCCAGCTCTCATGGAGGCTGCTACCTGAAGAATACAGCACCACTCTAGGGATAGGGTTTGTTATCAGCCCTTCGGCAGCGAGAGCTCATTAACACCCAACCACCACCATTAGATTCACTCAGTAAGTCTCCTCTCTGCTTCTCACCTCCTTTTATTGTCAACAAGTCATTTCACTCCTTTTGGTCTTTCATATGTTTATGCATATGTTCTGCTGCCTTATAGCTTGTAAACCATGATTTCAGCTTCCTCATGACCCCTGCTTCCTTGTGGTGTCACTGTGTGTGTCCTTTCAGATTCTCCTCTAACCCAGTAATTGCTCAATTCTATCAGTTTCAGGGAGCTACATGGTGAGAAAATCCTATGGCTGGGCTTTGAAAACTGACAAAGGCTTGGAGAGAAAAAAGAAAATCATGCTACTTTTTGGATAGAAAAACATAACATGAAGATGTTTCTGGGGCAGGAAGAAGACTGATTAGCCAGAGCAGGAGAGCGTGCTACAGATGATCAAGAGAGCAATAACGTTGGAAAGTCGAGTGGCACTGATTATAGAAGTTTTGGAAAATAAGGGTCTATTGAAGGCTTTTGAGCAGATCACTCATCCGTCCTCTTCATTATTTCTATATCCACGTCAACTTTGTTTGAACTCTTATTTTGCTTCTACCCAATAGCAGATATTTCTTGTTGCTAATTGCTCCCCATTTGTTCTATCATGCCAGTTTTGGGTGAACCTGGTGAGCTAGTGATGAGAAGGAAGGAACAGCACTCACCTTTGAGACACAACACTGGCCATTGTCCTATGGTTAAGTTAGATCAGCAATTCTCAAACCCAAGAGACTCAATGTTCATTTTATCAGAACTATTTCTGTAATTCTTCTTTTACTATCTTGAATAAAATATGCCTGTAATATGATGGATCTACATACATAATTATAACAGACTAGAGGCCCGGTGCACAAAAATTTGTGCACTCAGGTAGGGTCCCTCAGCCCGGCCTGTGCCCTCTCAAAGTCTGGGACCCCTCAGGGGATGACCACCTGCTGGTTTAGGCAGCTCCTCTGGCAGCCTGGGAGCCCTCAGGGGATTTGCATGTTTCTCTTTTATCAGATTAGATCATGGTGTGTTTTTTCTTGACATCATTAACCATTGTAACTGTTGCTTATGTATTAAAGTTCTATTCCTGCTAAGTCTAGAAGCAGCCTCAGAATCCTTCTCACCATTCATCCTAAGTCTGATGCTTAGTTGATCAGAATTAATACCTGAGATGAAGCCTCTTACTGCAGATGTATCCCAGAATGTATGGCATCCTCTTTGCTTTATGATCCAGCTAATAATACATTGCCTCAATCATGTTGATTGAGGTCATTTTTCCCCTTGCAGTTTCTAGTAGTAGATTACCATCTATTGCCTAGGAAGAAAAATTGACTGTCTCCATGTAGATCGCAAAATAAGGCATTTTTCTCATCAATAAAATTTCATTCTTTCAGCATGAGTAATTTTGTCGACAACGTTTTGAGGCAGTAACAGTTTATAACAAATTGAGTGAATTATTTTTCCAGGTACTGTGCTGTGTCATACACAGATTTCATTTTATCTTTGCAACAACTCTATACAGTAGGTACTATAATGACACAGATGAGAACACTGAGGTATAGAGAGATCAGGTAACTTGACCAGTAAAACCCAAAAGTGGCTGAGTCTCATTTCAAATCCATGAGCCTTGGCATTTAACCATTACACTTCATTCAATATTGTGCTAAAGCCTGCTCTTACTGGCTCACAAATTTTCAGGAATTTTTTAAGGTGGTTGTTAAACATGTTCATTATTAAAAATTAAGTTATATAATCTTAAAAGTGAATAAATTACATTAAAACCAAAGGAAATACATACTCTAAATTCATCACTCCTCAATTATTTACTACAGTTTACTGTTCTGACTCTTGACATTATTTATATCTTTTGGGTCTTTCTGGTAGAATATAATAGTGTATTACTGCATGTTTCTCCTCAGCTCTGCATTTAGTGGCATCATATTAGCAGCTGAAATCAGCCTTGGATGGAGAATTTATGCCACAGAAATTGGCCTAAATCAGAACTTCGTTTTCTTTGATTGAGAGCCAGTCGTTAAACATTTATCAGCACAACACTGACCACATTGGTGATGGTGGTCTTGTCAGAGTGTGTTAGATTATGCAGATGAAAACCTATTTAAACAGACTTGATGTAGATATTTTCAAAGATGGAAGAATTGTCCCTGTCAACTATGTTAGTTGATTCATATCTTCACTAATTGTCATCATTGCAAAGTTTTCAGTCCCCATATGGATTGCTGGATATAATAGGTCCCTGCCCTTTGTAGTCTTTGTTACCTTAAGGACTCTAGTTTTCCATTTATATGTTTAAGTACCAGCCTTACCGGCTTAAAAATGTAAGCTTTTAACACTGCTCTGTTCCGTATCCTTCTGATGAAAAGTGGAGTTGGTTTGAGGCACAGGAGAGACATTCAGAAGGGGAATATTGAAGTAATGACTGCAGTAGGAGAAGAGGGAACATATTTCCCAGGCCACAAGCACTGGCGCCCTGGACCACAGGGCTGGCAGCTTCTCTGGGTGGCTGCAGCCTGGGACCTCCGGGCGGGTGGCTTGTCCGTCTCCTGGGCCGCAGCCAGCCGCAGGCGCTGGCACCTGGACCACAGGTGGGCAGCTTCTCCGTGTCCCCTGTGATGCAGTGTGGGCAGCTTCTCTGGCTGACTACAGCCTGGGATCACGGGGCAGGCGGCTTCTTTGTCTCCTAGGCAGCAGCCAGCCTCAGGCACTGGGGCCCGGCTTGTCAGTCTTCCCGAGGACATAGGGCGAGCAGATGTGGGGCAGGCGGCTTCTCCGGCCTGCTGCAGCCTGGGATCACGGGCAGGAGGCTTTTCTGGCCTGCTGAGGCCTGGGATCACGGGCAGGAGGCTTCTCCGGCCTGCTGCAGCCTGGGATCACGGGCAGGCGGCTTCTCCGGCCTGCTGAGGCCTGGGATCACGGGGCAGGAGGCTTCGTCTCCCAGGCCGCAGCCAGCCTCAGGCGCTGGAGCCTGACTTCTCTGTCTCCCCTGACTTCTGCGTCTCTAATAGGCCTGGAGCGGCCAGAGCAGGGATGCTTGCATGGTAGCTGTGGCTGCAACGCAAGTATCCCGGCTCTGGCCTCCGCCATCTTTGTTGGGTTAATGTGCATATGTCTGGATTGGTTGGTGGGCGTGGCCTGTGGGCGTGGCCGGTGGGCGTGGCCGGTGGGTGTGGCTTGGTGTAGTGAAGGCACGGTCAATTTGCATGTTTGTCTATTATTAGGTAAGATGAACCATGTTCCTTCAAATCCATATGATGAAGTCTTTGCCTCAGTACCTTAGAATATATCTGTATTTGGAGATAAGATGTTTACAGAGGTAATTAAGTCAAAATGGGTGGGCCCTTGAACCATTATAACTGTCCCTCACAAGAAGAGAAAATTTGGGAACAAACACAAAGGGAGGAAAGACAATGTGAAGACCCAGGGAGAAGACAGCCCTCTGTAAGCCACGAAGAAAGGCCTGGAGCAGATTCGTCCTTTACAGCCCTCAGAAAGAAACAGCCCTGAGCACCTTGATCTCAGACTCGTAGCTTACATTACTATGAGAAAATAAATCTCTGTTGTTTAAGCCTCCCAGCCTGTGGTTATGGCAGCCCTCGCAAAGTAGTACACTAATGATAAATACGAATGACTTTTCTATAATGTAAAGAAGAAATAAATGGAATATGATTTACAATAAAATATGTATTTCTATTTGTGAGTGCTCAAGCACATCTATACCAAACATTTACACCACTATTGTGCGTGCAACCAGCTATAAATCACTGTGGAGTGACAGTTCAAATGCAGGCTATCACAGATGGCTTGCAGTATTGGCAACTCAAGTACAAAATCTCGAGCAGCATTACTATTGGTACATCATTTTCTGAAAGAATGAAAAACACTTGGTAAAATGCCAAATGAAACAAGCAACAACCTTCCCGCAATTGAAATGGTAGTTACATTCCTGGAAAATTCAAGAACTACGTTGTATTTATTGTAACACAGGAACAGGTGCTAGGGGCAGATAATTATAAATAGGTTTTTCAACTACATAAATGTCCCATGGAACATTTGAAAGTCACAGCAGTTCTTCATTTTTTTCTGTACATGTTGCAGGATGTCAGGATGTTTAGCATCCCTGGCCCACACCCATCTCAATCATTATGACAACCAATAACGTCCCCTAGCTTCCAAAATATTCCCTAAGTGTTCCCTAAAGGGGAGTACCACTTTTGTTGAGAATCAGTGAGATAGAAGAAAATAAAAGATGCAATTTGTGGTTAACTTTTGGGTTATGGGTGTTGGTCCAGCCCTACCCCCACTCCCTGACAGAACCACTCCTGCCTGGAGGCAAAGGCCTGGGGACTAGGTGACGTGGGACCACACAGCAGGCAAGTCAAGCAAGTGGTATACATCTTCTGAACTGGTATTGTTGAAAGCCAGCCTTGACCTTGACCTTAGCCTTGGTGCAGAAAAAGGCTCCTTTGCTTAGACTTCAGAGGCCTGAAGGTATTTGAAGCTTGGTACTGGCTAGCAGTGGGCCTGCCTTTCTCTCTGTGTGTTGCTAAGAGTGCTGCTGTAATTACAGAGACAGGTGTGAGCCAGTGCACAGCCACAGAGAAGCATCCTGACTAATCCTATTGTTCATTTCCCTGCCCTTGTTCCTGGACTATTGACCATTCATTGTGGGAGAAAATCACATGAACCAACAAGTTGGTCCCACCAGAAAGCAATGATCTCTAACTATAACTGGAACAGTGCGCTCAAACCTTTGCTCCACTCTGCTTCACCCAGGCATGCTTCCGGCTGTGCTTACCCTCAGCCTTCCCATTCTCTTCAAGCAGTCAAATTCCACCTTGTCGTTTGCTCTCTAGAAGACTTTTGTACCTTTTACCACCATCATCGTCCTGAAGGGCTTCCCTCCTTCTCACCTCAAAATTTATTTTCCTCTTGCATAAGAGGAAGCAAAGTCTTTTGTTGCCTAAACTGCCTGTTCCACCCCGCCCTCACCTTCTAAGGGAACCTGCTCCATTGATTAAAGAGCTTCAGTTTTTCCCTTTCAACTGCCTTCTCCCCTCACCTTTGCCTGAAGATGTGCTCGATGAGTCAGAACCCTTCAGTGGCAAGCTGTAGAATACAACTTCAATGCACTTTAGCCAGAAAGGGGATGTTATTCCAAGGAATCCAGGATGTCTCAAGAAACCCAATGGTAGGAATGCCATGGTGTCAGGAAAGGACTTGAACATGAACTGTGCAGCCATCAGCAGTCTTTCCACCGGACTTTTCTGCTCCTCTTAGTTTGCTCCATTTTGTACACTCACTTCTTGTGGCTTCATATCCTCAAGGCAGAATCCCAGTTCCAGGAGCAAGAACCATACTTGACTAGTTTGGATCAGGTTCCGTTTGCTGTCAAGTCCAGCTAAAATAGCTTAGCAGGGACCAGATGTACCCTGCTGCCTGAAACAAGTGAATCCATAAAATATAGGAGCACTGGGTTTTGAACATGGATACCAGGAGGTGGAGGACAGTGATCCCCAAAAGTGGAAACAGGAGGTGAGCCTTATGGTTGCCTCAACTTGCTGCCTGGAGAGTTTCCAGGCTTCAGCACAGGTGGGGGAACCCGAGAGGAGCCCTGTAGTCTCCCTGAGTTGAGAAAACAGACCTGGGAGTCTGAGCAAGGCACGGTGGCTAGAAGTAGCAGGACAGAACACCAGAGAGAAGAGAACTGGAGAGGAGAGTGGGGGTTGGGGGGTGGGGGGTGGGGAGGGATCTCACTGAGCCTTAAGCTGAGTACTGACCAGTACATCCATGTAAAGAAACCTCTGGAAGGCAGGAAAAGGGCCACCTAAAAGGAGCTGTCACAGGGCCTGACAGCGTTTGTTTCCACCAGTCAGACCATGGGGGTAAGGAGGGGGGTGGGGGTAAGTCTTGTAATTGACAAGGTATCCAGTGGAATTCTCAGAGGTTTTAAAACCGGCCAAGGCCTCTTTCTCTGTTTCCCTGGCTGCCCACCTCTCCAGAGAACCCTCCCTCTCTTAATTGAGTCTCTTGGCTTTCCTACTCTTTCCAGGATGTTAATTGAACACAACGCATGGCTGGTTTTCGGAGAAAATTTTGTTTCTTTTCTGATTTTTACATGGGCAGATTTTATTTTATGTCTTAATATTTCCCCCCTTTTTATTAAATTTATTGGGGTGACATTAGTTAATATGGTCATATAGGTTTCAGGTGTGGGTTTCTATGTTACAAAATCTGTCTATTGCACCGTGTGCCCACCACCCAAACTCAAATCTTCTCCTGTTCACCTTATATTCGGTCCCCCTCTACCCTCCACCTCCTTCCCTCTGGCAACCACCACATACTGTTCTTGTTCGTGAGTTTCAGTTTTATTTCCCACATATGAGTGAAACCATGGGATGGGCAGATTTTAATGTTTCACATGTACTCCTCAAAGAAGGGGTACTTCTCGACACCCCCTCGCTGGCAGGTAGTTCAGCGCCTTTTGTTCTGCCCACTCCCCCACTCCTCGGTGGGCGCTGGCCTGTGGTGGGCGACGGCTCCCCCAGCCCTGCTCGGTTTGTCTGGAACCCACCTGCCCTGTGCTTGGGCAAACAGAACTGCCACTTGGGCGCATCTGTGTACGGGGCCAACGTGTGAAACTCAGGTGAAGTCTTCCCGGCATAGAGTGGGGCCAGGCTGTTGACAGTGAGGGCAAGTGGAGGGGTGTCTGGAGAGCGCGGGACAGGAGGCGCAGGGCTGGTACCTGGCCGGTGGAAGGACCGACCGCTCAGTGGTGAGAGGGAGCAGCGCGAGTCCAGCGACCAGACACCATGTGCGCAGGGGGAGGAGGGAGAGCAGAGGAGGCGCGCGAAGGCTGAACCCCCGGCAGCCAGACACCAGATCCGAAGAGGGGAGCCGGCGGAAGGGGTCGGCGGGCGCTGGCGGTGCGGAGCGCGTGCGGCCCGAGGGCTGATCGGGGGACCGGCGTGGCCCTGCCCGCAGCCCGCGGCGATGGGCGAGGCGAGCCGGGTGTGCTCCGGCTACTACAGCCTCAACCACAGCTTCGTGGAGCCCTTCCCGTGTCCGCGGCGCGGAGAGGCGGCCGCCCTCCGCTACTGCTGCGGCTTCGCAGACCTCAAGTACTGCTGCAGCGAGCCGGGCAGCTACTTCCCCTACAAGCACAGCTACATGTGGAGCCTCAGGTGGGCAGGGCAGGTGGCTGGCGGGCCGGGCCGGGGAGCGACGGCGAAGGGCAGTGCCACCTCGGGAGGAGGGAAGGCGCCCGCGTCCCCACCACCCGCTCGGGGCGGTCCCTCCGGAAGGACACGGAGCCTCCTAGACCGGAGAGGGCTCCGCAGAGAGACCCCCTGCCGGCTCGGAGATGCCCCGGGAGCGGCACTCCTCGGGCGAGGGTCGGGCTATGGCCGCCGGAGGCGGGAATCCGCCCTGGGACCCCAGGCGGGCGACTCGACTGGCTGGCAGAGACAGGACACGCAGATAACTTAAGGAGGTTTTAATTCTTTTTAATTTGGTGCACTTAAACAGAAAGGGGCTCCTATGGAGCCAATTTTAAGGCATTAACTAAGGATCAGAGTACTTTGAGTCTCTTTGGAGGTAAGAAAGAATTGGCTGTATTCTTTAAACTATCAAAAAGGTATGGGCGCGTACGTGCGCGCGCGCGAGCAAGCAACTGGGCTTTAATCTGACACACCCCGAACCGAACTGGACACCCACAGAGGTACAGTTTGAGGTGCTATGATCTCACACTCTGTAGAACCTTCCCAGGACACCCTCTTTCTAAACGGGGTGGCCATTGCTGAAGAGGCTTTCTCAGGTGGGGAGGTGGGGCCTCTCTTGCCTCTTTTTCCTACGATGGGAATTTTACTCATTCCAACTAGTATTCACGCGGATATTTTAAATTATGAAGCGCTTTTCCTCCCCTTCCACTCCAAAGGTTGCACACTTTGAACTTGGTTCCTTCCTTTGGCCTGGAGAATGAATAGGGTGTCAAGGTTATAGGAAAGAACTCCCACCCACCTTAAATTGCTGAGAGAGAGAAGGAGGGAGGGAGGAAGGGAGAGAGAGAGAGAGAGAGAGAGAGAGAGAGAGAGAGAGAGAGAGAATGGGGGGGAGGGTTACAGCCAGGGATGGATTGGAGGAGAGGACACCCTTGTGGTCACTGCAGAAGCTTCTGGGCCTGCAGCTTCCTCACAAAATAATTGATGGCATTTGTGGCCCAACTTATCCTCTCCAGCAGGATTATCAGAGTGTTTGGGACTCCACAGCACGGATGCATGTTCTATATTATCGAGTTTTTCAAAGCTGCAGTTGGGGGAGAGGCCTGGGAGACTTCAGATGACTATCTTCTAGCTTTTGTATCACCTGACCAGCAGAACCGCTAAGTTTTAGGGCTAAGTGTTGGCCTGTGTATCCTTCCACAGGGATTCACTGAAATATTTTGTTTGCATTCCTTGTCCGATGTCTATTGGCTACCTGGGAGGCACAGTATCCAACTCTGTGTCATGTCACGGGTCATGTGTCTAAGCATTTGGAACTTTTGTAGAAAAATGTGTACCATTACTGCTGCACATTTACTAACTTCTTTTACAAAACAGAAGTAGAACTGCATGTATATCTTGGTAGCCAGTTAAGCATAGTTTATGTATGTATTTCAATAGTTTTAGTAAATAATCTCAGTCTAGCCAAAAAAAAAAAAAGAAGAAGAAGCTGTAGTTGATAAAAGTTTATCTGATAAAAAATCTCAGCAATTGAATAAGTTGGATTCATTTCATCAAGAAGCGATCATAAAATGCTTGAAAAGCATGAAAGATGAAATGAAGCACTCCCTGTCAGGGGAAATAGTTGGTATTTCCTCTGCACAGCTACAGGATTTTGATTGGCAGTTAAAGCTTGCACTTTCCATAGACAAAAATGCTACATTATGAATGCCACTTTTCAACCTTCATCTACATGTAAAAGAAAACGGTGAAGTCAAATCGTATTCAGTTGGAAGGAGTAAAGAAGAGCTGCAGAATCTGGAAATTTCTTGGAAGCAACTAATGAGGTCATCCTGCATTTGAAATAACTGGAAATGATGACTATCACCAGCATTATCAGATTCCACTGCTATAGCTGCTATCACACAGTAAATATTGTGTGTTCAGAAAATCTGTGACACGCTATTATGCCAAGCTGGGAAAGCAGCAGTGTTGAGATTACAAAGATAAAAATTTGTCAACTTCTATAAAGAACAGGAAATTACATGGTTCACAGAAAACACATAAACATAAAAGATAAAAAGTTATAATAGCAGTTTATATTTTCATAATGACTGTTCTGCTTCGTTTATTAAATATCTTAGAAATCTTTATATAGAGTTTTACTGAAAATTAACCATAGGCGCTAAAGTAATGTAAACATACAAGCACAAGTAAATTGGAATTTTGCTTTAAGAAGTATGTGGCTCTGGCCAGGGGGTTCAGTTGGTTGGAGCATCATCTTGTAAACCAGGAGGCTGTGGATACGATCCCTGCTAGGGGAGTATATGGGAGGCAACCCATCAATGTTTCTCTCTTACATTTCTCTCTCTCCTTTTCTCTAAAATCAGTGAAAACACATCCTCAGGTGAGGATTAAGAAAAGAAAAGGATGTGAATACCAAGGATGTGTGCTATGGTTATATGTATATGACTGATTTATGACATTTTAAAATAACTTTCAAAGAATGTATAAGATGCATATATAACTCAGGAAATTCCATTTCAAGGGAAAGATTATAAAATGTAAATTTTTTTAGAAAAAGAAGCTCTTCAGACATGAACAAGAAAAAAACCCTAAATCTGTGTAAATAATTTTGAGTTTATGAATTCTAGAAACTGAAATCTTGTACTGGAACATAGGAAAAAATGCAATGGCTACTTTTGTATTTCAAGGTCTTGGGAGAGAATGAACTGATAAAAATAATATATGCCGATGCATAGTGTATATAGTACTATTCAAACATCAGCTAAGACCACATATATCTCCATTTTTGTTATAAACTCTCAATATTGAATTTAACAGTTTTGGATGTTAACTTTATTGGCAAACAGATAATTTTAAATTTCAGTTAAGTTTAAAGATAAGCATTTTGAACATAGAAGTACAATTTTATTTCATTAAAAATATGTTTACAGTTTTGAATATTCTTGTATTATTATTTATTAATTGTATTATTTTCCATACAAACAACTGTAAACCTACTTTTGCCCCATCCTGTATTATTTCTCTCAATCTCCTAGGATGATCCAGAATTTGACAGGCATGCCAAATCTACAGCAAATGACTTTAAGTGTTATTTCCTGAAGCAGTAAGATAATTTTTTAATGTATTGCAAGCTTCAAAAAATATGCAAAGGAGTGCCCACTTACCAATGAGTTCAACTAACAAAATTGTGATGTATCAGAGTGGGGCAAAAATCTCAAAAATATAATGAAAGCTTATCCTTATTATTTGGAGAAGCATTGTATATGGTACTGGCATATTATTTGGCCTTTTGGAAAATAGTGTAATAACCCAGCTCTGAGACTTTGGAGATGTTAATAATGGTAGCAATAGAGACTGACAAGTCATAAGGCAAACTCAGTTGTTTGACTTAAATCCCCAAAGTGCCTGCAAAGTGCCTGGCTCACTGCAAAGTGACAAGCAGCAGAGGTTGAAACCTGTCCTAAGGTTTATGAGGGCACAAAGGATTGAACAGTTTGCTGGGGTCTTCGTTCAGCACTGACAAAGTGGACAGTGCACCTCAGTTCCTGGGAATTATAAAAATGTTTCCAGCGGATGGCCTCAGTTGGCAACGTTAAACCTGGGGGGTCTTGTTAGTTATTGAGCTCTGAGGACACACTGGAGAACTCAACCCCTAATTTAACATAGTTCAGTTGTGAAAAATATTCCAGAAGTCACTACCATTTGTTCTGAGATTCTGCAGCTACTGGAGAAAGGCACAGGTATAGCTACTACCAGGTAAGTAAAGTTGCTGAGTAGGAGAATTGCTCATTACCATGATGACAGCTGCAGACCTTCTCTCAGGGACTGCCAGACGGTGCTGTAAGGAAGAATAAGTCTCCCTTTTCTGGGTCTAGCCCACTTCCATCTTTTCTCCTCTTATAGATCCCTAACCTCTTTGGTAGTCTTCTTCAGGACCTAGGAAAATAATGCCTATTGCATAGGGCTTTGCATGAGTTCAATAAGTATGTGTTGAAATGAATATCTTAGGAGATTCCCAGAGCTCCATCTAGGTTAGCATGCAAAGAGCAATATTTCTGTAAAGTAGAACTGTGACATTGAAATAGTGGGTCAAGATTGGGAAGACCTCTTTTTAAAACAAATAATAGAGACCTAACAGGTTTGGTTCAGTGGCTAGAGTGACAGCCTGCGGACTCAAAGGTCCCAGGTTCAATTCCGGTCAAGAGCATGTACCTTGGTTATGGGCACATCCCCAGTAGGGAGTGTGTAGGAGGCAGCTGATCAATGTTTCCCTCTCATCAATGGATCTAACTCTCTATCACTCACCCTTCCTCTCTGTAAAAAATCAATAAGATATATATTTTTAAAAAACAAACAAAAAACAGAAAATAGAGCCCAGCCGGCCTGGCTCAGTGGTTGAGCACTGACCTATGAACCAGGAGGTCACGGTTCAATTCCTGGTCAGGGCATAGGCCAGGGCTGTGGGCTTGATCCCCAGTGTGGGGCATGCAGGAGTCAGCCAATCAATGATTCTCTCTCATCATTGATGTTTCTATCTCTCCCTCTTCCTTCCTCTCTGAAATCAATAAAAATATATTTTAAAAAACAAAATAGAAAGCAGAAACAGCATACTCTGTTTTTGTTTTTCTTCATGTGGACTGGTTTTTAAAATTGTGTACATTAAAAGCCCACTATATGAACGCTGAATTCAACTAAGTTGCCAATTTTACTTTTAAATTGACTAAATTATGTGGGGTTTGTTTTTTTTTATGAGATTGTATTTTTTTAATAACCGGGCTCTCACTTCAGGAATCTTGCCAGATGTCTGGCCTCCCAGCTGCCTTGAGCAACAGATAATATTAATGAAATGGGTTATGTTCCCATGTACCTGTGTAAAGTGCTCACCCTCCTTGACCTGTATAATCTACAAAAGTCATCTTTGGGGCAAACAAGCAGGAAAGAGGAGTTGCCAAAGCCAGGAGTCTACCCCTTGGAGTGCACCAAGTGAGTGCAAACTCCAATGTAACTATATAACTATAATTCTTGCCACAGAATTACTCACTCTTCACTTGTGTGCAAGGCTAGGGGAAGTGGGCTGACGTGAATAAATCAAGCATAAGAATTTCCATGCCTGTGGCTCAGGAGGCAGCCTCTAACTTGCAGGGGTGATTTATCTCCTGAAAACAAGGTTAAATTAGATGAGCTTAGCCCCTTACTTTTAATTCTGTTCTCCTTACTCCCAAGGCAGTGGCATACCTAGCATCGCTACTCAGATTCTCCCTTCCCTCCCTTGTGGTACATGTCAAACTTGTCAAGGCCCTAATCTCTGGGAAATAGCAGAAGCCTACAGGCAAGCCAGGAAGACAATGAAGGAAAAGGTTATTACTTTTCAATAATGATGAATTTTTAATTACTACAACTAGACCCATCACCAGTAAATTATTATTTACTTCCACTTATGGAACATTTATTCCAAGCTAAGGATTATGTAAACACTTTTAATAATTGTGCAAAACACCATAGAAAAGTCAACAGAAGTATCTGCCCTTGAGAAGCTTAAAATCTAATTACGTATTTACACACCCACACATACATATGGTTCATGAAGGTACATATATTTGCATTAGTCTTTCAGTCCTTTTTCTTCAAGCTCCATCTCCCATTTAAAAGCATTAAGTTCACAGGTTTATGTAAACTATGTTAGTTCTCATCTGATTAGTCTTATACATAATTGTGTCAAAAGGAATTATTACAAATTTAGTGTAGAGCAAATATTATCAGATATACACTTTATTTTTACAGGAAAGTGCAAGGGTTTCTTCCTTAATGCTAGAAGCCATTGGTATTATGCTCTTTTAGAAAGGAAAAACTCATACTGAACAGGAACTTTATGTAAATTTCATAACTATTGCTTTCCTTTATTTAAACCTTCTTCTCCTCTTTTGTGATAGCTGTGGTTTTGTATAATAGTAAACAATATCTCCCACACATATCTCCAAACATTTGTTTCAGTACTTCTGTGGAGGCAAATGTTTGTTTGTTTGTTTGTTTGATATATATATATATATATATATATATATATATATATATATATATATATTTTTTTTTTTTTTTTTTTTTACACAGAGAGGAAGGGAGAGGGATAGAGAGCCAGAAACATCAATGATAGAGAGACATAGATCAGCTGCTTCCTGCACACCCTGTACTGGGGATGGGTCCGCAACCAAGGTACATGCCCTTGACCGGAATCGAACCCGAGACCCTTCAGTCCGCAGGCCAATGCTCCATCCACTGAGCCAAACCAGTCAGGGGGCAGCAAATGTTTTTATAGTCATCTTTTATTGGTAAACCTGATCTTTGCTTCTGGAATATATTAATAACAGAGTCATGATTGAGATGTTTTTGAACTATCTCTAGGGAATCATGTAACCTTTTACCTATAATATGAATTCATATGATATTCTATACTAATATTAACAGACTAATGGCCCGGTGCATGAAAATTGTGCATGGGGGAGAGGGTGTTCCTCAACCCTCTCCAATCTGGGACCCCTCGAAGGATGTCCTACTGCCGGTTTACAGGGATCGGGCCTAAACTGGCAGTCGGACATCCCTCTCGCAATCCGGGACTGCTGGCTCCTAACCACTCACCTGCCTGCTTGCCTGCCTGATTGCCCCTAACCACTCTGCCTGCTGGCCTGCTTGCCCCCAAATGCCCCCCCCCCCCCCCCCGCCAGGCTGATCATCCCTGAATTGCCCCCCCTGCTGGCCTGATCACCTCCAACTGACCCCCACTGATGGCCTGCTTGCCCCCAACTGGCCCCCCTGCTGGTCTGCTTACCCCCAATGGCTCTGCCCCTGACCAGCCTGATCACACACAACTGCCCTCCCCTCTTGGCCTCTAACCGCCTCTGCCTCGGCCCCGCTACCATGGCTTTGTCCAGAAGAACATCTGGAAGGTCTCCTAGTCTAATTAGCATATAGCCCTTTTATTAGTATAGAGGCCTGGTGCACGGGTGGGGGCAGGCTAGTTTGCCCTGAAGGGTGTCCCAGATCAGGGTGGGGGTTCCCTTGGGGAATGGGGCAGCCTGGACGAAGGGCCTATGGTGGTTTGCAGGCTGGCCATGCCGCAATGGGGTGAGGGTCCCCGCTGGGGGGGCATAGCCAGCCTGGGTGAGGGGCTGAGGGCTGTTTGCAGGCTGGCCATGGCCCCGGGCAACCCAGGCTCCCAGACCCTCCTTGAGCGGAGGCCACAGTGGCTGGAAGTAGGTATCTGGGATTAATTTATTTTCTATAATTGAAACTTTGGAGCCTTGAGCGGAGTCCACAGCCGGCCAGGGCAGGTGGGAAGCTTGGCTTCCTCCATCGCCAGGGGCAACCCAAGCCTCCTGTTTGCTCCAGTTCTGTGGCTGCTGCCATCTTGATTGGGTTTATTTGCATACTCGCTCCTGATTGGCTGGTGGGCGTGGCTTATGGGCATGGCTTGTGCATGTAGTGGAAGTATGGTCAATTTGCATGCTTCTCTTTTATTAGATAAGATATATGTATAGAGAAAATATTGTAAGCATTTCATGGTAGAGAAAGCAGAGCCGTAGATTGCAATCATATACTACTATTATTTATCCTAAAATATAATTTGATTATGAGTAACTGAAGCAAGAACTAACAGTATTTAAACCTCCTCTTTAGTTCCTGTGCAAACTGGTCTGTGTGACACTCACAATGTTTTCTCTGTTTTCCTCAGCATCGGTGCCCTGATTGGATTGGGAATTGCTGCCCTTGTTTTACTTGCCTTTGTCATCAGCGTCTGTGTCCTTTGCTATCTATTTCTGCATACAAAGCCTCAAAGGTTAGACACTGGCCTTAAACTTCAACACCTAGAGACTTCTTCCACTCAAGAAGGTAATTAGTACCCATTATTTGTAGCCAATTACCTGTACTCTGTTGAAAAGAATAACCTGTACCTGGGTAAGAGATCATACTGCTAATGAGTGCTTTTTAAAAATTCAATTCATTATGTTTCTTTGTATAAATACATGCTAAATTAGGCCTCAATGATGAAATACCTTAGAGAAATTGTGCCTGAGGGAAAATAGCAGCAGGATGTAGATGTTCTTGTGAAAAATAATACATTGATCCAATAAATCCACTTTAAGATATGTATGACTCAGTTACAAAGTTTTATCTTCTTGGAATTTTTAAATTTTGTTTTTGATGGAGCCACAGAAGTCACATAAAGAGAGAAACGACTACCTGATAATGAATTCTCGTTGTTGCATTACTCTAGATTGGTTAGTCAATGGCCAGCTAAGCATTTACCTTGTGCGCCTATGGTGTACAGACTTCGGAGGAGGTGTGTAAAATAATTCAGAGGCATGTAAAAGAAACAGAAAAATAGACACAAGATAGTCCTGTTTTTGAGTAGATTATGAACTAGTTACATATAGTGATGTGTTTAGTCTGACTATAAAGTAGGAAGACATTTTTATGTGTCGTTCATGGAACTGGGTTTCATTGTTATTTCAGTTATGATGTGCTACACATCAATTGGTTGCCTCCTGTATGCTAATTGTTATCATTAAGAAACTCAGAATTATTAATATTTTGTGAATATAAATTTCTGCAAGTGTATTTAAAAAGTAGTAATTATGGTCCAGAGTTGCTCAGTAGGTTAGAGCATTGTCCTGTGCACCGAAGGATCACAGGTTCGATTCCCAATGAGGGCATATACCCAGGTTGCGGGTTTGATCCTGCTTGGGGTGCATACAGGAGGCAACCAATTGATGTGTCTCTCTCATATCGATGTTTCTCCTTCTCCCTCTCCCTTCCTCTCTCTCTAAATCAATAAAAACATATCCTTGGGTGAGGATTTTAAAAAAAGTAGTAATCATAAATTGTATTTTGACATATATTTAGAATGTATTTTAATAAAAATTTAGAATATACGTATATATATTTAAAACATGACACACATGCTGACTACCATTTAAAAAGAAAATTTAGAGAGTTGTTTTAAAAAATTAGAAAATTCTCTGCTCATATGCTCTATTTTAGCTGAATCCTGAAGCTTATAAGTATGGAGCACATGCTCTGTGACCTTTCAGTCCACTGTTGCTGCATGATTGCATAAGCTCTCCTTGCCTTCTCTGTGGGGAGCTCTCGCAGGGGTATCTCTTTGCAGTCCTCTTTCTGAAGCAATTTCTGAAGTTTGGAGATTGCATGGCAGACTTGACAGGTTTTTATGGGTTAAACCCTTGTTTCTCCACAGGCAAAATGAAGCAGTGGGTTAGTGATTATGAAATAACCAGATCACATAATCAATTTTTGTCTCAACTGCTTAGATAATGTAAGGTACCAGTTCTTAAGTTTTACTACGCATGAGAATCACATAGGGAGCTTGTAAAAACTGCAAACTTTAAAACAAATAGCTCCCTTTCCTATCCTTGTTCCCCTGTTGTCTACTGCCCATGCTGGCCAGGCATGACTGGTCCTTTTTAATGCTGTTGAGTATCCTTATAATCATTACTCTGAACTCTATAGCTGATAGATTGCTTATATTCACTTTATTTAGTTCTTCATCTGGAGAATTCTCTTGTTCCCGCATTTGGGGCCTGTTTCTTTGTCTCCTCATTTTGGCTGCCTCTTTTTGTTTGTTTCTTTGTATTAGGTAGGTCTGCTATGGCTCTCAGTTTGGGTAGGGTGGCCCTGTATAATAGGTGACCCGTGGGACCCAGTGGCGTAGTCACCCTAATCACCTGAGCTCAGGGCTTTAAGAATGTCCCTTGAATGCATTATGTGGGCTTTCCTGTTGTAATTGAGTCGTGATTGCTATTGGCCCATTTGTGCATGGGACCAACCCTCAGCCTGGCTGACAGTGAGACTCAACCCCCAACACAACATGCAAGCTGCTGTGCAGGAATGATCACATGAAGTGACATTTGCCTCAGCATGGTCTAGTGCCTGCCGAGAACTCCGTGTGGAAATGCTTCTTGTGAAGCTTATTGGATCCTGCTCTGTTGTTTTCCGGAGCTGACCACTGGGTGTATTGGTTTGGGGACTCTCTGGAGAGACTCTGGAGCAGACCAATGTCAGGCACTGTTTGTGACTGACCCTGGGCAACCTGTTTGGAGCTGTTAGCAATCCACAGCTGTGGCTCCTTCTACTGGGCCTGGTGCCTGTGGAAAGGGACAAGCTGTGCACCAAGGCCTGCTTTAACTAGCACCAGAGCCCAGGGGAAGGTCAGGAAATGTTTCAAAGCACCCAGAGATCTGCCTCTGCCGGCAGGCCATCTCTTAGGTTCCGTCACGTAAAGATCCTTTGGCTGTACTCCTCAGCAGGACTTAAGCTCCACAAGGTGGGACAACTTGGATTCCCAATGGGTGGGACTGTTGCTCCCCCCCCCCCCCCCCCAGGCTGATGCTGCATAGAGGGGAATGCTCTGCCTGAGAAAGATGGCTTCTGCAGGGTAGGGGAATGACTCAGCACAGGGATACTGGTGACTGACCTCACAGCTCTCACCCCAGAGCCACCAACCCCAGACTCTCTTCATGTAGCTCTAGTCCTGAAGCCCAGTGTGAATGGCTGCAAACAAAATGTTGTGTATTGGCCCTTTAAGAGGCAGACAGAAATCCCTCTGCTTTTCACAGTCAGATTTTATGTAGTCACCTTTTCCAGTTCTGGTGCTTTGGGCTGCGGAAACAGCCTTGGGGTCTAGACCCCAGGCTTCTGGGGGGGGGGGATCCCCACAGCTGAGCTATTCCTCCAGAACTTCAGTTGCCATCCCTGGGAGTCTGGCCAGCCTTCTTGTGCCTCCACACTTCCTACTAGCCTTGATGAGGCCTCCTCTGCAAGTCCTTGGTTATAGATTTCTCTCCAGCTGGTCTTCACTTGGTTATTCAGGATGATCTTTCTGTACTTTAGTTGTAATTCCAGTTTGGTCCTGGGAGGTGAGTGTAACTTCCACCTGATTCATCACCGTCTTGGATCTCCAGCCTCCATTCATTCATTCATTCACTCACTCACTCATTCATGTATTTATTTGTTGAGAGTACAGATAGGTGTCCCCCATACCCATTCCTTTAGCCCCCACTACCCAACCCCCACCTCACCCTAGGCCTTCCTCACATTATTACCTGTGTCCAGAGGTTACGCATCTAAGCATATATGTTCTTTGGTTACTCTCTCCCATTATTTTAAATTAATTTTTTTAATTGAAACTGTTTTCATTACAAGCAATTTGCATGGCCTTAAAGGAAATGTACTTTTGTGTACACACTAAAACTGACTTAGGGCACTGCACTGGATTTTTTTTTTTTTTTGTCTCTCTAAATGACAGCAAGTTTAAAATAGTTTAATCTTAAATAATTTTGCCAAGATTTTTCCTTTCTGTATCTTTATTCTATTGGGTTTCATTTTTTCTTCAGTGTATATAGTTTAAGGCTTTATACATTTTGAATTGATCCTGAAAGAAGCTGGTCTCTGGCAGTGACCATAGTGTTTAACTAGGCTACCTCCAGGGCTCACTTTGTGTAGAGATCCTATTTCTAAGCAATTGATTAGCCTTTAAATTGTGGCCATAACCATTTCTTCCTTTTTAACTTTTGTATTTTGAGTTATGCATGTTTCAAATGCCAACATTTAAAAGAATAGCACAGCTTGTAAGTCATACTGTATAAGATGTACAGCTCTGAGCAGAAGATGGCTGTGGGAAGGGCATTTTTCTGAGTAGACACTCCTGAGGGTGAAGCCTCATTTGAAAACATATGAATTAGTAGCTAGTAGAGGAGCAACGAAAGGGGCGAGAGTCTTAGATCCCTGCTTCTCAAACTTTTCCATTGGTGAATCCTTGAAGGTCAGTAAGAGAGGAACTTATGCTTCCAGAAAAGCAAGAGCTAGAGTGGAAAGGCCTGCCTTAAGCCTTATGAGCTTTTAATTGTTTGAAGTTACCCACGTTAGTTTTTAGTTTATGGGAATTTTCTCTTTGACTGTATAATGTCAGGGCTGGCTTTACTCTAATAATATCTTATTTTCAGATATGAGTGAAATTGATGCTCCAGGACTGACAGCATATTCACCCTGTGATTTTGAGTGCCCATCGACACCCTGCAGCTGTGGAGTGGGGTGGAGAATAGAGGAGAAGCGTTCTGAGAAACAGAGTTTTTGATGAAAATTAGAAGGCAGATATTAGCAGGGGTGCCTGGTACACATAAATAATATAGCTGTATGGGAATAATAGACAACTCCAAGCCTGTATTTGGTGATTTCTTTTGTCCAGGCAGGTGATGTAAATGAAAAGGACAAACAAATCAGCAGTAAGACACAGTTGTCTAGGAGAAAAACGTAAATTACATTTGGAGTACTGAGAAAGAAAGCAAATTGAAGATCATATAATCATTTATTCTGCCTGTGAGCAAAATAGGACTTAGACTGGCTCAGAATGATCTATTTCTTCTTTTTAGAGGACACCCTTACTCCTGAGTTAAAAACAAAAACAACAACTCACTTCTCTTTAATTGTAGGAAAATTGGAAAATATAGAGAAACAAACAAATAAATGACATCCATGATCCCACCATATAAAGATAATAGATATTAAACAATAGTGAATATCCCTGGATTTTTTTTCTTTGCATCTATAGACATATATAACAAAATGGGGAGGGGGTGAGTCTTATAATAACGTGCTTTTTTTTTTTTCACTGAATAATTTCAATATCTTTGTTTGCCAATAAATAAATACCTTTGCCATAATTTTTAATTTTTAATGGTTACATTTTATTACCATGATGGAGTACTATGATATTTATTAATTTATTTTTTCTATTGATTTCAGAGAGGAAGGGAGAGGGAGAAAGATAAAACATCAATGGTGAGAGAGAATCATTGATCAGCTGCCTCCTGCATGCCCCCTACTGGGGGTCAAGCCCATAACCCAGGCATGTGCCCTGACCAGGAATCGAACCAGTGAACTCTTGGTTCTGGGGTCGATGCTCAATCATTGAGCCATACCAGCCAGGCTATTTTTTTATTTTGATATAATTTCACATTCCAGAAAAGTTACCAAAAAATTATAGAGAAAGCTATATACCTTTTCTCAGATTTACTAACTTAATATTTTGCCTCATTGTTTTCATTCTTGATATATATTTTTCTTGATATATATTTTCTGAACAATTTGAAAATAATTTTCAGATATCCTATCTTTTAACCATAAATATTTCAGTGTGCATTTCCTAAGAACAAGAATGGTTTTTACATAATTACAGTAAATTTATCAAAGCCAGGAAATATAACATTGATACAGGAATATTATCAAATCTGTAGTTCATATTCAAAATTTGCCAATATCCTTAATAGCTATTTTTCTTGTCTCAGAATTACATCTTGTAATTAGTTGTCATATTTCTTTAGTCTCCTTCAATCTTCAGTCTTTCTTTATCTTTCATGACCTTGACATTTTTGAAACATAAAAGCCAATTATTTTGTACAGTGTCCCTCAATTTTAATTTGTCTGATGTTTTCTCATGATTGGAGAGAGATTATACATTTTTGACAAGAATACCATAGATGTTATATGCTCAGGGCACCATAACAGGAAGCACACACTATATTGGTTTGTTCCATTACTGGTGACGTTACCTTGGATTCTTTGGTTAAGGCTGTATTTGCTAGATTAATCCATTGTAAAGTCACTATTTTTGCCTTTGTCATTACTAAGTCATTGGTTGGCAGGTACTTTGAAATTATGAAAATATCCTGTTCCTCCTCAAACTGACAACCCACCCATTAATTGCTATTAATTATATTTTTTTCATTCAGAATTTCAGAATAATTTCAGGATTATTATTATAATGGGTGTAAAATGGTGATTTTCTAACTTCACCATTCCTTCTACATCTATTAGTTGTTATTTAATTACAGGAATTCTACTTTCCATTCTTCCCTATTTATTTACCTGTTCATTTATTAAGATCAGTATGAACTCAGAGTTCTTATCATAAAGTATCCTATTGCTACAGTTATTCATTTTGATCCTCGAATTGTTTCAGATTTGACCCATGGGAGTCACTTTATACATGGTCCGGTGTCCTTTTTGAAAAGTGTTCATCATTTTTAAAGCGCTTTTTTGCCTTCCATCACAAGATGTTCCAGGGTGTTCTGTACTCTCCCTGTTCCATCCCAGGAACCTGACATTTCTCCAAAACCCTGGTGCATTTTAGTTGTGAATGGTGTTTAGAAACCGAAGTCTGGATATACCATATTTTATTAAATTACTGACTTTGAACTAGCTTCCATTGCCCGCCCCCGCTCCCACCCCCATTACATACATGCAATGAACATTTAAGCGTTTTTCTTAGCACAGATCCCTGGGAGTGAAGTTGTTGAGCAAAAGGATGGGCACATATTAAAGGCTTTGGATACAAGCTGCTAATGGCCCACCAGAAAAATACTATTTCATGGGTATTATTTCAGAAGATATGTTCTACTAATTTCATTGAGAGAAATAATGTAGTGTTTTGATTTTATCTAATTAGGAGAGTGGATATTTTAATGTTTATTTGTCATTATTTTTTAGTGGCATGTCGTTGCTCATATCTAATACACATTTTCCATGGCAGTATTCTTTTTTCATTGTTTTATAAGAACTTTCCTTACAATAACTAAACTCTTTTTCATATATATTGCAAATATTTTTATAGTTATTTCCTTTTTAATTTTGTAAGTGACAACTTTTTAATTTGTTTCACCTTTTGTGATTTCTCCCTTTAGTTTCATATAATACATTGATTCATTTGTTTTTAACATTTAAATCTTCAATAAGCCAGGAATTTTTAACTTTGGTGTAAAGTGTGAGGTAGGGATCTGCTTTCATTTTTATTTTGCAAATAATGAGCCAATGTATTGAAAAAGCCATATTTCTTTTGCCAATATAAAATATCATCTTTGTCATAAACTAAATTTTTATATAAACAGGGATTTGTTTTTAGATTTTCTGTTCTGTCAAATTTATCAGTCTGTTTGTTCTTAAACCAGTAATATACTTTTAAAATTATTATAGCTCTATAGTTTAATATTTTATTAGGCAAGACTTTCTCTTCTCTCCATTATGCTTCTTTTTCAAAATTTCCTGGCTACTCTTGTAAGGGTCAGATTTCCAAATAAATTTATAAATCACACAGTCAAGATTTTAAAAATCAAGTGGTATTTTTTTCTCAATTTACAGATAATTTGGGGAGCTATTTTTCTTAGTAGGTTTAACACCACTCCAACAAAGCACTGCTTAGAACTCATTAATTAGGCTGCCAGATTATTTCGTAATACTATTGTATTTAGAAGGGCTTTAAGAATTCACTGAGATCTTAGTAGAGGATGGACTAATTTGAACTTAATAACAGAAGAGGCCACTTGTGTCTCCTAAAGAGAATTTTCTACTTAAAATAATGAGTCTGGAATTTCCTATGGCTGTTTTTGTTCCTAGAATGCAGAAAACCAAATTGCTCAGCAGTCTATGGCTACATTTAGCATCCCTGAGTCCTCCTCAGGGCACAGTGTTAAACAATCCTGGTTGATGTTGGAAACAATAAGCAAAATAGAAGCCAGTCTCTCCGTGTGAAAATTCATTGAAAGGACTTAAAGTATCAGTTAAATTCCTTTGTTAGTTATGTTAACCATCAATGGGTGGGAAAGATTAACAATGCACAAAATGTAAAGAAAAGAAAAACCAATTGTGGAAAAAATAGGGTAGGAAAACATTTCTGGATAGAATTGCCTTTACTCATTGACAAATGGACAAAGCAAAAATGCAAGCTTAGGATTTAAACTTTCACAATGAATTTTTAACTATGGCTCATCGGAGATAACCCTATATATCCTTAAGGGAAGGCAGGGCAGTAAGAGGGGAGAGGTCTATAGTATTGCTCTTCACCATTTACTTCAGATCCAGCCCTGTGCCTCATATTAAACTTGAGAGGAAAATGTCTTCTTGCAAAAAAACCCCTTTTAGGTGAAAATCTAAGATTGCTTGTTTCCACTAGAAGGTACAGTGGGATGAGTGGGATATGTAGATTTTTTGCTAAATAATAAAGTGAGCCAGCTGATTAGTAGTTAGAAGCTGTTGTAGGCCTGCCGAATGGTACACAGAAGCTAGGAGCTAGGCAGACAATGGCAGAAAAGTTTAATTATAATTCTGCCAGAGAGATAGGAGATGAAGATTGGCAGAGGTCCCAGCATTTTTTTTTTTTAAAAAAATGGCAGGCAAGAGTATTGTACATAAATAATAAAATACATAGGAGAGTCCTGGCCATGTTCTCAGTGGTTAGAGCATCAGCCTGCAAACTGGAGGGTCATGGTACGAACCCCATCAAGTGCACATACCTGGGTTGCAAGTTTGATCCCCAGCCCTGGCTGTGGTGCGTGCAAGAGGCAACCAATTGATGTGCCTCTCTCACATCAATTTTTCTCTTTCTTTCTCTCTCTCTACCCCTCCCTCAGTCCCTCCCTTCCACTCTCTCTAAAAACCAAAGGAAAAAATATCCTTGTGTGAGGATTAATAGAAAAAGGAAAAAATACATACAGGAAAACATAGGTACTAAACTTATGGACCTTGGTCTCAGAGAGGTTTATGTGAACTTGCTCCTAAAGGCAAAAATAAATGAATGGGACTACATCAAACTAAAAAGCTTCTGCACAGCAAAAGAAATCATCAATGAAACATAAAGGCAACCAACTGAATGGGAGAAGATATTTGCAAACGATACCTCCAATAAAGGTCTAATATCCAAAATATATAAAGAACTCATACAACTCAACAACAACACCAAAAAACAAACCAATTAAAAAATGGGCAGAGAACTAGAAAGACACTTTTCCCATGAAGACATACAGATGACCAACAGATATATTTTAAAATGCTCAACTTCACTACCTATAAGGGAAACACAAATCAAAACCACGAGATATTAACTCACACTTATTGGAATGGCTATTATCAATAAGACAAGAAATAAATGTTGGAGAGGCTGTAGAGAAAAAGGAACCTTATACACGGCTGGTGGCAATGTAAATTGGTACAGCCATTATGGAAAATAGTATGGAGGTTCCTCAAAAAAAAAAAAATTAAGAATAAAGTTACCATATGACTCAGCAACCCCTCTTCTGAATATCTACCCTCAAAATTTGAAAATATTTATTTGTAAAGCTATACACTGAGTGGCCAGATTATTATGACCACCCCATCAGTACAAGGAAGTGAATTAGTTATGCAAATAATACTAATAAAACCTTGAGAGTATTTTCTTAGGAAGTTTTCAATATTCAGTAATTTTGGAAGTGTCAATGAAGTACTGATGGGGTGGTCATAATAATCTGGCCACTCAGTGTAGGATATGTACCCCTATGTTCACTGCAGCATTATTCATGGTAGGCAATACATGGAAACAACCTAATCAACCAATCCTCGATGGATACTGGATACAAAGCTGTGGTACATATATAAAATGGAATACTACTCAGCCATAAGAAAGGATGAAGCACTGCCACTTGGGACAACATAGATGGATCCTGAACTCTCAAGTACTAGTATCATGCTAAGTGAAATAAGTCACATTGAAAAGGATAAGAACAATATGATTTCACTCATAGGTAGGGTATAAAACAGAAAGCAATAAACTCATAGACACAGACAACAGTATGGTGTTACCAGAGGGGAAGGTGGGAAGAGGAAAGATGGTTAAATATAAGGTGACAGAAAGGACTAGACTTTGGGTGGTGAGCACACAATGCAATGTATAGAAGGTGTATTATAGAATTGTATACCTGAAAATTTATATAATGTATTTATTGACCAATGGTTACCCCAATAAATTTAATTTTAGTAAGCAGTGTTCACAGAAGAGTTTATAGGATAAGTGGATCCCTGAGGAATTGTTCTGAAAATGAATACAAAATTTCAATCTTATCAGCAAAAATATATTGGCCTAGACCAGCCGTGGGCAAACTATGGCCTGCGGGCCGGATTCGGCCCGTTTGAAATGAATAAAACTAAAAAAAAAAAAAAAAAAAAAAAAAAGACCGTACCCTTTTATGTAATGACTAGGGGCCCGGTGCACGAAATTCGTGTACTGGGTGGGGGGGGGGGAGTGTCCCTCGGCCCAGCCTGCCCCCTCTCACATACTGGGAGCCCTCAGGCGTTGACCCCCATCACCCTCCAATCGCAGGATCGGACCCTTGCCCAGGCCTGACGCCTCTGACAGAGGCGTCAGGCCTGGGCAGGGGACCCTCATTTTCCCCCATCACTGGTTCTGCCCCCAGCACAGGCCTGATGCCTCTGGCCCAGGCATCAGGCCTGGGCAGGGGACCCCCAGACCCCTCCGATTGCTGGCTCTGCCCCTTGCCCAGGCCTGATGCCTCGGCCAGAGGCGTAGACCCCCATCACCCTCCGATCGCCTGATCGGCCCCTTGCCCAGGCCTGACGCCTCCACCAGAGGTGTCAGGCTTGGACAGGGGACCCCCATCTCCCCCCGATCACTGGCTCTGGCCCCCGCCCAGGCCTGAGGCCTCTGGCCCAGGAATCATGCCTGGGCAGGGGACCCCCATCTCCCTCTGATCGCTTGCTCCACCCCCCGCCCAAGCCTGACGCCTCTGACCCAGGCTTTAGGCCTGGGCAAGGGGACCATCATATCCCCCCATCCCCGGCTCAGCTCCCCACCCAGGCCTGATGCCTCGGCCAGAGGAGTTGACCCTCATCACCCTCCGATCACCAATCACCGGATCGGCCCCTTGACCAGGCCTGAGGCCTCTGGCTGAGGCGTCCGGCTCGGGCAGCGGGGACCCACAGCTGCAGTGGCCCCGTGATCGTGGGCTCCGCTTTAGGCCCAGGCAAGGGGCCCCTAGCTCCCGAGACTGCCAGCTTCGACCGTGCCCAGCTCCCATCGCTGGCTCCACCCCTACTTCCTGCTATCACTGGCCAGGGTGGCAAAGGCGCCTGATTCTCCGATCATGGCTGGGGGGCAGGGCAAAGGCAGCCCCAGGGCTCTTGGTTCCCCCTGGGTTTCCGATCACTGTCAGTGGCAGGGGGCTTCTTCCTGCTTTCCCTTTCGCCTCCCTGCATTGTGCCTACATATGCAAATTAACCGCCATCTTGTTGGCAGTTAATTTGCATATAGCCCTGATTAGCCAATGAAAAGGGTATCGTCGTACGCCAATTACCATTTTTTTCTTTTATTAGTGTAGATGTTTACTTTGAATTTATATTAGTTCACACAAACACTCCATCCATGCTTTTGTTCCGGCCCTCCGGTCCAGTTTAAGAACCCATTGTGGCCCTCGAGTCAAAAAGTTTGCCCACCCCTGGCCTAGACTGTGAACGAGGATAGGTAGATTGATGAATTTGATTTAAATGAATTCTATTTGTTTGATTAAATGAATTTAAATGTTGGTAAAGATTAAAATTTTAATTTAAATGCCAGTCTGAGAAGTATAGGATTAAAGGAAGATTGAGATTTACATATGATAACCAGATTAAAAAAAAAAGGGAAGCCAGCAGCAGAAAGCAACTAATGTCAACCAGGGAAAGCACATGGATCTTTTTTTTGCAATCTGTACTCAGGTTAAAAAAAAAAAGAGGCATTAGATAAGAAAAACTGCTTTATGTGTAACAAATCCCTTGGAAGCTCAATGGAATTATAGATTTCTTACTTTAAATCGAATCCATATTGTAATTTTTTGACCCAAAAGAGGCAGTTGGTTTTACCCCTATTTTGTTGGTTAAAAAATTAGGTTTTGTTTCTTAAAGCAAAAAAAGGAACTGTCTCAACCACCTTAGGAAAAGCTGAGGTGGTTGAGACAGTTCCTTCTTTCTCTTTTAAAATTCTCCTAAAGGGGCCTGGCCAGAGTGGCTCAGTGGTTGAACTTCAAAGTATGAACCAGGAGGTTGAAGTTCTATCCTGTTCGGGGCATATGCCTGGGTTGGAGGCTCGATCCCCAGTGTGGGGAGTGCAGGAGGCAGCCAGTCAATGATCCTCTCTCACCATTGATGTTTCTGTCTCTCCTTCTCCTTTCCTTTCTGAAATCAATAAAAATATATTAAAAAAAAATTCTTCCAAAGGGATGCAGTCAGCTGCAGGAAGAGAACATTGGGGATGGTAACATGCTCATCAAAGCTCCTGTTTCAAATAGTGTCAGTATGATATTTATAACAAATCTTTTCTTGTTCGTGGAGCGAATTGCTTGTTGGGGAAACTGCCTTACCTTAAGAGGCCAATCTAAGAAAAGATCTCTGTACCTACACTGGTTAGAGGAATCCAGGCAGTAGCCAAGGAAATAATGAGTCAGGGGTGAAGGAAGGGGACCGCACAAGTCCTTGGTGAGAAAAATCTATAGTAATTGAAAGGTACTTTGTGAGTCTCTAGGTCTCAGAGGGCTGTAGACAGGTTAGATAAACCCCTTGAGTTGTTGACAGAAAAAAACATAATGGAAATTAGAGATGTCAGAATGTTGAAGACTTAGAGAGAACCTCAAACTAAGTTGGGAAATAACTTCCTGAGCTTATTCATCATAAAAAGAGAACAAAAACGGTGACAAGGTAGACAAAAACACCTTGCAACCCTGATTAAAATGTTATGAATTTAATTAAATGAAAAGCTTCGGAAACATGAAGGACTTGAATTACACATTAGTTTTCAGATTTCCTGGAATTCCAATAAAATATTCAAATTTTAGATGTTTAAAGGACATGCTTACATGAGATGCAAATGCTACGCAGATAATATGAAACTTGGATCTTTTAGCTTTATCTGCTATGATACAGGAGAGTAAAAAATAATACTAAACAAATGAAAAATAAACCACAAACATTGTTTTTCAGATATTATAGGAGGAAAATAATTTCAAGGGCCCTCATTTAGAATATATTCTACTAAAGTATTTAATTGTACTTAAATTTGAAGCAAATATATTTTAAAAGTCTACTTTGCAAATAACAATCAAGAACTTACATTTCACCCAATTTTCATGCCAGCTTTCCCTCCTATGTTTACTTTAAACAGCTTTACTTGCTTATTTGGGCAGAGGGCTACTTGCCAAGTCAGAAAATGTGCCTTCCGCAAATTAGCTTTTACAAATCAAATGGTTGAAACATTATGCCTGGATGTTTAGAGGTAGAACATTATTTTGCCACCAAAAAGTTCTCTATCCTTGTACATTCTGGACTCATATTTACATGAGTGAATGAGATTGTGGCACAAGTGTGTTCTTTTTTAAAATTACATCTAAATCGACTTTGATGGCAAAGCCTTAAAGTGCTGCAAATTATGATGATTGACTTCAGTATAGTTTTGTTCACTTCAAGAATAGGGACAGCCACACTTTTGTTCAACAATTCAGAAATCGTTACCTTCTCTTCAAATGTGTAGTTATCTTCAAAGAAGCGTGGAGAAAGGTAAGCATGGAAATAAAAACCGACTTCTGTTACTGAACATTTCCCTTATGTGACTTTCAGGAGAAAACGCTCAAAAAGAACTTTGAAGGGATTCAGTTCTCATGTATCCAAATAGTGTTTTCAGGACATCGTATTTTCAATATTGCTACAAAATATATGTTGTCAAGCAAAACTGTTACAAAGTCAAGTTTCATGACATAATTTCCCATTAATTATTTCATTTTGTTTTGTGTATTTGCAGGCAACTCAAATAGGAAAATCAAAACCCCCAATTCAAACGCAGCATCAAATTCAACAAATGAAACAATCTATGAAGCTGATGATGTAATTGAGGAAAAAACAATGGATACAACACAAATCAACATCGTGTATTATTAAAAATTCTGTGTTATAAAAGCTCACAGGAGAGATGGAACAGTAAAAATAAAGTGCATTTTAAATAGTTCGTAATAATACTTTTAAAAAATTCACCACTCACAAAGCAAAACATAGCTGCATTTTTAATCAATCTTTTTATTAAACACCCAGTAAGGATTTAATAGATTTTCATGTACATAAGTTTACTTTTACTTGCTAATTAAAATGTACATTATACAAAATTATGCTAATACTTTAGGCAAAGTTAAATAATTTATCAATTAGCAGATAAGCGATGGTGCAGATAGGTAGATTTTGGGAGAATGGTCTTACAAACTAGAGGTGGAATGCTCCTAAGTCTCTTAAAAGTCAACCCATACCTTTTTTTAGAGGATTTGCTGGCACACTCACCATATATTTATTGCCTTTATAAAAGCTAACATTCAAAACCAAAATACATTACAATGTATAATCTGCATAATACATGTTTTCTGCATACTGAAGGATAACCATGACAAAAGTCCTTCACTGAGAAAGTTCCTGGATCTACCTAATACCACTGAGACAGCTACAAATAAACTACAGTTTCTGCAAATTATAATTGTCTTAAAAGATTTTTTCCCCCCTTAAGTGGTATTTTTATTACAAGAACACAGACTTGGTTTTATACTAGAATTCAAAAGGAAAAAGGAATCATTTTAAGCTGGCTCTGCCAAACACATACATGTCTGTGTTGCATAAAGTCTGCAGTTGGGAGACTAGTGTTCTTCAAAAGTGGTGAATATAGCTTCTGTGTTCCGATAGGAAAAAGAAAAAATGCTTTATTGTTCTCAGGGATAGAACTTTTGATCATTAGGTGGCCAAAATTTCTACCAAGAACTGGGGGTATCTTCTAAACGAGTGCTGTGCAGTGGAAGTTTCTGAGAAGATGGGAATGTCCTTTCTCTATGTGCATGGTCTGGCAGGGTAGCCACTCCACACTGTGGCTACTGAGCACTTGAAATGTGACCAGTGCAATGGAATACATTTTTATATTTTTAGTTAATTTAAATAGCCACATGTGGTTATACTGACATCATAGTTCCAGACGTAACACCTACTGCCTGTTATATTTTACGTTTCAAAAAAGCACAATTTGGTCAGTGTTTAGATATTAAGATTGCTTAGGGTGCATGGGAAGTCTAGAAGTTAAAACACTACATTACAAAAATTTTCATGTGGTCACAAAAGCCAAGAATTTTCATTTCTTTTTGTGAAAGCATGTATAGCATTTGTGGTACTTCTTGATCTTTTAGCTAGCTTGATTTAAAAAAATTCCAGAAAATCAGCTATCTTAATGCACACGTTAATAATTATATTACTAATTAGATGTTGCCTCTGGTGAAAATAAATGTAGGTTTAGTTAAGGCACTGGTACAGTTCTACTTTTCTGCTCAAGGGGAAGGACACAGGCCATAAATGACATAAGAAGTAGGAAACTTAAGATTCAGGGTCTGCAAAATGCTCATGGTCCCGACTCTTGACCTGTGGGACAGGCATGGGCTGGGCGTGGCTGGATGCCTCATGGGTGTGCTCTGGGAGACACATCCCAGTCTCGGGCACTGCATATATTTTTTTAAAATATATTTTATTGATTTTTTACAGAGAGGAAGGGAGAGGGATAGAGAGTTAGAAACATCGATGAGAGAGAAACATCGATCAGCTGCCTCCTGCACACTCCCCACTGGGGATGTGCCCGCAACCAAGGTACATGCCCTTGACCGGAATAGAACCTGGGACCCCTGAGTCCACAGGCTGATGCTCTATCCACTGAGCCAAACCTGTTAGGGCAACACTGCATATTTTTAGAGGAGTTGGGAGAAGACAAATGAGGTCAGAAGACCCTGAGCTTCACAAGTGGGATTAGCGTTATGCAGGCCTAAGAAACCAGTTCTTGAATGCTGGCTGCCCAAGAGGCTTGAATCCCAGCGCTAGGACCAGGTGGAGTTCTTGAAGCACTCCCTGTCTAGTCAGGTAACCTGAGGGGGCGCCACAGGGCTCATCCAGTGAACCAACAGGTTGTCTCTGTCACTTGGAAGCAGTTGTGCTTCACAGATTGAGACAAAATATTAAAAACAAGAAGCCTTACAGACAACAGTGTGGTGATGGCCAGAGGGAAAGGTTGGAGGTATCTGGAGGTGGAAAAAGGGGGAGAATGGGAACAGAGAGACTTTGCTTGGGGTGAAGGCCATTTGTTGCAGTGTGACGACGTTTTGTTGTGCTGTACACTTGAAACATACATGGTTTTGTGAAACAATGTCACATCAATAACTTTTTTTTAAAAAGCAAGAAGGCTTATCAAATTACAGCACAGCCTGTACATTTTAAATGATTTATTTGGACATAACAAATACTAACATAGTAACAGAATTTGTCAGTCAAAAATAATCTAAAATAAAATTAAAAACGAAACACATTTCATAGTATGTACATATGCATGTAATTCTGGGGACAGGTCTGATAAAGAATACTGCAACTTTATGTGTGTTTAGGAGACAAGTCACTGTATGATTTTCGGTAATAAGCAGATCTTAGAAAAGTGGGCCTAGAAGAGTACAAATAATAGGACATAAAGATTCTAATCATTTTTATGTGGCCTTCTAATGAGAGCAATTTTATCTTTTAAAACTGGTAGAATTATGAAATAAATGAAACCAAACCCCAATAAGTCATTTCTTTCCTTAAAATTCTGTCATGGTGCCTCACTGCTTACACATTAGAGTCCAAACTCCCTAAACATGGAACCTAAGACCTCCTCCTTTTGTTCCCGAGAACTTAGATGGGAGTCTGAAATCTTACTTCTTCGGCCTCACAAATTGCTTGTTAATTCTGACACACATACCCCCCAGCCTCCACTGTGGTCTTTGTTCAGCGCCCACTGGTCAGGAACTACCATAACTGCCACCCTCATCCTCAACCAAAATGCACTTCAAGCACGACTTTCCCTAAGGAGCCTCTTCCAACTTCTCCAGAGCTGGTGAAGTACCCCTATGTGTTTCTCTAAACCCACGTTCCGGTCAATTACTGCACTAAAGTGCTGTGTTTCTCCTACCAACTGAATGACGAACGTCTTCAGGGAAGCCAATTAGTCTTTTTAATCTGTGTATTCCCAGTGCTTAGTAGAGTGTTTGCCGTGCCAGGCGATGCAATAAATGTTTGTTGAAGAAAGGCCACGATGGAATTTTTATGAACACTATGAATAACTCTTCAACCTAGTTTAACTGAAGGTGACCTAGGGTTCTATAATTTGAGAGTGGTAAGTATAGGTACATACAGTCATTTTGCTCATTTACTGATGTTTTGGCCTCAAAGATCAAAAAGCAGGTGAGCATTAAATGTGAAGCACTGGAGAGTCCTCTGAGAGATGTTAGTCAACAGATGATCCGGAGAAAATAGGGAATTGTGTGGGGAGTGGGTCCATCACCCCAGAAGCAGTAGCCTCAAGGTGTTCAGATGTGATTATTGATACAGGTCTAAACAAAAATTCTGTCTGCATCTAGCAAAAATGGTGCACGTTGGATGGTGAGGATGTGAACCAAATATCAATTATCTGCTTGCAAAAGCTGAATGTGCTTAACAGCAGTATTAATAAATTTGACCTTTATCATTGCAGACTGCTACCTGCTCATCTGTAATAATTTCTAAAATGAACAATATTACCTGAATTTTACTAAAATATCAATACTCATACATTAATGACTGGAAGGGATCTTAGAGATAACTTGGTACAGTATTTTATAGATGAAAAACACCAAGGCCCAGAGAAACTAAATGACTCTGCTGAAGGTCACATAGGTAGTTAGAAAGTCCAGGACTTTTTGGATTTTTACTACAAAATTGACTTTTCTGCCTGTTAATACTGCCAGAGAGGAAATTTCACTATTTTTGCCCCTAAAATATACTACTGAGATTTGCATTGAAGACCAATAATAATAGTATCACTTTAGAAGAAAATCACTTTAGTAAAAATAAATTTATTTAATTCAGAGGAGGTGGTTCATAAACTATTCTCATATGATAGAAAATTTACCTAAGAATAATTCTAAGATTGTTTCTGGGGGAAAATAATTACCAAGCATTAAAATCTTTCAATTTGCATACCACAGAGTTAATGAGAGCTGAATTTTATGTAACTCTCTGAACCATTATTAATCATGTCACCATGCAGAAACAAATTTAATGAGCCAAATTATAATCTTTACAATTAACAGAATTAAACTTACAAATAACTAAATTAATTCTATTCACTAAAACTATAATATTAACCACGTTACACACTCAATAGGATGAGACCATTCTTTTGCATATGGCACTTTCCAATAATTTAAATAAGACCTTTTTTACTTATTTGGTCATTTTGATGCCAAAGAACTATATTTTCAGAAAATACAGATTTCAAAAATACATAAAATACAGCAAAGGCAAAACAAGCCCTTAAAAACCTAATAACTCTGTGTTTCTCTCCAAACAACTGACTGAACTTAATTTAAACAAGGTAATTTCTTTCCATGGCCATATGACTAAATTAGGTATGGAAAAGCTGTAAGTGTGAGAGCTTCCATGGCTGTAACGCGATAGGACAGGGATGTGGGTGCAGCGTCCCTAGAAGCTCAGCATGGTAAGCATACGTTAACAGGGGTTGTGAGGCTCCCCAGGCTTACTGAGGTCATGCCAAGTGGGGGTGTTGGGTAAAGAAAGAATCAGTACACCTCTCCGGCCTGTGAGGATACGTGTACTTACCTGATTTCCCCATAATGAGCTCATCTGTAGCCATGTCTGTAGGTTACCAATTTGAAAACTTACAACTACACTGCAGTGAGGTACCTGCAATCTTTGGTGCTGTGCATTGGTAATGGATTGACTCCTGATGCTGCTACAATAAAAGTATTTAAGCTATTGGGCGTAAGGGATACCCAAATGTTAAGTAAAGTAACTAACACTGATCACTGTGACATTTAAAATGTAAGAAACACTTATATCTACTAATATTGTTTGAAAATGCTTACCCATATAAAATTTCCATTGTTATATAAAGACTTTCATGATGCAACTCCCTGGCTCTTAAATTTTAAAAAGTACAGAATAAAATTCTTAATCCTAAATTTTTATCACTGCTCCTGAGGTTTATGACTGAAGTAAAAGAAAGAAACACCCCAAACGGGTCATTTATGAAAGCATTAATTCGGTGTGAAACCTGCTTCAAAACTACAAATTATTTCAGACAAATAAATATATATGTTCACATTTATAAAAATTTTCCACATTACCCATAGAAACAAGTTTCATAAAATTTACATACGGAATACAATAAAAATCAGTTCTAATGAAGATTTCGCTGTCATCTCCTAAAGAGTTCTGTTCTTGAGGTATCACTCTGAGAGATGCCAATATGGCACATTTGTAAAACAAACCAGGAGTCTATTCTAAAAATCCTGCCCAACACAACATTATCTCTATGAGACTAATAGGCTGAACTAGGCTTGTGTTTTTAAACAGGAAGAAATATTTTAATAGTTACAAAAATAAGGAGGCAGGTACTAGAAATGCTGCATGTCATAACACAATGAAACTTTGTTATAAATATTTTCATTATCCTCTTCCATTCATTTAAAAAGTTCTAGTCAAGACCAATAAATCAGCTTCATCTTCTATGACATCCAAAAAAACCAGAGATTAAAAAACAACAGTGAAGAATATTACTATCTTCATACATTATCATAGGATATAAAAAGCTATTAAATTCATCAGTGTCAAGAGCAAAGCAGTTATCCCTTATCTCACTGTATCACTGGAAGGTAGACACTTGATTCGGCAATACTCATTAACTGCCAGGTAGATTACCTGTGTTGACCATAGTACAATCAACTTATGAAGTAAAAATACTAGTCAAACATACAGAGACACGGATACCAAAAATGATGTGTTTGTATGTACAGATATCCATATTGGGGCACACTTATCAAGTAATAAGACTGATTCATACTTTATAATCATAGTACATTAAAAATATATTGCCAGAGGATAATGGTCTCATATGTGGAAAATATGTCCATATGAACAAGCCCGTGATTTATTGCAAAGCATAATTATATAGCAAATTCCAAGGAAGGTGAAATGATTTTCAAAGCCAAAATTTTAAATTTAGTGGCTTAAAGCCACAGTCTGTTATTTTTTGGAGATTTCAGAAAAAGTAGGGGTGGAAGAATGCTTTTCCTTTTTTCTCTTCTTTTTTTCCTTTTTGTGATGTTTCCCCTTTTTTGACTTATTCTTTTTTTCTTTTTTCTTTTCTTTCTTCTGATATTTTTGTTTCTTTGGTTTTGAGGTGTCCTCTTCAGCGGAACTGGATGAATAAGACCTATGGGCAATAATGTATACTGACTAATAACTGCACTTATAGCTGATAGGTAAATTTAAATGGGATTTTATCTGCCTTAAATCCTTCTTGGAGCAAGGAGGGAGTATAAGCAATGAACTCAAAATGTGCTGTATATATTTGGATTCTCTTAAAATGCTGAATTTGGAAGTTTTACTATTTGGTCACTGAAACTGACAAAACAAATATCTCTATTCTGCTCAACTCTAGTTATATAAGTTTCATATCCTATATAATAAAAGCCTAATATGCTAAGTGTCTGGTCGTCTGGCTGTTCAACCAATCAAAGTGTAATATGCTAATGATATGCTAAGGTTGCTCAACCGCTTGCTATGACATGCCCTGACCATCAGGGGGCACACAGTCAACTGGTCGACCAGTCGCTATGATGTGTGCGGACCACCAGGGGGCAGACAGTCGACCAGCAGACTAGTCGCTATGATGTGCTCTGACCATGAAGGGGCAGATGCTCTGACTGGTAGGTTAGCTTGCTGCTGTGTCTGGCTGATCTGGACTGAGCGAGATGGGCTGGACATGCCCTGGAGCACTCCATGGTCACTCCCTGGCTAGCCAACCTCCTGCATCCTTCCCTGGCCCCGATTGTGCACTAGTGGGGTCCCTCGGCCTGGCCTGTGCCTTCTTGCAATCTGGGACTCCTTGGGGGATGTCAGAGAGCTGGTTTTGGCCCGATCTCGCAGGCCAGGCCAAGGGACCCCACTGGTGCATGAATTTGTGCACCAGACCTTTAGTAGTTATATATAGTTTTATATAGTTACATAGTTACAGTTTTATACAGTTATAAAAATTATAAATTTGGTGAGGATGAAAACTATTTTTCTGATTTTCAGTTTTTCATCCTATCGTACCCTTCAAAATCTTATAAGGCAAAGTTGCATTTACCAAGCCTTATTATATACACTAGAAGCTCAGTGCACAAAACTTGTGCACAGCTGCAATCCCTAGGCCTGGCCAGTGATAGAAGCGCAAGCCATCTGGTGTGGAAGGGCAGGTCCCAGCTGACCTCTGGGCTGTGGGCAGCACCTGGGCCCCCACACTCCCACGCATCCATCCTCTGCCTGAGTCATTGGACCCCTGCCACTGCCTCTGGTCGCTGCCTGCGGGGCAATTGGTGAGGTGATCGGGTCCCCGCCTGGCTCCCTCAATGCCTGGGAGCCGGGCAGCGGCTCTGACCCCCACCCCTACTGCTGCCACTGGTCGCCGTCTGAGGGGTGATTGGCAGGGTAATTGGGCCCTGCTCGCACCTGCCTTGGCCTGGCACCGCCCACTCACCTGCTTCGCCATCCCGCCACAGTCCTGCTCTCGTTGAGGCCCATTGGGGCTGGCAGCGCCTCCACTGCTGGCCGCTGCCAGTGCTGCATTGCTGACGCCCACCATATTCCACACCGCCCCCTGGTGGTCAGCACATGTCATAGCAAGTGGTCGAACTCCCGGTCGAGGGGACAATTTGCATATTAGGCTTTTATTATGTAGGATAACTCACTTGTATTGCAATAACTTGTTAGCATATTCCATCAATCTTCAACCTTTTTCATCTCATGGTAAAAATACTAATTAGTAAAATTCTGCAGCACCAAAAATATATATTACTTTTGCTGATCTGACAAAAAAAAATAGGTATAATTTTGATTCATTCACACCGGATGGCTATTGTTGTGTTGACTGTTGTCTTTTTTTTAATTGAGAATCTAAGAAAAAAAAGGTCAGTGCCTCTGATTATATAGTCAGGTGTTGCATGTTTTAAAAATACTGTAGCACTCCAGTTGAAAATTGCTGGCATATTCTTTTAAAAGAGCCACAAAGGAATGCGATTATATAAAAAGGGTTATAATTACATAACTCAGTATAAATGGATAAAAGCTCAAAATTAGCAAAATAAAAGCACTTTTGTTCTTTCTCTTTTTTCTCCCTTTATTTTTTTCCATTACCGTTTATCCCCTATATACCCTCCTCCACTTCCACCCACTCACGTCCCCCCAGCAGTCACTGCACTATTGTCCATGTTCATGAGTTCTTTCTTTTTCTTTTTGCTCAATCCCTTCAGTGCTAATTCTTTTGATTTTTTTCAAGTTAAAGTACTTGATTTCTCTAGATGCAGAGTGATAACAGATACATATTTGTATTTAAAAATAATTTTCACTAGTTACAGAAAAGATGCTTTTAAATGAATATTCTATATAAATTAATTATAATGACTTATTATTATACTTTATTTTTCTAATATTACTGTAATACTAAATTGGGGGGAAAAACTATAGAAGTCCTTCCTCTAATATTAAAAAATAAAAAGAAAACAAAAAGTGGAGAAGCCATCTCTTAAGACCTTCTATGAAGTGTGCAACAACCTACCCTTACCCAAACCCCAAATATGTATGACTATACAGGAACTGCATCAATTTAAAATAGGCATCTCAAGAGACAGTTCAGGGATCTAGACATTAGAAGCTAAAACCCAAACTAAAAAAAACTCCAGAGATTCAAAGAGGAGAAAAGTAAACACATGAGACTACAAGGCTGTTTCTGCAGATTGACTTGTGTGAACTCCCTGACTGCCTGCCTTGGTTAGGGACCAGAAGTTCCCCTGGTTCTGTGAGGTTGTATTCCTTTCTCCTCCTTGTTTACTTACTTAAGACTTCTGGCCATTTCCTGAGCTTATTTACATGCATTCTCTTATTTCCTCTTCAACTCTATCATTCTCAACTCTTCCCTGTGTTCCTGTTTTAAAGAGCCTGCTTCGGGCCTTTGGATTCTGCTGAGAGCTTCTTCTCCACCTGCACAGGTTTTGTCTTTTTTGTTCTGGAATCTCATTTTATTTATTTTATTTTATGTATTTATTTATTTTATTATTTTATTTTATTTTATTGTTGACACTATTACCGATGTCCCCCTTCTTGGTACAGCAACTCTATTGGGTGGCATTATCTCTGCTAAGGGTACCTAGAAAAGTTCATATGATTTTAGCTCTGTCTGAGGTTTGTGAGGCCCAAGATAGAAAAGCCTGAATAAATAATCTGTTACAATAAAACAAGTTTATTAGATTTGGAAGAAAATAATCTAACTTTCCCTATAAGCAAACCACATTGCTGTGACAATGCAATAATTCAACAATATACTAGTCAGACTACACAATACACTTGAGGTCTATCTTCCTATTAGTTTTTATATTAAATATTATTTTAACTCCTAATAATTATTCCAATTTATAAAATAGCTGAGGTGTTAAAATGTATATATTAAATGCTCTATAAAAACTACAAAATGACAACACCTGATTTGCAGAATCTGCTGTCAAAGCCAAATTATTATTGCCGAGTGCTTTAAAAAATGTCTGTAGGCATATCTTTGTTCTAGTATAAATGAAACTGTACTCATTAACCATGGAAAAAGTTGCCACTTAATTCTTTTAATCTATTTCTTTAACCAGTTAATTGTTAAAAAATTGCTGTAAAAATTCATAGGTGGCTGATGAAGGTTTTGAAAGACTTGAAGGAATTTTTAGCATGACAAGTGAGTATTTTGAAAATACAAATATTTAAGCTCCCATCTCATACAAATGAGGAGAAAATATATATGTGAAGAAGTTAGACTTATATTCCTTTAAAAGATTAGCTGATGTTCTAAAACTCAAAATTCTATAATATATAAAAGAAGGGGAGGGGTGTTCCTTATTTATATCTTGATTTGCTCCAAGAAGAATATTTAAGGTGGCTAAGTGCTGACTTTATTTTTGATTGCTGAAATGAATGACTTTTAATATTTCACTAAGACAATTGAGTATCTAACTTCTACTAAGAAAAAAATGTTAAATAAACTGGACTATACAGGAAAAAAAATTGTAATCCATCCTGGATTCACAGTCCTACTTTAAAAAAATGATGTTAAAAAATACCTTTTCCTTTTTTTTTTCAACTTGATTTTCTCTTTGCTTTTTTCTTTTTTCTTCTCCTCTTCTTCATTTATTCCTGTGTGTTGAGGGGAAAGAATCAGGTCACTATGGGTCCAAATAATATAGTATGTACACATTTTTAAATTTTGGTTGTTGGTTGATGATTTCACTCGTTAGGATATTGCACTTTTCTTGTAACAATTTCCCCTTTCTTAAATTTTTTAAATTGAAGTATAATTGACATAACACTATATTACCTTCAGGTGTACAACATACTGATTCAATAATTTAATATATTGCAAATCAATCACCACAATAAATCTAGCTTACATCTGTCACCATATATAATTACAAAAATATTGTTTTTCTTTTGATGAAAACATTTAAGATCTAATCCCTTACCAATTCTCAAATGTACCATACAGTAATAAACTAGAGTCACTGTGCTGTATATTACATCCCCATGATTTACTTATTCTATAACTGCAAAATTGTACCTTTTGACCTCCTTCACCTATTTTGCCCCCACCCCCAGCACTGCCTCTGGCAATCATCAATCTGTTCTCTGTATCTATGACTTTAGCTTTTTTTCTTTATATCACACATACAAGTGAGATTATACTGTATTTGTATTTCTCTCTCTGACTTATTTTGCTTATCATGCCTGCATTATTTTTATTATATGCTTTTAATAAAAATTTCAAATACTATTAAGTATATTGAGTAAAAGTATTTTAACATTAATTCCTATAGCAAATCAATTTTTGATGGGCACCATTCCAGGCCTTAAAAAACAAAATGATACAATCAAGTATAGTATTAAAATTTTCTTTTACAAACAAAATTGGGATTGTGGGATCCTAGGATCATGGGACAATAACAATAGACTTAATATTTATGCCACTGATGTTCTAGAAGGAGAGAATACATACTGTTAGGAGAGGGTATAGGGAAAGAAAGGAAGGTAAGGTTTCCACATTTTACTTAAACTGGTAAAGTGACAATACAAGTAGACTGATAAATTATGTATATCCAATACCTGGAGTAACCACTAAAAATACTATACAAAATACCACAGAAAAATTTAAAAACACCATGATATATTCAAGGACACTAGATGAATCAACATGGAATTCTATAAGTGTTCAAGTGACACTAGATAAATCAAACCAAATTTTTTTAGAATTATAGATAATTATAGATAATTATATAGAATTACATAATATATAGAATTATATATAGAATTATAGATAATTCTAAAAAAATGTTCAGGTAACCCTCAGGAAGACAGGGAAAATAAAACAAAAAATGCAAAACAGAGAGAACAAATAATGACAATTATCCCTAACATAAAAATAATTACATTAACTTTTAAAAAGGATACCAATTAAAAGAAATTGACAGAGTGGATTGAAAAATATGACCCATATGCATAACATCTATAAGACTTTCACCTACAATTATAATAACATTAGTGGCCTGGTGCACGAAATTCGTGCACATTGAAAGTAAATTAATTAGAAGAAATATTTTAATATTGCTATTCACCCTTTCTCTATAATAGAAGTGTCAACCAAATTCATGATCGACAATCACAGATGGAAACACATGCATGCGACTGGCACCAGCGAGAGCTTTATATATATTGAGCATGCATGAGTCAACTTAGCCTTTTATAGATATAGAATAAACTTGCTTAATTAGACCTGCTTTCTGATGTAGCTAAACTTTCTTCAGCCCAGTGAAGCACCCCAACTTCTCTTTCAGGTAATTTTCAGCAACGTAGCAGTAAATATCAACACAAAGATTATTATTATAGATCACGCAGGGAGAACAAAGGGTAAAATATTTAACTGCAGCAGTGTTTGTGTTTGACAAAATTCTGTGCTGTGAGAAAACCTGAAGTCATTTTCAAGGTCCACCATTTCTTACTTCTTTTCAGTCAGGTCAAGTTTCTAAACTTTCTAAGTCTCCATTTTCTGGCTAATGAGAAGAAAATAGGATTCCACTGAGTCTCCTGTCTACCTACTCCAGGACTTCTATGAGGATCAAATGAGATGAGGCACGTGAAAATGCTTCACAGATATTTGGTTACAGTGTGAAATGTTTGCACCTGGCTATAAAGCAAGTTTTGCTCCTGGGCTGAAGAAACTGCAAGGAAGCTAGCTGTCACTAGGGAGAGGAAGCCGGGTGTTGCTAGGTGATATCATTACCTGGATGGACACTTAGCATACTAGTCTTTTATATATAACTAGAGGCCCGGTGCACAAAAATTTGTGCACTGGGAGGGTGGGTCCCTCAGCCCTGCCTGCCCCTTCAACCGGCCGATCAGGGGAAGGCACTGCCCCCATCACCCTCTCACTGCTGCTGCCTCTGACCTCCCTCTGTGGGAGGCAACTGGACCGATCAGGGAAAGGTGACACCCCCATGACGCCGCTGCTGTTGCCACTGCCGGCCGCTGAGGTTGCCTGAGCCTCAACCTGGCCCTCTCAGCAGCAGCTGTTGCGGCTTTGTCTGGAAGGACGTCTGGTCCAATTAGCATAGTACCCTTTTATTAGTATAGATAACATAAGTACATTGAAAGTGAAAGAATAGGAATGTATATGCCACACAAACATTCCCAAAGGAAAGCTAAAGTGGTTATATTAATATCAGATAAAAATTGACTTCAGAGCAAAGAAAATCACCAGTGTGAGAGAGAGACATTACATAATGATAAAAGTTTCAACTCACCTATAAGCAATTCTAAATGTGTAGGCGCCAAACAACAGAGCTGAAAAATACATGAAGCAAATCTGATAGACTTGAAAGGAGAAACAGAGAAATCCACATTGGTATTTAGAGACTTCAACACCCCTGTCTCAACAATTGATAGGAACTCTACAAAAAGTCAAAGATAGAGAAGAACTCAACAACACCATCCATCAACAGAATCTAAACCACTTTTAAAAAACATTCCACCTGGCAAGAGTAAAATACACATTTTTTCCCAAGTGCCTACAGAAAATAGACCAAGACAGAATACATCCTGGGCCACAAAGCAAGCCTCACCAAACTTACAGGAACTGAAATCACACAGAGTATGTCTTGCACAGTGGATTCAAATGAGAAATCAGTAACAAAGATAACAGGAAAATCTCCAAATACTTGGAAACAAAAGAACATACATAATCCATTGGGCAAAGAGAAAATCTCAAGAAAATACATTGAACCAAATTAAATGGAAATATATCAAAATTTGTGCAATCCAGTGCTGAGAGGGAAAGTTATACCACTAAATGCTTACAAAAGAAAAGGAGAAAAGTCTCAAATTGATATTCTAAGTTTCCATCTCAAAAACCTAGGGGGAAAAACTAAATAAACCCAAAGCCAGTAGAAGAAAATAATAAAGAACAGGAATTAAAAACAAGGAAAAATGAGAAGACACAAATTACCAATATCAGGAATAAAACAGGGGACATCACTAGACACTACAGAAACCAAAAGCATAAGTGAATACTGTTAACAACTCCATAAACATAAATTTGACAACTTAGACAAAATAAACTCCTTTTAAAAAAGACACAAATTGCCACTAGTCTAAGATGAAGTAGGTCATTTCAATAACCCTTTAACTATTAAGAAACTTGAAATTGTAACAAAAAACTCCCAAAAAGGAAATCTCCAGGCTTAGATAACTTCACTAAAGAAGTCTACCAAACATTTAAAAAAGAAATAACACCAATTTTACACAATCTTATCCAAAATATAAAAGAGAAGAAAACTCTTCTTACTATTTTAAGAAACAAATGTTACTCTGATACCATAATCAGACTAAAATAGCATATAATAAGAAAACTACAGACCAACGTACCCCATGAATATAAATGCAAACATTCTTAAGAAAATATCAGCAAGAAAAATTCATGTATGTATCTCCTTATTGCATGGCTAGAATTTCCACTACAATGTTGAATAGAAGTGGTAGGAGTGATATCTTTGGTTTGTTCCTTATATTATGGAAACATTCAGTCTTTTATCATTAAGTATGATATAATCTTTCAGTTTTTTTAAAAGACATTCTTTATTAGGATGATGAAATTCCCTAGTTTGCTAAGAATTATTTTTATCAGAAATGTACAATGGACTTCCTCAAATAATTTCTGAAAATATTGTAATTATCATATAATTGTTCTTTTTTCTGCCTGTTAAAAATGGCAAATTACATTGACTGATTTTTATGTGACTAAATCTCATATTCCTGGGATACACTATACTTGGTCGTAACATTATTTTTACATATTGTTGAATTCAATTTGTTAAAATTATTTTAATTGCTTAAAATTCTGTGTGTCTATATTTATGAGAGTCTACTTTTCTTGTAGTGCCTTTATCTGGGTTTGCTATCAGGGTAATGCTTGTCTTAAAAACTGATTTAGAAAGTATTCCCTTCTCTTTAATTTTTAAAATATTTGACGTAAAAATTGTATTATTTTTCCTTTAAATGTTTGGTAAATTCATGAAAGCAGCTGGGATTTCTTTGCTGAAAGTCCTAACACTGAACATTTAACTACTTTAATAAACGCAGCCGCTCAGTTTCTTTTCTTTTGAAAGTTTTGGTGCTTTGTATCTTTCACATGTCCATTTTACCTAAGTTGTTGAATTTACTTATTAAAACTCCCTCAGTATCTGTATAATCTGTACTATTGTCATTCCTTTAATTACTGATATTTGTAATTTATGACTTTTTAAAAATATATTTTTATTGATTTCAGAGAGGAAGAGAAAGGGAGAGATAGAAACATCAATGATGAAAGGGAATCTTTGATTGGCTGCCTCCTGCACGTCCCCATTGGGGACCTAGCCTGCAATGCTGGTATGTGCCCTGACCAGGAATCAAACTGTGACCTCCTGGTTCATAGGTTGACGCTTAACCACTGAGCCACGCCAGTTGGGCATATGACTTTTTTTAATCTGATCTGTTTGGAGAACAATTTTTCAATTTTACAAATCTTCTTAAAGAACCAGCTTTTTAATTCACTGATTTTCTCTACTGTTTTTCTACTTTCCATTTCCTTATATTATCTCTCCTATTTCATTTCCTCTGCCTGTTTCTGGGTTCCATTGACTCTTCTTTTCTTGTGCATTACAGTAGAAGCTGAAAGTCATAACTTTGAGGGCTTTTCTTCTTTTCTATCAGAGGGAATTACTGCTAAAATGTGCCTCTAAGTACAGCTTTAGGGGCATCCCATAAATTGTATATTGTATTTATATTTTCATTAATTTCAAAATATTTTCTAACTAGAGGTCCGGTGCATGAAATTCGTGCACGTGGAGGGAGGGATATCCCTCAACCCAGCCTGCACCCTCTCCAATCTGGGACCCCTCAGAAAACCCCTCAGGGGTTGGCAGTTGGACATCCCTCTCACAATCCGGGACTGCTGGCTCCTAACTGCTCACCTGCCTGCCTGCCTGATTACCTTTAACCGCTCCTGCCTGCCGGCCTGATTGCCCCCTAACCGCTCCCCTGCCAGCCTGATTGACGACTAACTGCTCCCCTGCTGGCCTGATTGCTCCCAATTGCACCCCCCGCCCCCCACTGACCCAATGGCCCCCAACTGCCTTCCCCTGCCAGGAACTGATCGCCCCCAACAGCCCTCCCCTGCCGGCCCGATTGCCCCCAGCTGCCCTCCCCTGCCAGCCTGATGGCCCACAACTGCCCTCCCCTGCCGCGACCCGCCTCCTCTGCTGGGACCCTCCACCTCCGCGCGAGGTGGCAGAGACTCTGGGACCAGCCTCCTCCGCACTGCGCAGAGCCGTGGGACCCCAGGCCTCACCACGTGGAGCGGCTGCTGGGCCCTGCCTCCGCTGTGCATGTGGCCATTTTGTGGCAGCCATCTTGTGGCAACATCATGCAAGGGTGTCACATGAGGGCATGATGCCACCTAGGCTTTTATTATAGAGGATTTCCTTTTGCATTTTTGCTTTGACCTGTGGGTTATTTAGAAGCATATTAAATTACAAATATTTGGAAAATTTCCAGGAAGCTATCTGTTATTGATTTCTAATTTAATTTTCTTGTGGTTAGAGAATATGCTTTGCATAACTTGAATTGTTTAAAATTATTGATACTTGATTTATAGCACAGAATAAGGTCCACCTTGGTAGATGTTCTGCATGCACTTACAAAAAAAAGGATATTCTGCTGTTGCTTGGTAAAGGTTAAACAGGTCAAGCTGGTTGACAGTGTTATTTGTCTTCTATATATTTTCTGATTTAATGTCTACTTGTTCCATCAATTATTGAGAAAGGTGTGTTGAAATCTCCAACTATAATTGTGGATTTGTGTACCCACAAAAATTTTCCCTGGGAATTCTATCAGTGGTTTGCTTCATATATTTTAAATTTTGCTATTAGGTGCATAAACAGTATTTTTATGTTTTCTTGATTAACTAAGCCTTTTATCATTAGGGAAAAAAACTATCTTTATCCATAGTAATATTCTTTTTTTGAAATCTGCTTGATCTGACATTTAATAGTCACTTTAGCTGTTTCTTGAATAGCTGTCTTTTTTTTTTGTAGTTACAATAAGTTCGGAATGATTAATTGTAAAAATGCCCCAACACTTCCCCCCAAAAAAAGGTTGAGTAACTAAGCAAATAAAACAATTGGTATGGGAATAATTACCTCATCCACTTAGGAATGATGGATAACTAGCCCATTGACTAGATTATATAGAGAAATTAGTTCTAATAGAAACAAAACAATCCTAGAATTCAATAAGTACTTATACAGAACCATCTACCCTTAGGAACAACCAGTACTGACAGTAGGATATGAGAATCCAAGCACTGAAGACAAAAGTTTATTTTAGAGAATTCAGTGTTTCTGTACTACCACTCTTAAAACTATTCCACATCTATTTATTGAGGTTCTTTCTGAGACAGAATGTCAAAATGTACACAAGCGTAGCAGGGGGAAAAATTTAAGGTTTTGCATAATAATAATTTCTTAGAAAATTATCAACCAACCTTTGGAATACAAAATAGAAGGCAAGAAGATCCTGTGTACTTTACCACTTAAATTTTGTAATGACCAACAACAGTGGGGTTCTCTTATGTAACATACAGGAGTCAGAGGTTAGGATCTAGTGCTTACACATATATTTGGGATAGAATGGAAGATCCATCCTAGTAGCACAAGCTGGCTCAGCTACTAGATCTTTGTTTGTATATCCGTCACCAGCTACTTTTAAATACCTGAGTAGGCAGTTCCAAACCTAGACCCATTAATCTAAATTTCTCATTCCCTCTTGTATCTTCCAACTACTTAACAAATATATTTTAGAGCTGAACCAAATATAGGCTTTACTCCAATTATTGTGTGAATTCATTTAAGCTCTATCTTTACAAAGCTTGAAGCCACCGTTGTAAGTCATTCATCTGAATCTGATTTCAGCAGGAAAAGGAGAGAGACAATTATGGCAAAATGCAAATACTTATGTAGTTTTCAGTGTCAACCATCTTTAAATAAAATCAAGTATAAATTTAACATAAAACTCTCTTAAACAAACAAACCAAACCAAAAAAGGCCCCCAAACCAAAATTTGTTAAAATACATTACTTTTCTGTACTAAACAAAAGAATATAAAAAATATGAAGGGATGAAATATGAGAGAACTATTTCTTAATACCAGGCAAACTGCTGATTAATATTAAATAACACTAGATTAAACAGAGTATGGAAAATCCATACACTTGAATTTCTTGGATCCTTTGTAAATACTGAAATTCTTTTACCTTGACTTTATATATACTGTAACATAAATAGGTTTTTAGATATTTCTACCATATACAATCCCAAAGTTTCTTCAGGAAGTTCAAAGCACAGTGTAAAGTTTTCACAAGCTTCCTGAAGAACTGTAGTGCTACTAGACAACAAGCATGCTCACACTTTGATCCTTGCTATATATTGGTTGAGCTTTCCCTGTTCATAACACCAGTAATATAATTTTCTATGGGGGCACAGGTCTCAGGTTGTTATTATATAATAGGTAACAATGCTTGTTCATGTCCATGCTAAGTCCTCCTCTCACATTCTTTAATTGCATCAAAAATTATATTTGTCATTTAGAATTATATTTGTTTTAAAAGAAAGATATTAAGATATTAAATGCATTGGAAAATATGCACTATAATAGAAGCAAATATCAACAATAATAAAAGTTTAATATGCTAATTAGACTGGACAGCCAGATGACCTTCCGGAAGAAGCCGGGGCTGCGAGGGCCAAGCCTCTTGCACAAATTTCGTGCATCAAGCCTCTATTATATATCTATAGAGGCAAAATAGAAAATAGAACTTACATAAAAATAAGTTCTGAGTCTGTTTTTTAGCTGACATTTCTCTCTCTATTCCCTTTCATGACTATTTCATAAAAGCAGAACAACTAAGTACACTAAGAATTCTTTGCTTTCTCCTGGTTCACTATTTCTATTGTTATTAAAACAAACAAACACACAGAAACCTTACCATATTCAAGATAGCTGGTACAAGGGCTCTCTACCTCCAAGGACCAAAGGAAGGGTGATGTGGGATGAGCACTCACACTCAACAAGTCAGTGTTTCATCCTCACCCCTTTAGAGATCTGAGCCATATCAGAAAGTTATCAATGGAACTAAGCACCACGATCTGTACACCCTCTTCCTCCGTGTACTCAGGAACCAACCTATTGTTTATTTGGGTAGGGTTGGGTCACTGGGTAATAATAGGTGACCATGAAATAAATATGGATCCTTTTTATAATACTTTATTATTGGAATGTGCATGATATACTGAAATGAGCACTGTTCTGAGCGGAAGTCACGACACTTGGAAACAAGTTCTGAGCCTTTAACCAACCATGGACAGGCATCTTAGAAGGATAAAAAAAAAACTAGATGGAGTCCATCATTCTCAATGTGAGGTTGGAGGAAAGCTGATTCTAATAAGGAAAGTTTACCAACTACTTCTTGTCCTGGAGGTAGTATGTTAATCCCTTCCCCTTCCTCCGAGGGTGGATTTGTCCCAGGTCTACTGATTAAACAATCACCTCTAGAGTAAACCACCCCACTATTTATGTTCTTTATCCTTCCAGACTGATGTGATGAGGGAAAAAATGGTCAAGAAGCAAGAGCCTAGATCAGGGGTCCTCAAACTACGGCCCGCGGGCCACATGCAAATACAAATATTGTATTTGTTCCCGTTTTGGTTTTTAACTTCAAAATAAGATATGTGCAGTGTGCATAGGAATTTGTTCATAGTTTTTTTTTAAACTATAGTCCGGCCCTCCAACGGTCTGAGGGACAGTGAACTGGCCCCCTGTTTAAAAAGTTTGAGGACCCCTGGCCTAGATGATCATTAAGTTTGGAGAGCAGCATGTTAAAATGAAAAGAGTATCAGGAAACCTGGACCATGATTCTGGCTTTACTGTGACCAGTTAGTGATTTGGCGAAGTTACTTGTTCTTAATTTATTTTTCTTTAAAACTAGGTGTTTAAACTATGTGTTCTCTAAGATCCTTCTTAATTCTAAAATTTTATGCATTTATTTTTTTAAAAAATAGGGCAGTGTAGATCAAGCATGTCAAACTTGAAGGCTAACACGGGCCAAATAAACTAGGCATGGGGTCCGAGGGCTGCAAGTTTGACATGCTTGGTGTAAATGGATGGGGTAGAAACTGCCCTTGTGGAATGGACAAGCTTAAGCTCTCTCTCCTAGAAACTTCTGTTCCGTTCCAAGGTGATTTGGCTGCTCTGTGTCTGGGATCTCCCTGTTCCAACATCCCAGGCATTCCCTTCCTCTCTCTTCTGTTTCCCTTGTTCCATGTCTTCCTTTTTTGGGGTCTACTCCCTTATTTTGACAGATAACAGCTTACAAGTATTGCTTTAGAGAAGTACAAAGCTATTCTGACTCCTGATCCTTTACCTATCACCTGTTTTGGCCCTGGCTCCAAAAAGTTTGTTATATTCTCCTTGTTTCCTATGGTATAAGTTTCACAATGGTGTGTCTCTGTATGGGTCTATTTTTAATACTGTGTTTGGTACTTACTGAATCTTTTCATCTGAAAACTAATGTCCTTCAGTTCTTATAAATATTTTTTGTTTTCTCTTTCTGGGACTCATTGAATAAAGTATTTCCTAGACATATCCTTCAGTTGTCTTATTTTTTTTCTCATTTTGCTCTTTCTAAGATTACATCATCTTTATCTTTCTGCTTTATCACATTTTATGCCTGCTTCTTTTTTAATTTCTAAAAGTTCTTTTGTTGTTTTTGTCCATGAAACTGGATATTAATTATTTCTCAGGTTTTCTTATCCCTTCACAGACTGGATTCTTCAAGTTGATGTTTTTGTTTGTTGGATTTGGTATTTTTATTTTATGCTGGAGTCTTTCCTCAGAAATGTAGTGCTCCTGGGTTGTCTAAAAAGCTGAGTGGAAGCTTTCAGCAAGCAAAGCTTGGAAACCTGGATTTCCTGGGAATCTGGCTCGGACCACATCCTTGAAGAATCCTAGATGTCAGTATCTTTATTACTTTCCCCTTAGAGTAGGCAGAGTTCCCAGGGAAGAATCTTCAAATCTTACACTTAGGTGATATACTAGTATATCTGGGAACCAAACAGGTGAAGATGGCTGAAAGGTTCTCACCACTCAGTACCTATGCTTAGCTTATGTTTCCCTCTGTGTTTAGGCTACCCCTGTTTAAGGACCCTTTGTCTTATGCTGTCTAGAAAACGGCCCTAGAATAGTCTGTGAGGTGATGGAGGAAAGCAAGCCATGCAGCTTCACAGAGCAGGGAAGGGAACTGAGTATCTAACTGCTTCAGCTTTTTACCAACCCTGTTTTTAGCCTTATATAATTCCTCAGTTACAAAGGTACCTCATTAGCAAGTCTTTGGAGGGATTTGGAGTGTGTGTCAGGTTACTTTTCAGCTTTCCACACTGTTAAGGATATATCTTTCTCAAGTATACAGTCTGTCAACACTAATACACCTGCTTTTCAGCAAAATTTTGTTACTACTGCTTCCTATCCCATTTTCTTTGCCCTTGTCGATTTATGTCTTTTAAAAAAAATTCTTTTACTGTCATTTCAGTGATGCTACAGTAGGGAACAAATTTAAGCGTGTGCATTCAAGGGCTGTCTTTACCCTGCAGCTGTACATACTCCTATGTAATGTCCCTCTCATTTGCCCTCGTTGCCTTCTCACTTGCTCCACTACCCCGGCGCTTTTGATCTCTTCAGTTACTTTCATTGGCTATAATATGGAAAGCTGAAAAATTTTTAAAGTGCTTATTGTTATTTGGTGATCTAAAACGAGCTTAACTTTTTGTATTTCTCTTATCCCATGCCTAAATCCATATTCAAATAAATTGCATTTTGCTACTGTAGTTCACAAAGCATTTTCACATACATTTTATTTCTAAAAACCTCACTGCAAGGAGAGGCCATTTTATAGATGGGAGAGAAATGCTTAAACAGTAGGTCTGTAATCTCTCTTCTCTTTGAGGGGGAAGAAGAGGATGCCTCCAGGAAAGAAATTTCTTTACACACATGCTAATTACAGACCTTCTGGGAACAAATGAATGGTACTTGCTAGCAAGAGAACCCTTTTAGGAAGAAGGGAGTGACTTAAATAACAGAAACTTATTTTCTCACAGTCTGGAAGCTAGAAGTCCATGCTCAAGCTGTTGGCAAGAGAATCCTTATTTACAGACTGCTTATAGCAGGATGCACTGGCTTTGCTAGGATTGCTTATGATTAATAATCCTGGAACCTATGGATTTAGAGGGCCTGGTTCCCTGAAAAATGCAGGTGTTTCATGATAAAATGACTTCCTTTTGTGTAAGTACTTAGAAACGTCTTATGTTAATCCCAGCTAGAGTGGGTTCTGAAGTAGAAATAAATACCTGGGAGCTGATTTGGCCAGCCCAGAGCTCTGGCTGCTTCGCCCCTGCCTCAGGGTCATTTATATACTTCCATCATTAGCAAAGCTTGATGTTGGCTAAAATCACTGATTTGAAAAAGTGCGATTTGATAACCCAATCTTTTGTGCTTTCCACAAGGAACTTGAGGTTCAGAGCGGTTAACTGACTTGCTGAAAGTCACGTGCTAAAAAATGGCCCAATAGGGCCAGAAACCAAGTCTTAAATCAGACGCTCTGTCCCACTGACTCATGCTAGGGTGATGGAACAACATCAATAACAATAAAATCTGGGTTCTAGAATCAAAAACAGACTTGCCTCCTGGTTCTGCAACTGATGAGCTGTTTGATTTTGGGAGAATTATTTACAACATTCAAAGCCTATTTCCTTACCTATGCAGTATCTCTTACATAAAACAGGAAAGATATCTTAGTGATAAACTCAATAGAACAATAGATAAGCATGACACAATACACACATTTCCAAACATTTGTAAAGAATGAAGAGAAAAAAGGCATCACTTACTTTTTTCTTGTAGTGCCTGCAATTTATTCAGTTCCTCATTCTCTTCATCACTCTCTTCACTGCTTGTGCTGCTCACATCCAAGACTATGTCCCTCTTGGGGTCTACTCGGAGGAAATTGCGGCATTCAAAAGTCAGGTGACCAGCTAAGTAAAAGGAAAAAACATGAATGACAAAATGATACGTTACATAATTATTGTTGGTTGTCTCCTGGTGAGCAACAAGCTGCAATTTTAATAATATAATGTTTAGCTTTAACGTTTACTAGTGGGTGGTGGTTTGCTTTCCCTGAATGTAATGCTAAGAAAAAGAACTTTTCCTTTCTTCATCAGGGCTTCTAATTCAATAATCATTATTTTTGGGTACTGAATTACTATAGTTTTCCATTTTATGTAATACTAGAGGCCCGATGCACGAAATTCATGCAGGGGGGTTGGGGGAGTGTGGCCCTCAGCCCGGCTTGAACCCTCTCGCCATCCGGGACCCCTTGGGGGATGTCCAACTGCCACTTTAGGCCCAATCCCTGCAGTCGAACATACGGCAGTCGGACATCCCTCTCGCAATACGGTACTGCTTGCCTCTAACTGCTCACCTGCTTGCCTGCTTGCTCCTAACCGCTCGCCTGCCTGCCTGCTCAGTGAGTGTCATAGTGAGTGGCCGTTCCAGTCGTTCTGCCATAACAGTCACTTAGGCTTTTATATATATAGAAGACTAGAGGCCTGGTGCATGGATTCGTGCATATTGAAAGGAAATTAATTAGAAGAAATATTTTAGAGGCCAGGGAGGGGCCACGGGAGATTGGCTGGCCAGGGAGGGACTGCGGGATTGGGTGTGTCTGGCCCTTCTCGCCCAGTCCTGATCAGCCGGACCCCAGCAGCAAACTAAACTACTGGTCGGAACGTCTGCCCCCTGGTGGTCAGTGCACGTCATAGCGACTGGTCAAACAACAATCAGACAGTGAGCATATTAGGCTTTTATTATATAGGATTATAAGAAAATACTCTCATATTAGGATTTTATATTTAACTAGTGGCCCGGTGCACGAAATTTGTTCTGGGGGGGGTGAGGGGGGGAAGAGGGTGTCCCTCAGCCCAGCCTGCACCCTCTCCAATCTGGGACCCCTTGAAGGATGTCCTACTGCCGGTTTAAAGGGATCAGGCCTAAACCAGCAGTCGGACATCCCTCTCGAAATCTGGGACTGCTGGCTCCTAACCGCTCACCTACCTGCCTGCCTGACTGCCCCTAACCATTCTGCCTGCTGGCCTGCTTGGCCCCAACTGCCCCCCGCTGCTGGCCTGCTTGCCCCCAAATGCCCCCCCCGCCAGCCTGCTCACCCCCAACTAACCCCCGTGCCAGTGTGGTCACCCCCAACTGCACCCCCTGTCGGTCTGCTTGCCCCCAACTGCCCCCTGCTGGTCTACTCGCCCCCACCTTCCCTCCCCACTGTCCTGCTCACCCCCAACTGCCCCCCTGCTGGCCTGCTCACTCTAAACTGCCCCCCCCCCGCAGTCCTGATCACCCCCAACTGACCCCCACTGACGGCCTGCTTGCCCTAACTGGCCTCCTTGCTGGTCTGCTCATCCCAAACTGCTCCCCCCCCCCCCCACTGCCAGCCTGATCACCCCCAACAGCACCCCCCACTGGCCTGATCACCCACAACTGCCCTCCACTATTGGCCTCTAACCACCTCTACCTTGGCCCTGCCACCATGGCTTTGTCCAGAATGTCCAGAAGGCCTCCTTGAAGGTCTCCCAGTCTAGTTAGCATATTACCCTTTTATTAGTATTGAGGCCTGGTGCACAGGTGGGGGCCAGCTGGTTTGCCCTGAAGGGTGTCCTGGGTCAGGGTGGGGTCCTGCTGGGGTGCCTGGCCAGCCTGGGTGAGGGGTTGAGGGCCATTTTCAAGCTGGCCACACCCCCTTCAGGGTGGGGGTCCCCACTGGGGTGCCTGGCCAGCCTGGGTGAGGGGCTGATGGCTGTTTGCAGGCTGGCCACAGCTCCTTCAGGGTGGGAGGGTCCCGCTGGGGTGCCTGGCCAACCTGGGTGAGGGGCTGAGGGCTGTTTACAGGCTGGTCAAGCCCTCCAGTGAGGACCCTCACCCCATGGGGGTGTGGCCAGCCTGGGTGAGGGGCTGAGGGCCATTTTCAGGCTGGCCACACCCCCTTCAGGGTGGGGGTCCCCACTGGGGTGCCTGGCCAGCCTGGGTGAGGGGCAGATGGCCGTTTTTAGGCTGACCACGCCCCCCAGCGACCCAAGCTCCCAGCTTCTCCTTTTTTTTCCTGGGATTTATCTTCTATAATTGAAACTTTGTAGCCTTGAGCAGAGCGCCTCCTTTAGCAGAGGCCATGGCCAGCTGGAAGCAGGTATCTGGGATTTATTTATCTTCTATAATTGAAACTTTGTAGCCTTGAGCAGAGCTGAGGGCCAGGCAGGGCAGGTGGGAAGCCTGGCTTCCTCCATTGCCAGGGGCAACCCAAGCCTCCTGTTCGCTCTAGCTCCGTGGCCACTGCCATCTTAGTTGGGTTGATTTGCATACTCTCTCCGGATTGGCTGATGGGTGTGCCTTGTGGGTGTAGTGGAGTGGCAGAGTGATGGAGTGATGGTTAATTTGCATCTTTCTCTTTTATTAGTGTAGATGAAGTCTGTATGATATCAGTTCTTTGGTATTTGCTGAGATTTCTTTTGTGTTCTTCCATATTGTACATTTATATATTTTAAAAGAATATACATCAGTATTTGTTGAATAGGGTTCTATGTCTATTTTATCGTTCAAATCTTCTCTACCTTATATTTTTATCTAATAACTTCTGAAAGTAGTTAAATTTTTAAGTACCTTTATCATAGATTTATTCATTTCTCCTTGTGAAAGCTTTTGCTACACATATTTTGAGATTATATTAGTAAGCAAATCTAAGAACATTATTAATTTATCTTCTTGGTTGACTGTTCTTGAATCTCTCTTTATTCCTAGTACTACTCTTGCTTAAAAAGTCTGATATTAAAATTGCTCCACTAGTGTTTTTTGGTTATTATTAGTTGAATCATATGAAGTAACAATTTTTATGAGTGAAACAGCTGAATCTCAACAAGATTCAACCTAATATCTGTTCGCCCCATCCCTTTATTTTAAAATTTTCTAAGCAGTTTTTAGTTTTCTACATAGTTTTAATAATGACATGTAAATAGAATTAAGTTTTTTAATGTAATGTGATACCAGTCCAATATTAAATGTTAATTTTTTTAGCTTGGGAAAACAGTTTCTGCCTCACTGGGTGGTACCTTCATAAAGGGGATCAATGCCTTCCTTATAAAAGGGACTCCAAAGTGATCTTTGGCCCCATCCCCTATGTGAGGATAAAACAAAAAGCTGGTGACTTGGAGAGGGCCTTCACCAGACCATGTTGGCACCCTGATCTCGGACTTGCAGCCTCTGGATCTGTGAGCAATACATTTATTTGTTTATAAGCTGCCTTGCCTGTGATATCCTATACTAATAAAAGCCTAATATGCTAAGTGTCAGATTGTCCGGTTGTCTGTTCAACCAATCAAAGCTAATATGCTAATGATATGCTAAGACCACTGAACTGCTCACTATGACGTGTACTGACCACCAGGGGGCAGACAATCAGTTGACCAGTCGCTATGATATGCATTGACCACCAGGGGGCAGACACTTTGACTGGTAGGGTCTGGCCAATCAGGACTGAGTGAGATGGCCAGACATGCCCTGGAGCCCTCCTGCGGTCCTTCTCCGGCTGGCTAACCTCCAACGTCCCTCCCTGGCCTGGCGATTGTGCACTAGTGGGGTCCCTTGGCCTGGCCTGTGCCCTCTCGCAATCTGGGACCCTTCAGGGGATGTCGGAGAGCCACTTTCAGCCCGGAGGTGGAACAACTGGTCACTATGATGCACACTGACCACCAGAGGGCAGACACTCAACCCAGGAGCTTCCCCCTGGTGTAAGTGTGCTCCCACAGGGGGAGCGCCACTCAGCCAGAAGCCAGGCTCACAGCTGGCTAACGCAGCGGCAGTGGTGGGAGCCTCTCCTGCCTTTGCGGGCCTAAGCTGTCAGTTGGACATCCCCCGAGGGCTCCTGGACTGCAAGAGGGAGCAAGCCAGGCTGAGGGACACCCCCTCAACTGCACGAATTTCGTGCACCGGGCCTCTAGTTCTGTATAACAGCCCACGTGCACTGAGGCAGTTCCATACTTTCCTCATGTAAATTTCTGGAAAACAGAGACATCACAAACTCTCTGCACTTTTCTTATTCCTCACCATTCAGGCCTGAATCTACATAGTTTGTTCTATAACCTACAAATCAACTTAAGCTAATCTTACTAAGGTCAGCAAGCATCCTACCTGGCAAATCCAATGAACATTTCAAAGTCCACTTCTTACTGATCTTATCTGTCACACCTGACAATGGCCCTCAATTTCAAAAAGTTCTGTGCTTCTTTGACTGATGTGCAGCTGCCCTCTCCTGCTCCCCCCTGGCATGTACTTCCCTTGTCACCTTTACCTCAGCTCATGCCTATACATTTTACTCCATATGCTGCTATTGTACTCCCCTAAGAGTTGGTTACTGACTATTTCAAAATGTGCTTATATAACATCATGCAGGCCAAAAAATGTAAGTGTGGAAAAGATAATGAGTGGTAATTTCTATGAAACAAAGCTGTACTTTTTCTTTAGAAAGAGTTGATTTAGATGAATTGCTTTTAAAAAGCAGTTTTCAAAATAGGCTTTGGCAAGAAGATTGTACAAGATGGGGACTGGGGGGAACTAAAACAATGAAAAAATGGCCTGTTTCTCAAAGGGGATACCATTAGTATTTTAGGCCAAGCAATTTTTCATTGTTTAGGAATGTCCTACACATTGCAGGTCGTTTATAGTCCCTGGGCCCTACATACTAAAAATGTCATATTGCTCCCCACCCCTATGGACAACAAAAAAAACACCAAAAACTCCAGGTTTTTGGAAGGCTTTATCACCCCGAGTTGAGAACTAATGATAGAAGAATTTTGCACTCAGATTTCTTTACAAGTATATTAATTGTTTCTCTACCTTTGAAGAAACAACAAAATGGAAAATGCATTTCAGACGTGATTTGCACTCAAAAGACTGTGTAACACCAATTAGCAGATCCACAGACAAAAGGTCATGACTATATATCAGTAGATTAGGATTTTAAATTACATAAAATGTTAGGGTATTCAGGTATGTTTTTATTTCTTGTTTCTGTAATCAAATGCTTAGCTAGAGTTTACAAGAACACTAAGCCGTTGTCCATAGAATACATGTCTCAAATAATGTCTTCCATGGACAAAGGCTAGTGTCCTTGTAGCTTTTCAATTTTCAGAAATTGCCAATTAAAAATAAATAAATAAAACTCATTATAGAAATAACCATTCTTCTAATGTTGCTGAAGAAATTCTGCCATGAAAAAAGTGAGATCCATGTTATTTAGTAGCACATTCATCCTTAACTTGAAAGTTTTAAAAACAGTATTAACTATTATTGAAGTATTGACAAAATATTTTTCTATTTTTCTTTTTCATTGAACTTAGAGACAGAGAGAAGAAGGGAGGGAGGGAGAGAGTGAAGGGAGAGAGAGGAACAGAGGGAGGGGAAAGAGAGCAAGAGAAAAACAAATAATTTGTTGTTCCACTCATTTATGCATTCATTGGTTGTTTCTTGTATGTGCCCTAACGGGGTATCAAACCTTCAACCATGGTGTGTATGGGATGACACTCCAACCAACTGAGCTACCCAGATAGGGCTGAAATTTTTTTAAATCAAGTATTAACATTTTTAAAAATTATAAAATCAAACCCCTGTTTTCACAACAATAAAAAGAGATAATACTCTTTTGTAACTGACTGATGAAAATCTACATTTTCAGCCATTAAAAACATTCAAAGGGTTTTGTTAACCTTCCTCTTACCTCCATAAGCAATACAAAGGTTCTGGCCTCCATGTAACAGAAAATTTTAAAAATTTAGTTTCTACCAGAAAGATCTGTAAATGAAGAAGACCCTCAACCTCTAACAGCTGTAAGATGTAAGTTTAACCCAGAGGAAAATATTACTAAACTTTTCCACAGCAGACAAATTAGAAGTTGTTTAATAACTTAATTACTAAAATCAATGATCTGAAAAACCAAGCAGAACTCAACTTGGAATACTGCCAACACTATTTCCTTACTAGGCTTCTCTAAAAAAATTCTGCCCTGGCCAGTGCGGTTCAGTTGATTGAGCATCATCCCATGCACCAACAGGGTGCTGGGTGGATTCCCAGTAAGGGCGCATGCCCAGGTTGTGTGCTCAATCCCCGGTAGGGGGGCATGCAGGAAGCAGAAGATCAATGTTTCTCATCTCTCTCTTTCTCCCTCTCCCTCTGTCTCTGAAAATGAATAAAAATATTTTTAACAATGTCTAATTACTACAGATGCTTCTGTTAATATCTAAAATAAAATAGCAATGCGGAGACTAGATCAACAAATATTCTATTTCAAAAAAAAATTTTTTTTTAATTGTTTTCCTACAGGTTTTAAGTTAAAAGAAGTCCAAGTAGATAAACTGATAGTAGACAGACTGGGTATCCTGGATTTAAAGTAAATACAATAAATATAGTAGGTTCTTAAGTCTTGAATAAAGAAATGAGACATGGAAATTAGCAAGGATTGGAAGAAAGTAAACAAAATAGAAATAAATATAAACAAATTTAAACAGAAAAGATTTCATTGCACTCATTCTTTACATGCAAGTACATTCTTCAGAAGTTTTTATTTATATGAAGAATACGTGTACTTAAGTACCCACTTTATTAATTGAGCAAGCTTCCCTTGATCCAGGTTCCAACCTTTGATTGGAGGCATGTGAGTTGGTTCTCCCAGTGTGCTTTTATTCTAAATCCTTCTGATGAGTAATATTAATGACTAGATTGCTTTTTTATCATGTGTTCTTGCATGGAAATCTTTTTTTAAATCACCTTTATTTTGTTAAAAAATAATTTATGACATTAACAACAATGTAGGCTCATTTGCATGGTCTCCAAACAACTTAAAAAAACAGAAAATATTATTATAGCTTTATCAAAGCTTTAGGGATTGCTCCATTTAACTAGACAAATAGCTCCTTATAGTCCATAATGATAAATTCTGAGTATATAATTACACTTGTTAAAGTTTATTTTTCCATTCCATTAATCATAATAAAGATTAATGGACCATTTAAACCAAATTTTGTCAGTGAGTAGAAATTCTGGGTCTAATTTCACCTTTATAAAGAAGAGTAAGTTCAACAAATAGGAAATGTTTCATAAATAGTTTTCATTTAGTGCTGATCGATACATTTCTAAATCATCTGCAAATGTGCACTAAATAACAGGACTAAAGGACTGTATGCGCAGGGCCCTGAAGTCACACTGCCCAATGAAATAATGATTCACCATACACACAGTGTTATTTTTTAATGTACTTACGGTAACCACATTTTTTACACCCTGCTCGAACACTATCCTTGTTGCAACCTAAAATACAAATGGATAACATTTTAGGAGACATATTAAGTAAAAACACAAAAATTTTATCACTTAGGAAACCTAAAAAACCACTTGAAGAAATTATTTCGAAAAAAAAAAATCATCTCAACCTAGCTTAGTAACATTACTCCATTATTATGTTTATTAGAAATTATTGAAAAAGTCAGTTTACTCAAGTTATTTCTTTTTTGTTTTTTTAAATACTTCAAAATTTTATTTATTTAAATCATTTAAAAAATTTCCATTATAGTTGAGATACAAGATTACATTAATTTCTGACAGGTCCTTTTTCATGTCTTTGACATTCTTATTTTATTTTATTTTATTGCTTAAAGTATTACAAAGAGTAGTACATAATGTTCCTTTTCCCCCCATTGACCTTCCCCCGGCCTCCCCTACCCCCCAGTATCTTGCGTCCATTGGTTATGCTTATATGCATGCATGCAAGTCCTTCGGTCATCAAATTATTTCTTTTAACAAATACTTTAAGAACATATTTTTCTCTAATTCAACAAATGCAGTATCAACATATGCTGCACTGTGTGTGTTGTGAGCAGTGCCCAAACACATCAGGTGTGACAACTTTCCATCTGATTTCATATCATGACCTTCCTACCATTACTTCAAAACAACGCACAAGCTGCAAACTTCAGGCTTTTTAAAGGTATAGTGCCCTATTTATTGCAGTTTTTATGTATCTTTTAACCAATTAACATGTGCAAAATTATACTACTATTTTCATCAGGTTCCTATTATTTTTATTTATTTATCACGGGTGAAGTTTTTGAGTATTGTGCCCAATCTCATTTTTCTCTCATAAATGTTATGGTTTTTATTGCATAGGGTAGGAACACATATGCTGTGCTTTTAGCAGAACTGTGGAATAAAACTGGATTAATAATAATAAAATCTGAGGCTCTTTCAATATGAAATAATTGCACATTGAAAAAAAATCTCAGAGAATCCAGGTCAATATTAAGTCTGTTTCCATAGAAACCATAGATGCTGAATAATACTGAATAAAACTGTGCTAAATGCACATTACCATTCCTACAAAAAACTAAAAATGTTGTAATGACAGATCCGAAATGACCTCTCTGAGGCAGTATTAGAAATTAACTAAAAAAAAGAAGAAATTAACTCATTTATGACTTAAAGACATTGTTAAAACTCCTATCATCCAAGTATCTCATATTTGTCGAATAAATGAAATATAAAACTTTTTCAGGTCATTTTTAACAAAGTTATAAATTTTACAAGAAAGGAAAATATAACAAGAACTCTAAATAAAGTAACTCCAGAGCTCTGTTTCCTCATCAAATGTTGATAAATAAGATTTCAACCTTCATTTGTCTATAATTTGCATGAATGCCTGGTCAATGAAATGCTTCTTCTACCTGAAACTTAGAATCTGATGTAACTGATACAATACATGTGAGACAAATAAAGTGGGGGCAGCTCCTAATGGCAGTGATGATACTGGCTGCAGCAGCCCTAACCTGGTATAGGCCTGTGAAAGATCCTGGCTCTGGGTTCCCTTGGTCTTATGAATTTTCTGAGCCTTATTTTCCAGCCTTTGTGTAGACCCTGTGAGCCATACAATTGTACATACTCGAAATCCACCTCAAATTGAGTAGCAAGACTACAGTGTGAGGCCCCTACTGCTCAAAATGTTCCTTTATATTCATGACCCATAATCCCCAAAAAGCCTTTGAATAAAAACTTATAAATATGACTGCATAAAAAATCTGAATGACAAAGACCACAAAAAATAAACTCAAAAGACACATGAACACTTGTAAAAAAATATTTGCAAATCATAGAGCCAACAAAGGATAATATCCCTACTATATAAATCCCATCAAATCATTAAGAAAAAGACCAATAACCAAAAGGGGAAAAATGGACAAAGAAACTGAACAGAAAATTCACAGAAAAGGAAACAGAAACAACTTTGAAATATATGAAGAGATGCTCAGCCTTATTCTTACCAAGTAAAGTGTACATTAAAGTCTATACTGGGATTCTATTTTCACTTACCAGAATACGAAAGATGGAAAGGGTGGAAGAGGGTTTGGGGGAACATACTCCTGAACACTGATGGTAGGAGAGTAAATCAGTACCATCTCTATGGAAAGCAAGCTATCCAAATCTGCCAGAACTCTCCACGTGCATACTCCTTAACCCAGCACTTCCACATCCAGAATTCATCCTCTCAATTTATGTGCACACACGCTATACTGACTTATGTATAAAGTTATTCACCACAGCATTTTTTGTAACAGTAAAAGAATAGAAATAATTTAGACAAATTATGGTATGAAAGAATAAGGATGGTTTTTAATAATGGGCAATAATTTCTAAAGTATAAAGAGAAAAGAGCAACATGTAGAACAGTGCTTATAGTATATTGCCATTTACACAAAAGAAGATTTAATATATATAATATAGATTATATAAGATTATATTTAAGGATAAAGTTATAAAAAAATCTTTATAAGGATATACACTGGTTACCTGAAGAACGGAGAACTGGGTTGTGGGGTAGAAAAGGTGGGAGACATCACTATACACCTTTTGGATCCTTTAAAATTTGAAACGTGTGAATAAACCGCCTTCTCAAAGACCCAACCAAAAAACCTGACTCAAACCAAATCCCTACACAAAAAGAGGTGGTGTCATGCAAGCATTCTGTGACCAAAGGCAATGATTGCAGCTGTAAATATCTCAGAGAAGCTACACTGCAGATTTTCAATACAATTTTATTAACTGACTAGAGGCCCGGTGCACAAAAATTTGTGCACTGGGGGGTGGGGGGTGGGGGGGGTCCCTCAGCCCGGCCTGTGCCCTCTCGCAGTCTGGGACCCTTCAGGAGATAATGACCTGCTGGCTTAGGCCTGCTCCCAGGTGGCAGAGGGCAGGCCCAATCCCTAGGTGCAGCCCCTGGTCGGGCTCAGAGCAGGGCCGATTGGGGAGTTGGGGCGCCACAGAGCAGGGCTGATCAGGGGGTTGAGGAGCTCCCCCTGTCACTCATAGAGTAGGGCCGATAGGGGAGTTGGGGCACCGCCCCCTGTCACACACAGAGCAGGGCGGATCAGGGGGTTGGGGCGCCGCCACTGTCACACTCAGGGCAGGGCCGATGGGGAGGTTATGGCTCTACCCTGTCACACACAGAGCAGGGCCCGTGGGGGGCGGAGGGGGGGGATTGGGGCGCTGCACTTTGTCACACACAGAGCAGGGCCAATCAGGGGGGTTTGGTCGCTGCCCCGTCATGCTGATCCCGGTGCTGGGAGGCCTCGTGGCTCCGCTGATCCCAGTGCTGGGAGGCATATTACCCTTTTACTATATAGGATAGAAGCCTGGTGCACGGGTGGGGGTCGGCTGGTTTGCCCTGAAGGGTGTCCTGGATCAGGGTGGGGGTCCCCACTGGGGTGCCTGGCCAGCCTGGGTGAGGGGATGATGGCTGTTTGCAGCTGGTCACACACCCTTCAGGATGGGGGTCCCCACTGGGGTGCCTGGCCACCCTGGGTGAGGGGGGCTGAGGGCCGTTTTCAGGCTGACGGGTGACTGAAGCTCCCAACCTGTCCTTTTTTCCTTTTTTTTTCCATTCTGGGCCAGCTTTAGCTGAGGCTCGGCTCCAGCTATGAGACTTCCACTGCTGAAAGCAGGTTTCTGGCCTTTGTTTACCCTTTTGTATTTGAAACAATGTTGCGGTCCTGCTGGCTGAAGCCCTGGGTTTTGTTTAGCTTCTATTTTTGTAACATAGTTGCTTAGAGTGCAGCTGAGAGGCCAGCTAGGCAGGCAGGGAAGCTTTGGCTTTCTCCCTCACTAAAGCAAGCAAGCCTCATGTTAGTTTTCAGCTGCCTGGCTGCCAGCTGCCATCTTGGCTGTCAGTTAATGTGCATATCTCACTGATCAGCCAATGGGAAGGGTAGCGGTCGTACGCCAATTACCATATTTCTGTTTTATTAGATAGGATGAAACAGAATCAAGATTGCTGTCAAGTTTAGTCTGTTTATTTGAGTACTAGATTCCACTCAGCAGCAATTCTAATGATCAACCCACTAAACATTATTTACCTACTATGGGTAGAATCTGAAATGATGTTAGAGAAACCATAAAGATGAGTAAAGTTCCTACAGCAAAGGAAATGGCAATATACTAGGTTAGGATAATGTACCCACAGCTGTAATACATGCTAGAATGTGCCAGTGTAAGACACATTGTTCTATTAACAAGCAGGAAGACTGGCAGGCAAGACTCTTAGCTGAGGGATCAGCAGTTTCCCACAGGTAGATAGCACAGTAGAGGAGGAACAGTGAGAACAAAGTTTGTACGTAGAAAAGCACAGGAGAGGTTCTGGGCATAGCTGGCCATGTCTCTAGACTGTAGAATGCGTGAGAGGAGAGATGGGAGGACAGGGTAGCAGGAGCAAGCACTTCATTCTCCCAGAGATGGGAGCTTTGGCATTACAAGAATTTATTACAACTCCTTCATTACAGAGACAAGGAAATGGAGCCTCAGAAAGGGTAAGTCACATGAAGAGACACTAAATTCACAAGTATGAGTCAATGACAGGATCAGATACATGATTTAGGAAAATTATTTCAGGAGCAATGTGCAGCATAGACTAGAGAGAAAAGAAATGATTTCTGAGTGAGAAGACTGGATGTAGTGTGATTCAGAATTCTTCTATGACTAAGATGCTATAGTAATGTGTTTTAAGAATTTTACTCACTTTGATATAGCAGATGTAATGTTAATTTGGCTACGGAAAACCTTACCTTGGCTATATAGATTTCTCTGAAGAAGAGAAACAAATAGAGTTTTTGTGCCAACCACATCAGTAACATAGATGCCAATTGTGCCAGGTCAACTCTTCATGGGGAATGGAGACTCATTAAAATGAGTGTCAGAACTAATTTCAAGCAGTTTCTAGAAGAAAGTAAACTTCACTGAAACCTGTGTTTAAATGTAATTTCTTTAATGACAGCTAAGAGCCTTTGATTTCCCTTGCCAAGAGAGTACGTACTTCATTGTTAGTTACATAATGGTCTAAGCTTATACACAATGCTGTGGAAAAACAGCTGAAGCAGGTGACCACAAAATAGGCGAAGCTGATTTTCATTGTACTTTATAGCAGCCTCGTTACTTTATAGTCATGCCTTGTAATAATCACTAGTACAACCACCCAGGACATGCCATGCTGAATCCATATGATCATTACACCTACAAATAAAAGGCATAACAATACTTGTCCTTCTTGATGATTATCTCAAAATGTTTCTGATGGAGCCCTATTTCTGTTAATACACTATCTGGATCAATCAAGTAATTATCTTACCATTTTCTGTGTCTATATTTTCTAATGGCACTTGCATTATATTTCTGCAGTGCTATCATCCTTTTTTTTTTTTTTTTTTTGCTGGGTTTAAACCAAGCATGTCAAGCTCAAAAGCTAACACGGCCAAATAAACAAGGTTTAAGTGTATGTGGCTGCAAAAAAACCAAAAGCTTCAATTTTCATAGAAATGTAGGTTTATTTCCATAGAGACATGCTGAATACAAAGGGCTGAAATAAATGAGTAATAGCTATGTTAACTTTCTTTCAATTCAAAATAATAGGTTAAAGTGTAACAATTACTTCTAACTGGTGACTTTGCCTTCAAAATAGCTCCCCTCCAATCCAATATGCAGTCAGAATGATCTTTCCAAAATGTGCATCTGTTTTAAAACCTTTAAAAGGCTTCCTATCCTCCTCAGGAAAACATTCAAACTCTGTCACGCTTACAAGATCCTTTCAGAGCTGGAAACTACCTTGTAATTTATACTGTAACATGGCAAAATGTATAAAGCACACAGGGTCTCAGGCGCAGACTGACCTGCCACTTACTAGCTGCCTCATAATAGGCAAGTTACTTGATTTCTCTGCCCCTCAGCGACCTCGTATGTAAAGTGGAAATGCTAATACCTGTTTCACGGTGAGACTGTTAAAACGAGATAAAACCCGACATGTGCCACAGTGTCTGACACGTAGCAAAAGCATCGTGAAAACTAGCTGCTGTTATCTCTCTAGCTAATTTCTCACTTCTCTTCCATTTGTATTCGGAGTCCCATCCACAGTGAACTCTCTCATTTCTTCCTCTCACACATTTGCAACTGCCCCTCCCACCACTCCCCCCCTCCTGCACCTCTCCAGGTCTCATCCCAGGTGCCACTTCCCCTGGAGAGTCCTTCTGGCCGCCCCCCCGCCCCCCCGCTCCCGTTAGGTGGCCTTACTGTGTGCTCCTGGAGGTTTTGTATACTCCCTGCCACACACCGGCCTGAGTTTCTGGTACCTGTTCACTCTTTACTGCTCTTTAGTAAGTTCAGTTTGAAGAATAACCGTCTCGCTCACCACTGTATTCCCAATGCTTGGCACAGGCAGCGCCTAGCACGCAGCAGGCACTTCAGAAAGTTATGTGTGTGCATGAGTGTACTTCCCCCCAAACTACAGTGGGTGGACGAGCACAGCTTTCCCACAGCGGCTCTCTGTACAATAAGGTGCAGAACGGACGTGGTCACATAATACGGGGAGGGGTGGGTTGAAACACAGTTAGAACTTCCAAACCACAGCATTTCCCAGTCTTTTCTATGCTAACGTGCACTGCCGATCTCCACGGTCCCCGTGTGTGTGTGTGTGTGTGCGTGTGTGCGCGTGTGTGTGGTGTGTGTGTGTGTGTGTGTGTGTCTGTGTGTGGCGGGGGGGGGGGGGTGGGAGGGGCAGAGAGAGAGGGGAGTACATTTCTCAATCATCAGTGTCCCCTGCCAGCAGGGTTCCGTACGCACATCCTGGCAAAACGGGGTTCAGGAGACGCCCCCCCCCCCCCACTGGAACTTCCGAGTAAGGGGGTGGTTGCGGGCGGGAAATCTCTGAAGCACTGACTTGGCGGGGTTCACTGTTTTGGGGTCGGCACCCACTGGACGCAGAATCTGAGGGCTGTTGGCAGCCACAGACATAAATGAACAAATCTACAGCAAATGCAGAAGCGGAGGCCCACGAGGGCAAAGCGACGGGCGCGCGGCCACGGAGCAGCTAGTGCAACAGGAAGCGCGGAACCCGGACGCCGTTCCGGCCGGCGGCCCCAACCACAGACATGCCCCCGGCCGGCTGGGCACGCCTGCCCCCCCCCCCCACGCTCCCCAAATGTCTTATTTTCAAACCCTATCGGAGGAAGGTCGGCTCTTCTCGGCCACCCGCCAGCCAGGCCTCCGACTGCCCCACCCCCACCCCCACCCCCGGCTTCTCTGGGACCATCTAATGCACTGGAAGCCCGGCGGGGGCGGCGTAGACAGTTTCTTTCTTTCCTACTTTCCATCTGAGTTTATTTTTGGAGTGTAAACTTGTCCACGTAAACCAAACGATCCTGCGCATTTTAAAACCTCCGCCTACAGCCCCACGGGCGCTACTGCCCACCCTGCGCACCCCAACCTCCCCTCCCCGCTTCCTTCCCCGCTCAAACCCAGCGGCCTGCTGTCCGCACTTCACCTGGGACTGCCATGGCGCTGGGGACGGGATCGCAGGAGCCCTGGGCTTCGAGGGCACGCTCGCTTCCCGCCGCCGGCTGCGAGGCCGACGCGCTGCGAGGGTGGCGTCTCCTCTGCCCCGCGCCGCGGCACCTCGGCGGCAGTCGGGGAGGCCCTCCGAGGCGCCCGGAGAGAGGAACCCAGGAGCCGCCGCTGCGGTTTCCGGGGGAGCCCTATTGCCGAGCACGCGGGCCGAACCATTCCTGCCAGTTTCGGGGGAGCAGGGATGCCTGCAGACGCATGTAGAGAAGGAAACAACACCAAGACTTAGGAATCGTTATTTCAAAAGTTGTCATAGAAATTAAAGTTATCTATGCAGGATCTTAATGCTTTTTCTCGTTCCCTGGAGGACATTGGGATCCCCCTGCTCGGGATTAGCGGTGCTCGAACCCCGGAGCAACATGTCGGCGTCCGTGAGGGGTAGCTATGGGCAAAGATAGTGTTGGGTGTCGTTTTCTCTGGGGTTATTGACCGACTGGAGCTTTCCGCGACCGAACGGCGAAAGGAAGTGTGATACGTGGGTAACTTTAGCGACCGGCCGCCCGCGTTCCTCCTCAATTAGGAGCCGAGTCCTGGGCACTGACCAGCATGAGCAATATCTACATTCAGGAGCCTCCCACGAACGGGAAGGTGAGAGCCCCGCCTAGGATACCTGGGTCCCCCAAAGTGACACCTCACCGAGTAAGGGAGTCTTAGGGGTGGGCGGGACCACCACGAGGCTTGTCTGTCCCCCGGCCTCTGACCAGGATGGCATAGAAAGCCATCTGTTGGCACTTGTCAGCACAGGCACACTTAGAAAAAGTCCTCGAGTGGGGATGTCTCCATCGACCCGCCTGCGGCCCTGTTTCTAGCCTCAGCCTACCTCCTGCAGGCGGGGGTCTTAGGTAGAAACCTAACCACACGAGCAGATCTGACTTAATTCTACAACCATTGAACGGGGCACCTGACACTGTACTAGGTGCTGGGGATACACAGACGGATGGATGAGGTCTAGCTGTTGCCCCGGACGAGCTTATGGTTTAGTTTGGAGGCTGACAGGTAAAGGAACATCTTATGCCACGTCTAGTAGGCGTGCTGCCGAGAGAGGGGCACGATCGTCAAGGTGTGTCAGTTCTTCTCCAAGGTGTTCACATGTGGTATGAAGTAGAGGAGTCGGTAAGGTAATAAGTATCACCTGAATTAATCTAAGACCTAGTCTGTGTCATCACGTATGAAACATGATGAACTAGCAAAATGTAGACAATAGTGGGGCTGAATTAGGGTGAACTAAATTTATATCAGGTATAATTCTGTTGCATGACTAGATCATGTTACTTATGCAATCTTTTGTTGATTGACATTTAGTAATATAATGAGGGCAATTTGAAAATAATAACAGAAGTTTTGTAATTGATAGTCCCAGCAAAAATTTTAGTAGGTATTTTGGGCAAAGCAATTATTTCAATTCTTGGTTGTTTGAACTTTTCTTTACTCTTCACCCTTACCCTGCATCATTGTAAAAACTCAGAATAGCTACCTTCTTTAATTTCCAAATGTTTATTTTTTAGGGTGATAATCACCTCCAGTTGATAAATACTGGTAGGGATTGGATACATTGCCTATCCTGCTAGGCAGGGTCTTCACACTTGTGGTTCCTTTCTCTAATATACTCTTTAGCCTGCACAAATGTCACTTTAACAGAGGCCTTTCCTATCTACTCTTTTATAAAATAACAAACCTCATTTATGTTCTGCATCCCAGCATTCCCTGGTCCCCTTAACCTCTTTAGTTTTTTCTATTGTTTACTAGAGGCCCGGTGCACTGATTTGTGCACCGGTGGGGTCCCTCAGACTGGCCTGTGGGGATTGAGCCAAAACCAGCTCTCTGACATCCCCCGAGAGGTCCCGGATTGCGAGAGGGTGCAGGCCAGGCCAAAGGACCCCACCGGTGCACGAATCTGTGCACTGAGCCTCTAGTATGCATTTAAGATCTTTGGTTAATCTCTTCCCACCTTCCCCTTCCGTCTGAGATTTATCAGTCTATTCCATGTTTTCATGCCTGTGGTTTCTGCTCCTACATTGAACGTCTGCCCCCTGGTGGTCAGTGCTCATCATAGTTGTTGGCCGGGCTGGTTACTTAGGCTTTTATATAGAGAGATTGTCTCCTCCCCTTATCTTTCTCCTCCCGTCTCGCCTCCCCTTCCCCAGGATGCAAGCACTACAAAAGCAGAGATAAACATCTAAGAATGGTACTTGATACATGCTAGGAAATGTTCAAATATGTACCGAATGAATGAATTAATTAATACTATTTCTCTCTTCTGAGAAATATCAAGCATCAGTGAGTTTGTGGTTATACTGCTGCTTGTCAAGGGCAGATTTAGTTGCTTTACTCTGGAGGAAGATTTTTCATGGTCATAAAGATGAAAACCTTTAACAAAGGTACTGCCTGAACAGGAGATCCTTCATCCTATCTAATAAAAGAGAAACGTGGTAATTAGCGTACGATCGCTACCCTTCCCGTTGGCTAATCAGGGCGATATGCAAATTAACTGCCAGCCAAGATGGCGGACAGCAGCCAGGCAGCTAGAAACTAACATGAGGCTTGCTTGCTTCAGTGACGGAGGAAACCAACATTCCCCACCTGCCTTGCCGGCCTCTGAGCTGGCAGTTTGAAACATTGTTACAAATATAGAAGCTAAACAAAACCCCAGAAACCTGCTTTCAGCCAGCCAGGATCTCAGAGCTGGAGTTGAAACAGTGTTTCAATTATAGAACACAAACAAACTGCTGAGGTCCAGCTCCAGCAGTTCCAGGGGTTCCCCAAAGGTGTGGACGGAGTCGGCGAAGAATGTTTTTACACGGAGGCAGCGTTCAGAACTCTCTAGCTTTCTTTAATCTCCGTGGATCTTCCCTGTGCCTGGCTGAGGCCACAGAAAAAGACCCCAAGGCAAGCTGAGCCTTTATTTTATAGTGAGAGGTAAACAAGGTAGTGGTTTCCATAGTTACACAGTACTTGTGAGTTTCACTTGTTTTGACCATGGTTATAATTCCTGCACTTCCTCAGCCCATTAGCTTCCCAGATAAGATCTAGGGAGTGTTATAAGGTCAAACCTAATTATGCTAAGAGGACTGTGCCCTCTAAGCTGGGAACTGTTTGTGACTTTGCCCACAGGTCAGTCCGAGGCTTAACCTTATATCAGCTGCCCACAACAAACCAGATACCTGCTTTCAGCAGCCGAGGCCTCAGAGCTGGAGCCAAGCCTCAGAGCTAAAGCTGGCCCAGAATAAAAAAAAAAAAGAAAAAAAGGAGCAGTTGGGAGCTTCAGTCACCCGCCAGCCTGAAAACAGCCCTCAGCCCCTCACCCAGACTGGCCAGGCACCCCAGTGGGGACCCCCACCCTGAAGGGTGTGTGACCAGCTGCAAACAGCCATCATCCCCTCAACCAGGCTGGCCAGGCACCCCAATGGGGACCCCCACCCTGATCCAGAACACCCTTCAGGGCAAACCAGCCGGCCCCCACCCGTGCACCAAGCCTCTATCCTATATAGTAAAAGGGTAATATCCCTCCCAGCACCGGGATCAGCGTGACAGGGGGCAGTGCCCAAACCCCCTGATCGCCCTGTGGCTCTGTGTGTGACAGGGGGCGGGGCCACAACCTCCCTATCCGCCCTGCTCTGTTCGTGACAGGGGAAGGCACCCCAACCCCCTGATCAGCCCTGCTCTGTGCCTGATAGGGGGAAGCTCCCCAACCCCCTGATCGCCCTGCGGCTCTGTGTATGACAGGTTGCAGCGCCCCAACCCCCCCACCCCCCCACGGGCCCTGCTCTGTGTGTGATGGGGTAGAGCCATAACCTCCCCATCGGCCCTGCCCTGAGTGTGACAGGGTGCGGCGCCCCAACCCCCTGATCCGCCCTGCTCTGTGTGTGACAGGGGGTGGTGCCCCAACTCCCCTATCATCTCTACTCTGTGAGTGACAGGGGGGAGCTCCTCAACCCCCTGATCGGCCCTGCTCTGTGTGTGACAGGGGGCGGTGCCCCAACCCCCCGATTGGCCCTACCCTGAGTGTGACTGAGGGTGGCATCTCAACCTCCCGATCCGCCCTGCTCTGTGCATGACAGGGGGCAGTGCCCCAACTCCCCAATCAACCCTGCTCTGAGTCTGACCAGGGGCTGCACCCAGGGAATGGGTCTGCCCTCTGCCACCTGGGAGCAGGCCTAAGCCAGCAGGTTGTTATCTCCTGAGGGGTCCCAGACTACAAGAGGGCACAGGCTGGGCTGAGGGAACCCCCCCCCCCCGAGTGCACAAATTTTTGTGCACGGGGCCTCTAGTTTAATATATAAAAAGGAACATATAAGTTCACTTACTCACCCTGGCCAGTGTGGCTCAGTTTTTGAGCATTGACCTGTGCACCGAAAGGTTGTGGGTTCTCTTCCCAATTGGGGTGTGTATGGGAGACAACTGATGGATAATTCTCTCTCATCATTGATGTTTCTATCTCTCTCCCTCTCCTTTCCTCTCTGAAATCAATAATATAATAATACGAGTGGCCTGGTGTGGTTCATGCACATTGAAAGGAAAATAATTAGAAGAAATACTTTAATATTGCTATTTGCCCTTTCTTTGTAATGGAAGTGTCAGCGCCGCCCCCTCACCTCCACCATCCCGCCTATGGGGTGATCGATCAGGGCCGGGCCCCCTGCCTGGCTCCCTCAGCACCTGGGAGTTGGGCAGCAGCTCTGCCCCCCGCTGCTGCTGCTGGTCGCCGTCTGCAGGGCAATCGGGCCACTGCTTGCACCCACTTTGGCTTGGTGCCACCCGCTCACCTGCTCAGCCATCTCACTGTGGTCCCGCTCTCGTCAGGGCCCATCGGGTCTGGCAGTGCCCCCACTGCCACCTGCTACCAGCACCGCATCACTGATGCCTGCCATATTCCGCGCCACCCCTGGTGGTCAGTGTACGTCATAGCGAGGAGTCAAACTCCCGGTTGAACTCCTGGTTGAGACAATTTGCATATTAGGCTTTTATAATATAGGATATTAACTTTTTTTAAAATAAAAACTACCATTATATAGATATTTCCACCTCTCCACCCCCATGATCATTAAATAATATCTATGAAAGAACTATGAAGCTAGTAAAGGCCCAAAAGCATGTAATAAATTCATCAGTGTTATATAAATTATGGTATTATCTGGGCCTTTGAAACAAATTGAAAGGCAACTGAGCAAAAATACAGTGAGAGAAATGCTATTCCTGCTTTGCTATTAACAAGCTCTCAGACTCAGGGCAATTTACAATTTCTTTGAGGCATCTGTATAATGGATTGGGTGATGGGGCTTAGCTGAATGACTTTTAAATTCTTTCCAGTTTTCAAAAATTTGTGGAAATCAGGTAAAGGAGTTTTAGAAAATAAAAAGTGTGACTTATTGATACTGACATCCTGTGAGAATCAGTTTCATGTTTTTAAATACATAGTCACACTGCATACACTTTATTTGTAAAAACATTCTAAATGATGGTGATGGTCACAAATCATTGACCATTGTGGGAGAAAAAGTGATTCTAGAGAAGTTGGACTCCCACTGTGCCACAATAGTCAAATTTAGAGTCTAACGTTCTTTTTGGTTATCCTCTACAATAATCCTATATAAAAAAAGCCTAATATGCTAAGTGTTCGGTCACCCGTTCAACCAATCAAACTGTAATATGCTAATGATATGCTAAGGCCATTCAACTGCTCGCTATGACATGCACTGACCACCAGGGGGCAGATGCTCTGACCGGTAGGTTAGCCTGCTGCTGGGATCCAGCCTATCGGGACTAAGTGAGACAGGCTGGACATGCCCTGGAGCCTTCCCGTGACTCCTACCCACGGCGGGCTGGCTGGACCTCACTGTGCACAAATTCATAAAAGCATAATATGCTGATTAGACTGGACAGCCGGATGTCCTTCCAGACGTTCTTCCGGACAAAGCGGTGGCAGCTATGAGGGCTGAGAGCAGGCAGCCGCAGCGGTCAGCAGTGACAGCAGCGGTTGGGTGAAGGGGACAGCACCTTCCCCTGATCGCCCGGTCGTCTCCTGCAGAGGAAGGCAGGTGTGGGGGGGGGGGAGCGGGCCTAAGCAGTCAGTAGGACATCCCCTGAGGGCTCCCGGACTATGAGAGGGGGCAGGCCAGGCTGAGGGACATCTCCCCCACCAGTGCACGAATTTTTTGCACCAGTCCTCTAGTTTATTAATAAGACGGTTAAAAGCTATTTCCTCCTGTGGGTTCAGTAGGGGTTTTGGTTTTAAAAGATGGCTGGTTGCACCAAGGAATAACTGCCTTTATGAGCTGGTAGAAAGGAGGTTATCAAAAGATTCCATTTACTGTAAATGGTGATTTTCAGGCATAGCATTTTAATAATATACAACCCAGAATTCGATTAAGACTATTCCTTTATAAACTTTCTCATTCATGAGTGTCAATGAGAAAGTAGAGTGTTTACTATTAAAGAGTAATTGTAAAATTGTCTTATAGTTTCACAATTTCATGTGTTCTTTAATTTCTTAATTTGCTACACCAATTTTATTAGAAGAAATGCTGTGGCAAACTGTCTTGATGAAAATAAGTTTAACTTATTGATTTTTAAATGAATGAGCTTTTTTCTTTGATTGAACAAGGTGTATGCTATTTTTCTTAAATCCGAAACTATTTCTGAAAATGGTATTTGAAAGGTACAAATGTACAGTGACTTGTATGAATAGTTGAAATTTTTATGAGCCAAGCAAAGTTTCTAATTTTTATTTTAAAATTGAAAACTCATTAGAGAATGCTTCAAAGTTGATAGGTCATTCAACTGATTATCAAGCAAAATGATAATTTGATATAATGAGGTTATATTCTTTCTACAGGTTTTATTGAAAACTACAGCTGGAGATATCGATATAGAGTTGTGGTCAAAAGAAGCACCTAAAGCTTGCAGAAATTTCATTCAGCTTTGTTTGGAAGGTAATCATAATTGTTGAGCTGTATTCTACAGGATAAATTTTGTTAATTTACAAATAAAGTGCAGTGTATTTTTCTACAACATTGAAGACTGTTATTAAATAGTGGTAAGGAAAGATAGGAGTTAATAGGAGTGATATGGTGTTGGGCTATGTTTCAGGAAATAGAGGAGATAAAAAATTAATAAATAAATCTATATATCTTTAACAGAGAAATTTACTCACCAAATGATACTTTGATCCTTTTTGGTGTCCTTGGCTATTTTCCACTTCTTTCTTTCATCCTCTAAATATGGGTATTCCCTAAGATTGCCTCTAGTTCTCTATTGCCTCACTCCTGAGTTGTTACTTGATTCAAATGACTATTAAATTTAGAAATCCAGCCATTTCTTCTCGTCTTAGCTCTAATTTACATATCAAATTGCCTAGTGGACTTTCCTCTTCAAATCTTCCAGTGTCAGTTATAACTAAAACCAGTGTAAAACCAAATTTACCAGGTTCTTCCCCAGTCTGCCTTGACTTTCACCTACATGATTGTAATTGCCTTTTACCTGGTCTTCCTCCCACTCATCTTTAATATCTTTACCTTCTTCTTTATTCATCTGGTAGTTGAATCTTCAGGCAGCATGGCTTCCTAGCTTTCCAACTTTATTTTTATTGCACTCAATAACCCCATGGTATTAGTTGATCATCTTTACCTCCTGAGCAGTTCATTCTCATTCCCACTTTCACACATATCCTCAGACCTCCTTCAGACAAGATGAGATCGGGCACATTCAGGGTGGTATGACCATAGATGCATACCTGCTTCAAATCCTCAGTTTCTTCATATCTTCAGTTTCCTTTTTGAAATACTTTCTCTTCCTTTTTTCCTGCTTAAGTCTACCTACTTTTTAATGTCTCTTCAAAATTCCACTTTCTCTGTGAAGCCTTCCATTTAGCATTCAGTGATATTATCAATGCCTCTAGTATTGTTTTAGATTTGAGTCATAAAGTGACTGTTTTTCTTTTCTGTTTAATCCTCACCCAAGGATATGTTTATTGATTTGAGAGAGAGAGAAACATTGATATGAGAAACATCAATCAGTTGCCTCCCGTACTCGCCCCAACTGGTGATCAAACTTGCAACCATTTTAGTGCAGGGATGAAACTCCAACCACCTGAGAGCCAGGCAGTATTTTTCTTTTTAACGAACTTCACAGAATTATACATTCACTTGAGTGTTCTCCCCTTCAGAATATTTCCTTACAGAACTAAACATTTCATGCATTTTGGTAACTTGTTGGCATTTAGAATACATTGCATATGGATTTGAATATCTCCAGTCATGGTAAGTCATTGTCCTAAGTTATATCAGATTTTTAGAGACAGACAAGGTTAATCAGGGTTCAGAAAATAGCATTTTGAGTCCAGAGCAAGGTGTGAAAGAGAATCAAAAACATCCAATAGGAGGGCACAGAGCTCTTTCAGTAGATAATTGGAACAATAGATAATTACCAGGGAAGATCTAAGGAGTAAATATACACAGACCAAAAAAGAAAAAAAGAAAGATAGAAAAAAAGACGCCTGCAAAGGCCATTATTAATAATTGCTATGGCAGGCAGGAAGGAAATTGAGTCAGACAGGTAGTTCAGTCAGAGAAGCATCAAATAACTGTCAACATAGTCAACACAGTAGAAGAATCAGACTTGTTTCTGGAAAGAAGTTTGAAGAATTGAAAGCTCAAATTTTACAGTAGAAGAGGGAAAGTAGAAAAACATTAGAAAGAATGAATGGTAGATTACAGTCTATGACCAGGCAAATGGAAGAAGCAGGAAACATCTGGATATAATATGACCATGAAGAAGAAAGAAGTTTCCTAAGTTAGATAATGATGAAACTTAATTGCAACAATAAGAAATTATTCCTCTGTTTCTAAAAATATAAGAAGAAAGAAAGCATAGAGCAATAACTAGAGCAGTTATCTTAATTGGACAGGTGAGAGAGAGAATTATCTTTGCCAAGGATAACAAGAAGCCCGAGCAGACTAATTTAAATGAAGATACTTGTAAATGAATAAAGTCAGGGTTTTAAAAAATATGATTCAGAGAACCCCATTTTTAAAAAAAATTTTTTAAATATATTTTTATTGATTTCAGAGAGGAAGGGAAGAAAGATAGATAGAAACATCAATGAGAGAATCATCGATTGGCTGCCTTCTGCACACTGCCTACTGGGGAACAAGCCCACAACCCAGGCAATCGAACCCTAACCTCCTGGTTCTTAGGTCGACGCTCAACCACTGGGCCATGCCAGCTGGGCGAAAACCCCATTTTATTTCTCTTGCTATGATTTATTTACTTATGATTTTTAACAAGTCATTATATTTCTAGATCTTGTAATATTCTTGCATATATACTTTAAAACATAGTTTCCATAATTAAAAGTAAATGAATGAAAATGAGGAAGGGGAAGCACAGCCTCAGCTATGGCTCTCAAAAGTTTTCACAATTAAAGGGAAGTTTTGAGCTTTTTATTTTTCAACTTTATTGAGGTACAGTTGATGAAATTGTATATATTTAGGTTGTATGACATGACTCTTTAAGGGCGTGCAATGTGATGATTTAATATACATATACATTGTGAAATGATTTCTACAGTCAATTTTAGTAACATATCCATCACCTCGCATAGTTATCTTTTTTCTTATATTTTTGTGATGAGAACACTTGAATCTACTCTCTTAGCAAATTTTAAGTATTCAGTACAGTATTATTAACTGTGTTCACCATGCTGTACATTGGATCCCCCAAGCTTATTCATCATACAACTGAACATTTGTACCTTTTGACCAACATCCTTCGAGTTTCTTCACCCCCCACGCCCTCAATTCCCTGGCAACCACCGTTCTACTTTCTGGTTCTGTCAGTTCAACTGTTTTAGATACTACATATAAGTGAGAGCATACAATATTTGTCTTTCTGTGTCTGGGGGGAATTGTTTTAGTTTTTATGAAATCCAAAGATCTATAATTACACAGACTTAATCTTGGATTATAGGTCTTTGCAGGATAGTTGAACATTTAAAAATGAGTGAAAATTTTAACTAATTCTAACTTTAAGAAGTAGGTGAAAAAGATAGATGGAAATGGAAGCTTGCTAGCTTTGATAATTTTATTAGTTCCTTAGAAGTATAAGGAAGGAATACACTTTTAGGGCTGCAGTGCAGAGGGGAGAGCAGAAAGAGAAGCCAATAAGAAAACCATTTTTTTAAAACTTTATGCAATTATTAATCTCTTTACTTCTATTTACCTCAGTCTTTTTTCTCCAAGATCCATGCTTCATCATTTACCTTTTATCCCCTTACCTCCTTTAATAGTAATTTAATAACTCTTTAGAAGTGACAAACATAAGTATATATTGAGATATTAAAAGACAAAACTAAAATATTTGTTAAAAAAAAACAGGCTAAAATAAATGGGGCAGACAGATCACAAAAGGAGTTTTTAAAGAGTTCTTTGTAGTAATTTCTACAAAATTAAACACAAGATTCTAGAAGACACACATATAAGTGCTTTAAAAATGCAAATCTAAATGTCTATATGTACTAAGGAAATATAATTAGTCAAAATACATCATTTATTGCACAGCTAGAAGTAAAAACTATAATGAATAATATCAGAGGCAGAACTGCCAATTTAGAACTTCATTTTATATTTGAGATGTATGTAAATTTCTTTTTTCAGTAATGGAGAAAATTATGGAGGATATGATGAACAGGCATAATGAAATAATAAAGCCTCTTTCTTTAAAATACTTATGGGAATGCTACATGCAATTTAAGAAGACAGTCAACTTTATTGCAAGCAGCAAAATCTATTAAAGCCCATGGTAATCCGGCTAATCGGGACTGAGCGAGATAAGCCGGACACGCCCTGGAGCCCTCCCACGCTCCCTCCCTGTCTGGCCAACCTCCAGTGTCCCTCCCCAGCCCTGATTGTGCACTGGTGGGGTTCCTCAGCCTGGCCTGCGCCCTCCCGCAATCTGGGACCCCTCAGGGGATGTTGGAGAGCCAGTTTTGGCCTGATCCTGTAGGCCAGGCCAAGGGTCCCCACTGGTGCATGAATTCATGCACCAGGCCTCTAGTTATTAAAAAATTGCAAGGAAGTAAAAATGGTGGATATGAAAATTTTGTGGAAATTTGAAATTCTAGCCATGAATACAAAATTATGGTGTAGATAAACTGTAGGAAATTCCTACTCAATGTGTGTGTAGTTTTAGTCATTCAACAAGAATATAGTTAGGAAAGTAAAAAAGAAAAGCATAAAGTAAAAAGCCATTATCTCTGAAAGGCTTTGTAAGAAATAGCAGAGAAGAAAAGGATAGGTAATTTTAAAATTTGAAAGCACAAGTAACAAAGACCTCTTTCATGTCCCGCTTCCCTTACATCTAATAGATCTCTGAGTCTTAATCTGCTTCCCAGAGAATTCTTGGGTCTGTTCATTTCAAGAATGTTTTGACTCTTAAGACAACAGTAGTTTGTTTTCTCTCCCTCTCTCTCTTTCTCCCTTCCCTTCCCCCACCCTGAGGGATTATTTTCATTTTCTGATATAGACTAGGTTATGTTTTATATTCAGATTTGAAAAGGAATTTATAGAATATTTTTGTAAAAATATTAAAGTTTGACATCATATTTATGTTGAACTTGAAAACTTATAGGTTGCATCTACATTATCTTATTTAATCTTTAGAGCAACTCTGTGAGTTCACCTATATTATTAGTTTTATAATGAGAATATTACATGTACTATAGTTAATACTATATTGTGACTATAGTTAATACTATAGTTAATATTATATTGAATTTTTAGAAGCTGCTAAAGAATAGATCTTAAAAGTTCTCATCACAAGAAAAAAACTTGTAACTATGGTGACAGATGTTAACTAGATATTGTCATTAATGATCATTTCACAATCTACACTAATAAAACAGAAACATGGTAATTGGCTTACGACTGATACCCTTTTCATTGGCTAATCAGCGAGATATGCAAATTAACTGTCAGCCAAGATGGCAGCCGGCAGCCAGGCAGCTTGAAACTAACACGAGGCTTGCTTGCCTCAGTGACGGAAGAAACCAACGTTGCCGCCTGCGGCTCCAGGCCTCTGAGCCTGCAGTTTAAGAAACTCTGTAACAAATACCACCGGGCTTCAGCCAGCAGGATGGCAACATTGTATGCAAAGGCCAGAAACCTACTTTCAGCAGAGGAGGCCTAAGAGCTGGAGCCAAGCCTCAAGCTAAAGCTGGCCCAGAATTAAAAAAAGAAAAAAGAAAAAAAGGAGCAGTTGGGAGCTTCAGTCACTCCCAGCCTGAAAACAGCCCTCAGCCCCTCACCCAGACTGTCCAGGCACCCCAGTGTGGACCCCCGCCCTGATCCAGGACACCCTTCAGGGCAAACCAGCCGGCCCCACCCATGCACCAGGCCTCTATCCTATATAGTAAAAGGGTAATATGCCTCCCGGCACCGGGATCAGCGTGACAGGGGGCAGAGCCCAAACCCCCTGATCGCCCTGCGGCTCTGTGTGTGACAGGGGGCGGGGCCACAACCTCCCTATCCACCCTGCTCTGTGCCTGATAGGGGGGAGCTCCCCCCCCCCACGGGCCCTGCCCTGTGTGTGACAGGGTGCGGCGTCCCAACCCCCCCCCCCCCCCCGGCCCTGCTCTGTGTGTGACGGGGTAGAGCCATAACCTCCCCATCAGCCCTGCCCTGAGTGTGAGAGTGGCGGCGCCCCAACCCCCTGATCTGCCCTGCTCTGTGTGTGACAGGGGAGAGCTCCTCAACCCCCTGATGGGCCCCGCTCTGTGCGTGACAGGGTACGGAGCCCCAACCCCCCTGATGGGCCCTGCTCTGTGTGTGACAGGGGGCAGCACCCCAACCCCCAGATTGGCCCTGCCCTGTGCGTGACAGGGGGTTGCTCCACAACCTCCCCATCGACCCTGCCTTGAGTGTGACAGGGGGCGGTGCCCCAACTCCCCAATCGGCCCTGCTCTGAGCCCGACCAGGGGCTGCACCTAGGGATTGGGCCTGCCCTCTGCCACCCGGGAGCAGGCCTAAGCCAGCAGGTCATTATCTCCTGAGGGGTCCCAGACTGCTAGAGGGCACAGGCCAGGCTGAGGGACCCCCCCTCCCCCCCAAGTGCACAAATTTTTGTGCACCGGGCCTCTAGTGTTGAATAAGTTTCCAATTATTATGTTGTATACTTGAAACTAATATATTATATGTCAATTATATTTGAATAAAAATATTAAAAAAATTGAATTTAAGGTTGCACAGTGAATAGGAAGCAAAACTCAAGAATTCCTGACTTCTGCATACAGTGTTAATCCAAGTAAATGGTTACTTAGGGATACAGGAGAGATACTTTTACCCCTTTTGGTTTTTACAGTTTCCATTTATAACTCGGGAGAACTTGTCTACACTGGGGAGCTCTTGTGAATATAGCCCAACAGCTCTTCACTGGGAGAAGTGATTGAAAAAAATTAGTGGTCTTCCTTTCAACTTCTTCCAATCCATCCTATGTACTGGATAAAGTTGTTAGAGTACAGAATACATATTTTGAAATACGGATTTTATATCCATCTGTAACTTATAAATGTAAGCCAGCAAGCCAGCCACTATATCATAGTACTTTATGAATTACTAGAGGCCCGATGCATGAAATTTGTGCACTTGGTGTTGGGGGGGGGGGGGGAGGTTGTCCCTCAGCCCAGCCTGCACCCTCTTCAATTTCAATCTGGGACCCCTCGAGGGATGTCTGACTGCCGGTTTAGGCTTGATCCGATCGAGCCTAAACCGGCAGTCGGACATTTCTCTCACAATCTGGGACTGCTGGCTCCCAACCGCTCACCTGCCTGCCTGCTTGATTGTCCCTAACTGCTTCTGCCTGCCAGCCTGATCAACACCTAACTGCTCCCTTCCTGGCCCAGTCGCCTCCAACTGCCCTCCCCTGCTGGCCCAGTCACCCCTAACTACCCTCCCCTGCCGGCCTGGTTGCCCCTAACTGCCCTCCCCTGCAGGCCTGGTCTCCCCTAACTGCCCTCCCCTGCTGGCCTGATCACCCACAACTGCCTTCCCCTGCCAGCCATCTTGTGGCTGTGGGTGCCACCATCTTTGAGGGCGTGGCAGTCAATTAGCATATTCCCTCCTTATTGGCTGTGGGCGCCGCCATCTTTGCAATGGTGTGAGGGTCAATTAGCATATTCCCTCTTTATTAGATAGGATGATAGACCATAGTCACGTTTTGACCCTTAAAGTACACAAAGTACCTATTATATATGTCAGTAATTACATCTGTGTAATTATGTCAGTTTAATTCTTACATAGTAACTATACCATTTTACAACCCAACTTGCAATGTAAGAGAGTTCCAGTTTCTCTGTCTCTTCACTAACACTTGTTTTCCCTTTTTTTATTGATAGCCATTCCAATGGGTATAAAGTAGTATTTCATTGTAGTTTTGCTATGCATTTCCCTAATGAGTAAAGATGTTGAGAATTTTTTCTTATGCATATTGGCCCTTGTTGCTACTTATTAATATAAATTCTATGATTCAGTCAAGCCCTAATTCTTTCCCTTTCACCCCCCACCAAATTCTTTGCTTATGCTTTACCCTCATTTAGCTATCATGATTCTGCCATATTCTTTCTCCTCTGTGAAGTAAGTTTCCAGAATGATTCTAAGTTCTAAATAGTAACTATTAGGAGATCATATATGATCGGGGGATAGAGAGTTAGAAACATCCATGAGAGAGAAACACTGACCAGCTTCCTCCTGCACACCTCCCACTGGGGATGTGCCTGCAACCAAGGCACATGTCCTTGACCGGAATCAAACCCGGGACCCTTGAGTCCGCAGGCCGATGCTCTATCCACTGAGCCAAACCGGTTAGGCTGAGAGAATTCTTAAAATAATTTAAAAAAAGAACACCACCACCATGATTTCTGTGGAAATTGTGCTGTTTTGAGAAGATATTTTATAATAAGTAGGGAAGAAAAGGTTTTGGTTTAGGAACCTACTTAACATTCAGGGGAGGGGAACCTTATGATTCTAGTTGTAGTAATTCTGGTAACTACAGATACACTTTGTTTTAGACTTTGATAAATTATTTTTTCTTTCTTTCAGCATATTATGACAAGACCATTTTTCATAGAGTTGTACCTGGTTTTATAGTCCAAGGAGGAGATCCTACTGGCACAGGAACTGGTGGAGAGTCTATCTATGGAGCCCCATTCAAGGTGAGACCTAATTTATTATTATTACTTATTTGGAAATCAGCTTGGATTTCTTAATTGAAAATAATTATGCCCCACAAGAAGAAAATGCATTTCACATTAGTGCACAAAATCCAGTGTCTATCATATAATTAGAATTACACAGGTATAATAACAGCACTTACCCTATCAAGAATTCTTTCTAAGTTGTCTTATCACAAACTATTATGCTAGATTGAATTCAGGTGGAGCTAACGGTGAGTGAAAAATAGAAAAACCTGATATAGCATATTTCCTGATACTTGCCTATGTTTGATTCTGCAACTCTGTAGATGTAAAACATTTTTAGAACATTGCATATGCCATTCCATTTTAAAACATTTTGTTTAATACTATATGAACTTTGTATCAATCTGCTTGGACCTCTGTAACAAAGTACCCTTGACAGGGTGTCTTAAACAACAGCAATTTATTTTTACAATTCTTGAAGCTAGGAAGTCCAAGATCAAGATGTGGGTTCCTGGTGAAGGTTCTCTCCCTGGATTGAGAGAAAGAGAGAGAAAAAACATGTGCACGCTAGCTCTGGTGTCTCTTCTTCTTATAAGGGCGCCAGCCCTACTGGATTTGGGCTTCATTCTTATGACCTCCTTTAACCCTTAGGATCTTCTTGACAGGCCCTATGTCAGATATAGTCACCTTGGGGTGAGAACTTCAAAACAGGAATTTGGGGGAGCACAATTCAGTCCATAATAGATTTAATTGTAAATTTTATACAATAGATAGAACTCTGTAGCACAAAACGCATGCCATAACAGGAACTCAGCGGAAAAGAAGAAAGAAGCAACATAAAATTGTTATCAAAAGGAGTGAATATTAATAAAGAATAGGTCAGTGGTTTGTTAATTACCAACATAGATTTAAAAAGAAAAAAGAGTTGATATTATGCTTAAGACATTAAGAATAACAGTGGGTTCAGGTAAAAGCTGAAAGTTAAGTTATTTGTTAATCTGATAGTACCAATATCATGTTCTTTGAATGAGTAAATCTTAACAGCTCTTAAAAGATGGGTGTTTTTGAGACTTTGTGTTTATACTAATGGGATAGAGTACCTGGAGTTTCCTTTAATATTTAACTGGGTCACTGTGATTCTTGCAAAAAATATTTGAACTGTTTTTGTTTGCTTTAATTTCTAGATGATAGTATCTTTAGAAAATGTGGAATGATTATAAAAGTTTCTCACATATTTATATTTTACCAAATTGAGGTATCTTATGGTTTTATAGCCTCCACCTAGTAGGAATCATTCCTTTATTCTATTATTTGGTGAAACAGAATAGCTCTTTTTGGCAGTTTATTCCTAAATTGAGATTTTTGCTAATCATGTTCAGGTAATGAATTGTCTTGGTAAATTTTTCAGTTAGGTCATTTTTAATACAGTATGCAGAGTTATGATCCTTTGAGTTTAAATCTCTTGAAAATTATTCATTAAGGGAAAATAGCCTCTTTTCTGAAAAGTATTGATTATATAACAACTATATTATAAATGAGTCTAGAATGCGACCTGGACAGAAATTCTGTTAACTAAGAGACTAATGTTTGTGTTATGTAATGTAGCCTGACCATGGCAAGGAAACCACCTTAAAAAAGCTTGCTACTGCCCTTTAAAAAATTCAATTTAGGACTCTAAAAAATACAGTAAATCACATAACATAATCATAGTAGATTTCTTTAAAAACAAGGAGGAAGCAATTGTTTCCTGGCTTAGAATGGGTTGGAGGGGGGAGGTGGGCAGCAATAGTTGAAGACTCTTCAGTGATTCAAAGGTAATTTTCTTGGAGAAAAAATAGAAGGTTCTAAAAGCTTAGATGACTTTGAGGGATGGGAAAACGGGAATGACTCTTAGAAATCCATTCCCCTTCAAGTATCCTTTGTCTGTGTAAGTAGGCAGATTTCCACGAAATAGGCTAAATTTGTAGCTGAGTATATTCAGAAGATACAGGCTACTGAAGTCAAGTTTAATAGCATTGAAGGAATAGTAAATATTAGATATGGTTAAACTTGAAAAACAGTTAAATACAACTTGAGCATTTTTTATTAGAAGCTTTATGGAACCTTGTTGGTTAAATGAATATGAAGGGCCTTATCACTGAGGTCATTCACTAAATCTTTTCTTTTTTATGCTTCAGGATGAATTCCACTCACGATTGCGTTTTAATCGGCGAGGACTGGTTGCCATGGCAAATGCTGGTCCTCATGATAATGGCAGCCAGTTTTTTTTTACGCTGGGTCGAGCAGATGAACTTAACAATAAGCACACCATCTTTGGAAAGGTTTGTGTCCATTATATTAGGCTTCTGGGATACATATGATCAACTTATCTATGAGCTGCCTTCTTAAATTATTCCCTAGGATATTTATTTATTTTTAAAAATGACAGACTATATTCCTGTTATAATGAACTATGAATTTTTGTGTGTGTTTCAAATAAGACATTGGTTGTGACTGCAAACTTTATTTTTCTAAAATCATACTAACCATATTAGCTACTATGCCATTCAGCTAATACCATTTTTTATGATTTTTGAAAGACACCTAGGTAATAAAACTTATCAGTTTAATGTTTATTTTGTTAATGATGAATTCCCTTAAGTTTAAAGTGGAAGTTATAGTAACATTAAAATTGTTTACCTGAAATATTACTTTCAGTAATAATTATTTAATCCTGCACACAATCAACATCATATCAGGGAATGTCATTTCCATAGAATTTTTAACAGTTTTCCTTAAAAAGGTTTCTGAAGGTTTTCTTTTCTTACTCTTCTCCCTTCTCATAAATACTACATCTCTGTATGTTTTGTCTTGGGCATGTTAGACATCACTAGTGTATTAGCTCCCTCTACTGGTTCGGTAAGAATGGTTTCTCCATATCCTAGTCAAAACTGGATGTTGGGAGGATGAAAGGGAAAAAACAAACTTAGCACAAATATAAAATTGGTATTATTTTAAAACTTGATAAATGTTGAATGAAAGGAGTCCCGCTAAAAACATGCAATACAATATTGTTGCTTAATACTTAACAACGTGGGTTAAGAAGTATGCATTGGCACAGTTGAGCCACTCTGACACAGGTTGCTGATGTTCATAGATTTTACTTTCTACTATTTAAAAAAATAAGTGTTTAATAAAATGAGATTTAGGTTGCCATTCTGCACCATTGTTTACAGTTGATGTTATATAATCTACACATTATATAACTAACAATGGTTAGAATTCTGAAAGGCCATCACTGTGGGCTCTATAACTTCTTTGAACCTCAGTTTTCTTATCTGGAGAATGAAGATAATGTTAATAACTACTTTTAGGATATTTGTGAGGATTAAATGAAATATCTGCAAAGCAATTACCACATTATTATTTTCTTGTTTTACTCTATTATAAAGTCTACATTTGTTTCTGATGTTTGAATGAAAAGTTGTCATTCAGTAAGAGGTTATTTGGCACAATATTTTCGTTTTTAATAAAAGTACCAGTATATATTGGAAATTTCACAAAAATTTTATTGAGGGGTTGGACTTCATCTAGGCTTTTTCCTCTTAAGATGAAGTTGCTTTGTTTGCATTATTTAATGTATATGCTCTGATATAATTATATGAAATTCCCTTTTAATTACTTAAAATATATTTTCAAAAGTGTTCCCTTATTTCAAAGAATGAATGTAATAATTTGCAATTAAATTTTTGTTTTTATTTAATAGATTACAGGGGATACAATATATAACATGCTGCGACTGGCAGAAGTAGACACTGATAATGAAGAAAGACCACTTAATCCACACAGAATAAAAAGTTGTGAGGTAGGAGTATGATTAGTATAAGATATAGCATTTAAATCAGCGGTTCTCAACCTGTGGGTCACGACCCCTTTGGGGGTCGAAGGACCCTTTCACAGGGGTCACCTAAGACCATCGGAAAACACATATATAATTACATATTGTTTTTGTGATTAATCACTATGCTTTAATTATGTTCAATTTGTAACAATGAAATTGGGGGTCACCACAACATGAGGAACTGTATTAAAGGGTCTCGTCATTAGGAAGGTTGAGAACCACTGACTTAAATGGTCATATAAGAAAAATTGTCAGTATTTTTTTAAAAAGTATAGTTTATTGATTGTTTTTTAAAGAGAGAGGCAGGGAGAGGGGGAGAGAAACAATAGATGTGAGAGCCTAACATTGATTGGCTTCCTCCAGCACGCCCCCTACTGGGGAACTGAACCCACAACCCTGGCATGTGCAATCTGACTGGGAATCTTTTGGCAACCAACTGAGCTACACCAGGCAGGGCTGATTGTTACTATTTTTAAACTATCAGATGAAGTCTTTATACTAAATCTAGTCACAACTCAGAGTTTATCTGTGTAATTCAGGTACAGGTTTTTTTCTTTAACCCTCGCTCGAGGATATTTTTCCCATTGATTTTCAGAAAGAGTGGAAGGGAGAGGGGATGGGAAAGAGAGGAGAGAGAGAGAAGAGAGAGACACATCAATGTGAGAGAGACACATTGATTGGTTGCCTCCTGCATGTGCTCCAACAGGGCCAGGGGCCGAACCTGCAACACATGTATGTGCCCTTGACTGGGAATTGAATCCGAGACCCTTCAGTGGTGTGTGGATCAGCACTGACCATTGAATAACATGATCAGGGCTAGAACAATTTCTGATTAAGACTTGTTTTAAATTGAAAGTTTTGAATTCTAAGATGAAATTTTAGCTGATAATCTAATGAATGAAAAGCTTAACTCAGAATGGAAAGTTAGAGGAATTAGGTTTATTTAATCCAATCAAGTGACTTCATTGGTAACTTAAGAGTGATCCTTCATTGAAGGAGCCATTGAGGGTGATCTTTAAGAACATTTGATTTGGAGTCAAAATCAAGAGAGATCTGATTTTGTTTCTCATACTATATATTAAGTTTTCTTGAATATTTTTTCCCTTTGTAAAATAAAAATAAGATATCCTTTACTTAATAGCACATAGGATTATTGGGAGAATACATTGAGGCCATGTAAGTGGAAGCACTTTATGTAGTATATGTTTCACTATACTTACAATGTTTTTGTGAGGAAAAATTATAGACACTAATGTCAATACAATTAAATATTGTTTTTAATTTTCAAAATGTTTCTTTTCATAGGTTTTGTTTAATCCTTTTGACGACATCATTCCAAGGGAAATAAAAAAGCTGAAAAAAGAGAAACCAGAGGAGAAAGTAAAGACATTGAAACCCAAAGGCACAAAGTAATCATAGTAGGAAGATTTTTCTTCAGTTTGTAAAACAGCTCTGATTCATTTAGTTCACTTCATTTCCTTTTGTAAACATTGTTTACTAATGAGGGGGAGGCCAGTTTGGACCAGGGAGATATCTGAATTAGGAGTGTGTGTATTCTATTCTGCATGGGCATTTCTTGTATTCAAATACAGTATGTAACTTAAACTTAAGCTAAAGAAGTATTGCCTCAGATGTCCATATAAAATCTGTATTAATATAAATAAGTAGTGATTATATAGCCATTACTTATATAAATGAGTTATTGAGAATTGTTCTGTTTTTTTTTACTTGTTTTTCAATTAATATATGCTCAGTATAAGGAAATTGGAAAGTAAAATATGAAGTATATGACAATGTTTATATAACTTTTCCCCCCTTTTTTTGGTGTTTATAAATATTTTTAAGTATAAAGCTCTTTCTGTATTCCAGATTATTTCCTTAGAATAGTTTTCAAAAAAATAGAAACTTCTTTTTTTTATTGAGTTCCAGCATTTTGTGAACAGTATTCTTTACATTATTAGTTTGTTTTATTAAAATAGATATCTAGTGTTAGATTTCAATTGATTCTTTTATTGAATTATGGCATCCACATTAGGGATTTTATTGTACTTAAAGTGTTAGGTTCAGACAGTTCTAAATATAATCCTGCCTAACCCAGTAAATAAAAAGCAAACTTTATTAATCTTTTTGGCCTTTAGTTTCCCCATCTTAGAAAATGGAGATTATAATAAATATAACACCTGGTTGTTATGAAGCTTAAATGAGAAGGGAAATTTGAAAATACTCAGTAGTAAGGCATTTAATACATACTCATTTCTTTCCTTGATACCCTACAATATAGGTAAGTTAAGTTGTTTTCATAAACTCTCAGATATGAGCAGACAGTTTAATAAGCAGTTGATGTCTTATGGGAAAATAACTTTATATAGAGCTATGTATTTAATTTCCTTTTATTAATTAATTAATTAATTTATTTATTTAGACTAATTTATCTTTGGGTGAAAGGTCACTCTCACTATGTTCCGATACAATATTTTTTTTCTATAGTTTATCTTGACAACAAGCTCCAAAATTGGGTATTTTTGTTTTTAATTCATAGTAAATATATTGGGAATTATGTGGTAGTCATTGATTGCATCTAGGTTTTGAAGCAGAAGTTTCTCTTTTTGCCGGGAGCCGGTCCATCCTTGCTGTTTCAAGGGACCTGGCATATATGGCATACGGTTCTTAATATGTTTGCTCACCTTCTTGGCGCTGTGTTTTAACCAAGGTCACCTCTCCGAGAAAGGTTGAATCCGCAGGTAGGGATTTTCCCCTGAAGTTAGGGAGGGAATAAAACCCCTCAACTAAGTGCCAGGCGGGTAATTAATCCCTTTAACTACGAACAATCATGCTTAAACTACATAATCTTTTCTCCCTGGAATGGAGATAAGAAACGCCCTAACCTTTGTAATAGAGATTGATAGGATTGAATCAACTGGTATAAATACAGTTGTAACAAGACAGAAACACTCAGAACTCATGACACAGAATTCAGAACACAGAATCGAGAACACAGGGCTTGGAAGACAGGACCAAGAGAGACAGAGCCTAGGCACAGAGCCTACACAGAACGTTCTCTAGAGACAGAAGAACTTCGCTGGAGAGAGCATGCCGGAGGATCCTGGAGAGGGACTGGCCTCGGAGCCTAGAGACAGAGCCTAGCGGGAGAACATGGCAAGGGATCCTGGACTGAACCTGACTACAGAGATTGGCAGGAGAACCTGACTGGAACCTGGACACTGAACCTGACTGGAGTACCTGTACAGAACCTGGCTGGAGACCCTGACAAGCGAACCCGGCTATGATGATCATCTGAACGCTATCTCTGTACCGTTCCTTCTTCGCCGACTCCGTCCACACCTTTGGGGACCCCTGGACCCGCTGGGGTTGGACCCCGGCATCTGGCGCCCGAACAGGGACCCCTAGGTAAGCGCCCCGCACTCGGGACGGATCGGACTCCACCGTAGGAAGAGGGTGGATAGTCTTCGCCGAATCCGTCCACACCTTTGGGAACCCCTGGAACAGGATTCCCCTAGGTAAGCCCCCCTCCCCCATTGAGAACCCCCACACTCGGGACGGATCAGACTCCACCGTAGGAAGAGGGTGGATAGTCTTCGCCGAATCCGTCCACACCTTTGGGAACCCCTGGAACAGGATTCCCTTAGGTAAGCCCCCCCCATTGAGAACCCCACACTCGGGATGGATAGGACTCCACCAGGGTGCTACAGACCCCCCTATAGAGGATAAGTAGGGTAAGAAGGTGGATAGTACAGAACTTAGATTGAGAAGATGTGCCATACTGAGTCCAAAGAAAGAAGACTCTGTATTGATTCTTAGATTGAGAAGATGTGCCATACTGAGTCCAAAGAAAGAAGACTCTGTATTGATCTTCAGATTAAGAAGATGTGCCATACTGAGTCTAAAGAAAAAAGACTCCGTATTGATCTTTTAACATATATGCTTGTTAGCAGAAGAATTAAGGTTACTCCCAGTCAGACAGAACATTTTATACAAGAAATACGTCCATGCTTTTCTGAGGAAGGAAAGGTGCCAGAAAGGTAAATGTAAAGGCATGGGAGAAGGTAGGCCCAAGGAGCCTTATCCTTAACCCCACTGCAGCCTTTCCACCCTGGGAAAGTGCAGGATTGGCAAGCTCTCCCTGGGGTGATAGATCAGGACTCAGGTAATAGCAGAAAGCGCCAATCCTACTCTTAAAATGGATACAAGAGAGCGTTTCAGGTTTTTCTTTTTAATGCTTGCTTTTAAAAAATAAAAAAGGGGGAATTTGCCGGGAGCCGGTCCATCCTTGCTGTTTCAAGGGACCTGGCATATATGGCATACGGTTCTTAATATGTTTGCTCACCTTCTTGGCGCTGTGTTTTAACCAAGGTCACCTCTCCGAGAAAGGTTGAATCCGCAGGTAGGGATTTTCCCCTGAAGTTAGGGAGGGAATAAAACCCCTCAACTAAGTGCCAGGCGGGTAATTAATCCCTTTAACTACGAACAATCATGCTTAAACTACATAATCTTTTCTCCCTGGAATGGAGATAAGAAACGCCCTAACCTTTGTAATAGAGATTGATAGGATTGAATCAACTGGTATAAATACAGTTGTAACAAGACAGAAACACTCAGAACTCATGACACAGAATTCAGAACACAGAATCGAGAACACAGGGCTTGGAAGACAGGACCAAGAGAGACAGAGCCTAGGCACAGAACCTACACAGAACGTTCTCTAGAGACAGAAGAACTTCGCTGGAGAGAGCATGCCGGAGGATCCTGGAGAGGGACTGGCCTCGGAGCCTAGAGACAGAGCCTAGCGGGAGAACATGGCAAGGGATCCTGGACTGAACCTGACTACAGAGATTGGCAGGAGAACCTGACTGGAACCTGGACACTGAACCTGACTGGAGTACCTGTACAGAACCTGGCTGGAGACCCTGACAAGCGAACCCGGCTATGATGATCATCTGAACGCTATCTCTGTACCGTTCCTTCTTCGCCGACTCCGTCCACACCTTTGGGGACCCCTGGACCCGCTGGGGTTGGACCCCGGCATCTTTTATTACCAAATCTTTTATTTTTATAATATTTGAGGAAGAGTTTTTTACTTATTTATTTATTTTTTATTGATTTCAGAGAGGAAGGGAGAGGAAGAGAGAGAGATAGAAACATCAATGATGAGAATGAATCATTGATCGGCTGCCTCCTGCACTCCCCTACTGGGGATTAAGCCCACAATCCAGGCATGTGCCCTTGCCTGGAATTGAACCTGGGACCCTTCAGCCTGCAGGCTGACACTCTCCACTGAGCCAAACCAGCTAGGGCTTGAGGAAGAGTTTTAATAACAAATTATTTTTCTTGGGAAATCTTTGGTTTGAATGCTCAAAGAAGAAACTTAATTTTTTCTCCCCATAGGCTATTTTGACAGTTTTGTTTAACTTATTAATTTTAATATATTAAGCCATATTTTGGCAGACACTAGATTAATTGCTTCCCATTTGTAGTGCTCTCAGTTCTATATATTTATTAGTTTTTCAGAATTCTCAATTTTGATAACCAGTTTTGATAAATATAAAAAGCTTAATTATTTCTGTCATGTTTGATTTAGTATATTTAATGGTAGTTCTCAGAATGGATTTTTGGTCATTAGTTTAGACTACTATATGAATCATATGTGATCTGAAGCCAAAACTATAACATTATGCTGAAAATATAGATCTTTAGTATATTTCTACTGAATATTAAGTAATAGTGTCTACTGTTAAACAAAGATGTCTCTTCTTGTAAGTTCTACTGTTTTTTTTTGCTAATAAGAGGGCAGGAGGTAGGGGTGTAAGAGATCAACCAAAGGACTTGTATGCATGCATATAAGCATAACCAATGGACATAAGACACTGGGGGGTAGGAGAGGCCAGGGGATTGTCAAGGGCGGGGGGAAAAAAAAGGAGACATATGTAATACTCTTTGTAATACTTTAAGCAATAAAAAAAAATAATGTTCATCATAAAAAAAAGATATTTATAAGTTTTGTTTAACTTTTTCTTCCTAATTTTCTTTCATTCTTTTTTCCTTTTTATTAATTAGAAATTTTAGTTTGCTTTCATTTGGAGAGGAAGCTGAGGAAGAAGAGGAGGAAGTAAATCGAGTTAGTCAGGTAAAACCGTAATTTGCCCTTTTTTCTGAATTGTAAAAAAATTAAGGTTTATATCTTACTCATTTTTGTATTTCCGGCTGTACACGGAGCACATTCAGTAAACGTTCATGGGACTAATTTGTAAAATGATTTATGGTCAATAATATTTGCATCTTCAGAGAAGATTTGCCCTCTTAAAAAAAACTCATGGACACGGACAACAGTGGTGATAGCATGGGGCAGGTGGGGGAGGTGGAAGAAGGTATGGGGGGATAAATGATGATGGAAAAAAAGAAAAAAAATTGATAGTTTTTTTAAACCTGGAATTTTTTTTTTCCAGTCAGTTAGAACTAAAGTTAAAGAACTTTATGATTCAGATTTTAATTGCTATTTGTTTAATGGGTTTTCTAGATGATAATGTTTATTGTTAGTATTATAAACAGTGATAGACCAAAGCTCTTATATTCATTTAAATATTTATATATATATATTCATTTTTTCAATTCTCATCACAGCCCTTTAAGATAGGTATTATTATTATCCCCATTTTACCCATGATTATATTAAGGTATAGGTAGGTTATAATTTGCTCAAAGTCACAGAAGCAGTAAGTTATGGAGAGCTGGGATTTGAACCTACATTTATCTCGCAATAAAATCCATGTCTTTGGATTATATATCGCCTCTTGGCCTTTTACCTCACAATACTTCCCTTTTGCCTTCAAGTGTGATGTTCCTCAGTCTCACTTTCCCCATAGTACTCATTGCTGAAACCCTTACAGTGCCCAGCCATTGTTCAGAGCAGTGATTCTAATAAGTATACTTCAAGAAAATCATCTGAAGTGTTTTCACTCCCCAAGATTCTGATACATTTTCCTTTTTAGAAAGTTAGCGAACACTGAGATCTAAGGATTAGGTTCAAAGTCTTTACTGTAGTAATTAAAACTCTATAACCTAACACTGCCTTACTTGCTTAACTTAGTCACCTATGTCTTACCAACGCTAACAATAGTATTGACTTAAAAACACATTATTGTCACCCTTGTCTTTACTTCTTTATCCATGTACTTTGCTCCCCTAACCATTGAGCATAGTTTTGATAGGCTAATATCAAGCATACAGTAAGTGTGCTACTTACACCCCTTGTATTAAAACTGAATTACAATGGGCACATATTAGAAATATTTTGGTCATAATTTTTTTTTCACTGACTTCAGTGTTCTTGAGTGATCTGTTTGCTACTATGATTCAATTATCACCTGTAAACTAATATTCTGAACAAGGAGACAAGGCTGAATATTTCTTCTGGACTCTTCCTCATTCTGAGTGCCTTGAGGGAGAATCTCTACTTCAGGTGTCAAAATTAAATTCCTCTTTACATGAAAACTTCCTTTCCCCATTCCTTATCAATGTCACTGATATGTCTGTCACCCCAATAAAGTCATCTTCATTAGATGTCAGTGCACTGGTCTTGCACTATTCATGATTCAAATGTGTGTCTCATTAACATGAAAGATTTACTATGCCATGATCCTATGGGTATATTTGTAAATGGACAAAACCACAAATGTTAGATCTGGGAATTGCCAGGATTCCCTTTCATTGATGTTTTCTAAAGATGTTAAGTTTCCTTGCATACTCATGCCTTCCCCAGAGTCTTCCTAACCATTTTCCCTTTTGTTTGAAGCATGCTCTCTCCTTTATGTGGCTAATTGTTGTTTTTTCTCTAAGATTTAGCTCCACTATCAACACCTGACTACCTCTACCTTCCTCCCCTACCCAACTTCTACCCAGGCTGAGCTTAATTTCTTTCAGTGGTAATCTGCCTCTGGCCTTCAGAAGCAGTTATTATACTGCATTGTATTGATTTAATAAATATTTGACTGTGCCAAGTACTTACTTTATATAATCTTTATAACAACCATATCTCATATAAATTTTGTGAATGAAGAAACCAATACTCAGAGAGGATATGTAGCTTTTCCAAGACTGTGTAATTAGATGATGTGGAATCAGAAATTTGAAGTTAGGTTTCTGTAGCTATTTAAATCTCTATTATGATTTTGAATGCTGCAGAAGCTGCCTAGTTCAAACATAAGCCATTTAAAAGGCTGGCCAGAAATTTCACTGGTAGCACAGCATCCTGGGGTGGAAGGCAGCCTAATGCAATTTGCCTATGCCGTTCCCTATCTCCCATAGGGTCCTGGATTCTAGGTTGAGCAGCCTTGGAGATCAAGAGTAGGATAAAGGAGTTTTTCCTGTCAATCTTGAATTAAATATTTAATTTAGTTGAGTTAAATATCTGGTTGAAAGTGTTTTGTTCACAATTACTGTGAGATTGTCTTCACTAGGAAATTAGTTGAAAGTTTTTCTATTTGTAACAGCAGCATGTGTTAAATGTTTAAAGCTTATCTTCCTTCTGCTGCACAACATTTAAAAAAAAAGATATGTTTAACTTATACTGAATATAGTAAATTTGATATTCCAAAAGCACTTTGAGCTTGCTACAAGGTTGTTATGTGGAGGAATACCATCACAGATAATGTTAGCTGGTTCTTTATGTTTGTTCTTAAACCTGAAAAATACTTTAAACATTTGAAAGACTAGGTAAATGCTTTCCTCTTTGCCAAGAAAATTGCAACCTACAGTCCATTAGCAAATGAATAGTATAACCCTAGTATTGTGTCATCATGTTTCTCTCATCTGATTCTTAAATAGGATGGGCTATGTGGTAAAATTATCACATTTTTGTTTTTGACTTTTAAATCTATATATCTCAGCTGGCTTACTCTTCTTTTTCTGCCTACTGGATATCTCCCTGTTTGAATATCCTGCTAGTTACCCAGGTCCTAGCCAAGGCTTAATTCATTATATTTTCTTCTCAAACTTCTCCGTGTCCTGTGACTTTTCTTTCTATTCCCTGGCATCAGTATCCTCTAAATATTTTAGATTCAGTTTTGACTTTTTTCTTAATTTTACTCTGCACAACCAGTTAGTTTTATTGTCCTACCAGTTTTTCATCCATACTGTATCTCAAATCTATTTTTTTCTTTTAATTTATATTGCTGCTACCTTTATTTAGGCCTTCATTATCTCTAGCCTCAGCTGCTGTGTAGTCTACAGACTGGTCTCCCATCTCCCTTCTCTTCTTCCCCTCCACTCAATACTCTCAGAATAGTCTTTCTGAAGCCTCATTGCTCTCTGCTGACTGTAGATATAAGGCCAAATTCTTTGGCCTGTTACTTTAAGCCTCTGCGTTCATGACTCCTCTTTGCCAACTCTGTCTTTTAGCCTCATACTTCTTAAATTTCCCTGCTGGTAAAAATCACTGATAGTACTTTTTAAAAAAGTAGATTCCTAGGCCCCACCTCAGACCTACTGAATCAGAATCAACAAGGAAGGAGGGGCCTGGGATGCTGTACTTTTGTTGAATTCCCTGTAATTCTTATCAGGGAAATATAGGAAACACTACATCAGCAGATCTGAACTGTTTGCTATCCTATATAATAAAAGCATAATATGCTAATTAAACTGGACATCCTCCCGGATGACCTTCCAGATGAAGTTAGGGCTGCGAGGGCTGAGGCAGAGGCGGTCGCAGCAGCGGGGGCCAAGCCTCTGGCATGATTTTCGTGCATCGGGCCTCTAGTTTTACATAAATGCCTTGTGTTTTCCCTTTTGTGTTTGTGTCTTTGTTTGTGTTCTTCTCCCTGCCTGAAGTGTCCTATCCCACTTCTGATATCAAAGTTATGTTTATTTTCACAACCTAAAATGCAGTCTTTTCTAAATGTCTTTTCCACTTTTTCATAATCTTTTCTTTTTCTGGTCTAACCTTTGCCTTGTGATCCTCACATTTTGTTTTTAAAAACATTTTTTGCTTTATTGTATAAGAACCCTGACTTTGTTGTCATTGTGTACTACTAAAACATTATCCCCTTTTCTTTCTGCCTTATTGTGTGGAGTTCCAGGTTCCAGGCTGTGAGTTCCTTTGTGGTAAACTTTGAGTCATTTTTAAGTGAGAGTGTGTTGGAGTAGAAATAGCATGGATTTGAGGTCATACAAACTTACGTTGGCACTTCACTTTCTACTGGTACTTAGTGATCTTGGATAACAGTCTCTCTGAGCCTCAATTTTTCTCTTTGTAACATGGAAATAATATGTACTATTTAAGTAGTGAAATTAGGCTATGTATATCCTTACATTAATATATTATACAATCTTGGAAATGTTTTTGAAAGTTAAATGTCTTAAAGTAAACAGTATGCTCTATCTTATAATTTGTATTTTATTCTCAGAGAGCTAAAGAATATCAAACAATCTCTAATATGACCGTAACTGTTATACAGAAGCTGCCACCCTCATGCTTAAGCAATCTACTTCAGCTTTCCGGGGTAGGAAGCCATATGCGCAGTATGACTAGCCTAGTGCCCTTCCACAGCCCTCCCAGAGGGTCCTAAGCACTACCTTGAGCAGCCTGGAGAGCACAAGTAGACACCTGTACAGCATGACTCATCCGCAGCCTGTTCTCCACATAGAAGTGTGTCTTGGCACGCTGTGCAGAGTCTTTGGCCTACAGAATTTAGCTGTTTTGTCTGTTTATATAATGGAGCCATTGTTAAATTCATCTTGAGAAAATAGAACAACAACAAAAATCATTGAAATTTACTGGCATAGAGGAAAGAAAATTTCTCTACAGGGCACAAGATTAATTCAAAAGAGATTCAGAATGGAAGTGTATTTTGTTTATTTTGTTTTTGAACTATTCTTTAGACTATGAGCACCATTCAAATACATTTTACATTATGGGTAAAATGAACCTGTGGTTAAAAAAAAGGGCAGGGGGGCGGGGAGGGGAGAGGCTAGCTTGAATGTTAGAAAAGTCTGACCTATAGAATATATAATATATATATATATATTTTCTTTTTTAATTTAGCCTTACTGTTTTAAAAGATATATAATAACCAGAAACAGAGTCTTTTACAATGACTAAGAACAATATGCAGTTTTAGTAGTTGCATGAAGTTAAATATTTCTAGAGGACTTGAAAATAATTGTTTCATTATTCATTTGCTTATCGAGTTTCTTTTTTCAGTGACTCCACAGTGTTAAGCTTTATTCCAGAACCGTCTAACATCACAAGTTAATAATTGGCGAAGTCTGAATTGAGGCTTTACTTTATGTGAAAGGAGAAATAAGATAGAGTCCCCTCTGGTTTATGGATTATCAGTGTGGGATTACAGACACGCTTCACCCCACTCATTTATTTGTGACAAGGCGCCTCTCCCACGTGGGTTCACTTTCCTTCATTATTTATTTCAGTATCTTTCTACTACCTGATAAAAATCTCTTTTAGAATAATAGAATTTTATAGCTCAAAGGGATCTAGTCCAACTTCCTTTCTTTATAGATGGGGAAACTAAGACTCTGGTTAAGTGACTTTCCAGACTGACTCATTTCCTTTTTGATAGGATTGCATGATAGGGGGGTGCCATAATGACACATCTTGAGTTCAGGAAAGCACATTGTCAGAGTCTCTCATATTCTTGTGGACAGCATGAGGAAATGTGATCCGGGAGATAGTACAGTCAGATGGATTTATAGCTGATTGAATACTTCTGCCCAAAGAGTGCTTTGTTGTCAATCTGTGCCTGATTATTTGAACTAGTCAGTTGAAATATAATAGGAGCACATGTAAATTCTATACTTGAGTTTAATGAAATCAGCTGAATAGGTATAAGACTTAATAGCCTGTAAGCCCTGGTTGAATTATTAAGAGAGTAAGGTCTCTGGAATAAGGAATTTAACATTCTTTGCATTTTTGCTCACAGTTGCAGCATTTTGTTCAGTTCTGAACACATTTAAGAAGGATGTTGACAAACTAGCTGCATCCAGAGGCTAACAGGGTCGTGAGAAGGATGGGGATGATACCAGAAACCATCTCACATGGGGAATGCTTGAGGAACGCGATAGACTTTGGAGAAGTAAAAACTAAGTGAAAATGTAATCCTAGGCTTCACGTATTTGAAAGGTTTTTGTCTGGCAGATGCCTCCCTTTATATTGCTTTCTTAAATAATAGCTTTATTCAATTGTCTGTATTGGTTTAAAGTTTATTCCTGAATCTTTGTGTATAATTTAAATTCAGATGTCATAAAATATTTTCAAATGAAAGCTTATAATCAGACAAGTCATTTTTATGAGGCAAAATAAATGGTAGATTTCATTATAAAAGAATCTCAATAACTAGATTTTGAAATAGTGATGAAATTGTACCACATTTACAATAGTGATGCATATAATATTTCTTTTACTTCAAGATGTTCACATTTTTACTCCAAATGCAGTTATAAAAAGGCTTTTTTTTTTCTCACCCAGAAAAAGTTATATTGATAGAGAAATATCTTTCAGAAGGGAGGGGAGGAACTGAGGAGTAGGAATAGAGTACTGTAGCACAGTGCCTGGCACAAAGTATATATTTAATAGTAGGAGTAGTTGCTATTTTACAGTTCTATTTATATCTTCCTATGACTTGTTTCTCTACTAAAATATAAGTTTATTGAGCACATGAACTTTGAACGTAAAGCATTTATTAAGCATTTGGTCATTGATGAATGTTGTCATACTTGAGAGGCTCTTCCCTTTTGTGTTTTCTGCTTGCTGAATAGCATCTCGTAGGTGCACTCATCTGGTTGCTTGGGCACGTTTAAAAAGTGGTCCTGTGCAATGTAAAGAATATACTTGGAGGATAATAGTGTACATTTATTTCAAATTACTCATGATTTATCTTCTGCGTTTTAATATCTGGGTCAAATTAATTAGTTTAGCTGTATGTAAATCTTATGATGGTTCAGTGTTTGGAAATAGTAATCAATAAACTTATTTTCAAGGATATGTCACTTTTTGAAAGAAAAGATGTTTCTAAAATAATATTTTCAGCCAATTCAGTAAGGTTCTCATTTATAAAGCTTGAGTTTATACTGACATTTTCAGGAACACATTTCTTTTGCTGACCACATTTATCGGTACTAAATTTTATGTAAATTTGTTCACTTGTCCTTTTGGAAGACTGTTCCCTCCTCCCCCCGCCCCCCCCCCCCCACACACACACACTCATGATTTTCTCATGCATTCCTTTCTAGAGCATGAAGGGGAAAAGCAAAAGTAGTCACGACTTGCTTAAGGATGATCCACACCTCAGTTCTGTTCCAGTTGTTGAGAGGTTGGTATGGTACTAGTGTGATTCTAAGTTCTCATTTTCTGGCTTAGATAATTTATAGCTTCCTTTGTGAGTAAGCAGTTGTTTCTCATATGTCAATTTTTTTTTCAACCCAGCCAAAAATCTAAAGCATTTTGACAATGGCAGTAGTAGAGCTTCTCGCTTATGGAGAACAGCACTATAGTCACTTTCACTCCTCTTGCTATCTACTTCAGTTGAACTTATTAAATTTAAGATTATTAAACTTTTAAATCTTGGGATTGTTTGAAGACTAGGGAAACTGTTTGCTTTAACACTTTTATGTTTAATTCAAAGTTGCTTTGCTAACTTTTTCCTTGGGGCATTTTTGTCTCAGTTGGTATGTTGGGTAAAAAAAATCAGAATTCAAGGGTTTTGTGAAAGTCACCACATTTGGGACCAATCCATTGAGTATTATTTCTTATATATTAAAGGTGTTAACAGAAAATTATCTTACTATCTTTGTTGCTTCTCTTTGAGAAGGGAAGATATCTTGCAGTTACATATAATTGCATGTGAAATATTGGGTCAGTGTCTTAAAGGGGGACTAAACTACTACTATACCAAGTTTAGCTCAGTTTCAAAAATTCTGTTTCAAAACAGTATTTTCTTAATATCATTGTATTTGAAGGATTTGATTTCATGAACCAGAATATGTCAAGCCAATGAGATAAATTGTTTTCTGCAGCCCTTTGTTCATAAAAATAGCATTGTTGATTTTTGTTTTGCAATTTTTCTTTTAATTCTATTGATTTTGTGTATGTGTTGATGGAGCATACCTCTTATTCTATTTATTGGCTCATTTTTAGTATGTTTCTAGTTACTCTAGAATGCCATTCTGAAATTCTATGTTGAAATAAGTTTTTGAAGTATTAATCCAACAAAATATTCTAAATTTTTGGGTTAATATTCTAAAATTGAGTAATTTTATTACTTCCATTTTGAAGCTAAAATTTACTTGTTTTCCTTAATTTTTTTTTGTAGTGAAAAGGGTGATGCAGCAGGAGATTTAGATGATGTGAGTATCTATATATATGAAGAATTAATATGCAAATTAGGTCGGTATGCCGTAAAGGTCACGACCAGCTCAGGAGGAGGGGCTGGATGCGGCCCGAGCCTGAGATAACAACACGCAGGCACAGCCCGGAGCCTGAGAGAACAACACACAGGAGCGCCACTCCGAACCTCCGCAGTATGGCTGGGGGCAGGCCCCCAGCAGACACACACAGGGGTGCTTGCTCTGAGCTTCCACGGCGCAGCTGGGGGAAGGCCCCCAGCGGACACACATGGGTTCATGCTCCAAGCCACCATGGCCAGACTGCGCCCATAGGGAGAGGGCCTAAGCCATCAGTAGGACATCCCCTGAGGGCTCCCAGACTGTGAGAGGGGACAGGCTGGGCTGAGGGGACCCCCCCCCCCATCCAGTGCACGAATTTCGTGCACTGGGCCTCTAGTTTTATTATAAATATAGTTTGAACAATTTACAGAAAATTCAAAATTTTTATAAAAAATTAAATTGTTTTTCTTAAAAGGTTATATACAGGGTGTCCAAAACAAATGTATACACACTTTAACAACTGATAGCTCAATTGATGTTTCTTACTTTTCAGATTTAAACCATTAGAATTAATAATTATTCAAAATGTGTATATATTTTTGGGGACACTCTGTATATTACTTTTATAATTATGCATATCAAATTTTGAAAAAATATGAAAGATTTTAAAAATATATTTTTGCTATTATAATATTTTCTTCCAAGTGTATGTCTACATGTGTGTGGAATCTTATATATTAATTTCTAGACTGTTTTTTCTCCCTATGATATAACATAACTTGAATAATCAAAATTCAGGTGTTATTTTATTTTATTATGTTAAAAGTTGAAATGTTGATGCATGGCTATCCTATATGATGTATGGGAAATACTTGGATCAGTCATTTATAGCAGTATCCCTTCTTTATACACACATTTCAGAAGATTCTCTTTCATGACTGTAGTGATCTTTTTAGTTATACTGGCTTAAAGCTGATAAAAGAGAAGGCAGTTTCCTTTATATATAAGAGATCAAGTTTTTCAAGTCATCTATTTGTCACTTTATGTAAAACCCATTGATCTGTGCATCGTATAATTCAGTAGGAAGTACATAGCTTTCTATGCATGAATACTATTGCCATAGTCAAAAGAGAGGGTTCTTTCTGATTATGGAGGGTAGAGAAAGAATGAATATCTAACCTGTTCAAGAAAATCTTCCTGGAAGAGATGATTGTGTTGTGTCTTATAGAAGAATTAGGAGTTAACTAGATCAAAAAAGGTGGTGAAGGGTTCCCCTAGCTCAGAGAATAGCATATGCTAAAGCACAGTGACAAAGAGAAATTATCCTATCTAACAAAGAGGGGATATGCTAATTGACCCTCACATCATCGCAAAATATGGCAGCGCCCTCAGCCAATAAGGAAGGAATATGCTAATTGACTGTCCTGCCCTCAAATATGGCAGTGCCCACAGCCAATAAGGAGGAAATATGCTAATTGACTGCCGTGCCCTCAAAGATGGCAACAGCCACAGCCACAAGATGATGGTGCCCAATCCCCTCAGCCCCACTCTGCATGCCTGCCTCCAGAGTCCCCCAGTCCCCTCAGCCCCCCAGCCGCCTAGGGCCGGCCTGAGGTGCAGACAATCCTCGGATGGCAGCTGCCCAGCCACCCAGGGCTGTCCCAAGGCTCAGGTAACCAGGGCCAGCCGAGGCTTGTGCTGTCGGCAGTGGCAGCAGCAGAGGTGTGATGGGGCGTCTCCTTCCCCTGATCACCAGGTCGCCTCCTGCCCCTGAGGGCTCCCAGACTGTGAGAGGGGGCAGTCTGGGCTGAGGGACCCCCCCACCTCCAGTGCATGAATTTTCATGTACCGGGCCTCTAGTATCTTATATAGGAAGCACAAGCTGAGGTTAAAGTTTGAGAAGGAACTGGCCTTATGTAAGGAGCAGTGAGGATGAGTGTTGAAGGTAGAAGAAACTACACATACAAAAGGCTCTGAAGCAGGAGAGAGTTTGGTATGGAAGACCTAGGTCAATGGTTATCAACTTCTAGGGCTAAAGAATGTCTTAAACATCTTATTGAAAACATTCACAATTTCTGTTTCTCAAGATTTGGTTTGGAAAGACTGGGATAAGGGCTAGGATTTTATATTTTTTAACAAACAATCCAGGTTATATAGTCTGAGGACCAGACTTTGAGGACCATTGCTCTAAGAGTCTACAACCTCAAGTTAAGAATCTTGCCTCACTGTGACTCAGCTGATCAAAAAAACAATAGAAAAAGATCCCCTTGAAATAGCATCTTTCTTATCCTTTCTTTCCTCCCTCCCTTCCTCCTTCTTTTTCTCTCTACTCCTCTCTCTGTTGATGCTGGGAACTATTCTGGCAGTTGAAGATATAGCAGTAGGCAAAATGGTCCAGAATATTAGCTCTCATAGAATGCTTCCTCTAATTATGGGAGCAAGACAATAAACACATAATTAAGTAAAATGTAGGTCAGATGAGTGATAAATGCTTTGGGGAGAAAACAGGGAGGGAGAATAGAGTACTAGAGGTGGGTAGGTGGTTCTGCCATTTTAATAGGGTGATCAAAATAAGTGTCACTGAGAGGGTAACATAGCAGAGATCTGAGATGAAAGAGCAAGCAATGCAGATAAATGGAATAAGGATGTTTCAGGCTGGAGAGAAATAACAACTCCAAAATTGGCTAGTGTGGCTGAGATGGAGCTGTATGACATCATGTCAGGGAGGTACAGATTTGAGTAGGGTCTTGAGTGAGTTGGAGATCCACTGAAGGGTTGTGAGAAGAGGAGTAATTGCTGTGACAGATTATAGGAAGAAATCTCAGCTGATCCATCTCTACCTCTTCTACTTGATCCCTGGTTGAGGTCAGCATGCTGGTGATACAGAAGGAGCACAGTTTACTGCACAGAGGGGCTGGGTGTGAATTGAGCAAACAGCCCTGACTGGGTTATCTCACACTTACATAGTTCACCCTGAGCAGAACTCAGGGGTATTCTCACCTGTAGCAGATTCTTCATTCAGCCTTTGCTAATTCAAAACCCAACAAAAAGAAAAACAAACCTAGTTTAAGATGCAATGAAGAGTCTGGAAGTGAAAGGGGAGATGGAATGCCCAGCACATACTCCATTTCAATTTCTACAGGATGAAGAATTTGAGGGTGCAGAGAATGATGAAAACATTGATGGTGATGAGAAGAGCCTGATGAGAGAAAGAATTGCAAAAAAGTTAAAAAAGGACCCAAATGCAAGTGTTAAATCAGCTGGAGAGGGAGAAGGGGAGAAGAAATCAGTTAGCCGCAGGTAAGTTGCTTATTGTGCTCCTAGGTATCAGAGTATTTGTCTTTTTATACTTCATTTTAAATTAAGATTGAGTCCTCTGTTCAACTTACTGTTTAAAATACTATTTCATAATGCTTGATATATGTACTAGTTGTGCTAAATTGGCCCATTTGGAAACGTAAAAGAAAATAGGCCAGTTTTAAAGTAATTACAGCAATGAATCAAATTCCACTTCATTTTTCTCTGATCTCATCTTTAAAATCGTCTATATAATTTGTTATATATGAGCAAGCAATATTTTAGCTAGATAGGGAAGGTTGTGTTCGTTTAATATCAATGAGAGCAGCAGAATAATTGTGTAGAATGAAAAGAGATGTCTTCAGATTCTGGTGAGTAAAATTTGTCAAAACTGGTTAAGGAAAATGTGTGGGCATGAAGCATTTTTAAGTACCTTTTCAAGTCTGATTTATACCATATACCCCTCCTAATGTGACAATTTTTTTATAGTATTATAAAAAAATTTCAGCAAATGCCTGATAAAGAGTTGTTGAACTTTGTGACTCACATTTTATTCTCCTGAAATTCAACTTAATTGAAAAATTCTCCTTTGTGATTCTATTATTACAACTTTATGGTATATGTTTTAAATAATATTGCTTTAAAAAGTCATACTATTTTTTTTTTTTTTTGGATTGCTTACATTTGGGGATAACATAGGTGTAACTACATATAAACAACATTTTTTGTGGTTGTTTCTCACCTTCTTATAAAAAAAAAAACTTAAAAAAGTATTCCCTTGTTATCATTGCTTAGCTCCCTTAATTTTTTTCTTCATGTAACTAGAAAAGTAATTTTCAAAAATTTTCACTGATGTTACAACCTTTTGCATTCAAAAATGGTACTTAGCAATTACTTTAAATATCTTTTCTTTTTCCAGCAACATTCACCTGACAAGTAATCACTGTTGAGTAATTTAATATAGTAGATTAACATTGGGCCAGTAATAACTGAAGATTTTGGTGATTATGCTTATTCATAAATGGAGTTGATGAGCCTCTCATCACCTTTCTTTTAGTCAAATCATGAATATAGTGAAGAATCCTTTATTTCTCTCTCTCTCATTCAAAACAGATTTTCTGCTTTTTAAGAACTATGAGTTAGGTTTGTAATGTGACAAAAATATATTTTTAATTTTAATAAATAAAACATATTTGCTGTTTAAATGTTTCCTTAAGTTTTCAACTTTATCTTGTGGGCCTTAATACAATTTCAAATACTTATGTACCCTCTAATTAATAGAACTTATAATTTAGCAAAGTTGAAGTTTCTGTAAGAACTAAAGAAAGCTTATTTAACAAAATTGGCCTTAATAAACACCAAACATCTATTTGTAAGTGTTCTCTTTCCCAAATTTGCAATATTCACATCTTCTTCTCTCCCTCCTTCATCCTGTTTCTCTCCTACCTACAAAGGAAAATAAAAGAAAAAAAGATCAGGAGAAAGTACTAATTTCTTAGGGAAAAACATAGTTTTTCACTCTTTTTTTATACATTTCCATGAGTATCTAATTGCCATTTATTTTAAGAACAAAAAATTTCCAAAATCATTACTGCTTTTGGTCAGTTATACTAGCTTCACTATACAGTCGGGCCTTGACTTACGAGTGTCCCGACTAACGAGTTTTTCGAGATACGAGCCGTCTCTCGGCCCATTTTTTGCTTTGAGTTGCGAGCTAAAATTCGGGTTACGAGCCAGCTTCAGATACCCCACCGCTAGTTGGCACAGCGAACGTCACAGTGAACGCCACAACATCAGCCCAGCATCATGTGTCTCACTCGTTCACTTTTTGATTTGACATACGAGTAATTTGAGTTACGAGGTTGGTCACGGAACTAATTAAACTCGTAAGTCAAGGCCCCACTGTAGTTTAAGTCTCAAGTGAGTTTTATGTTAAAAAAACAGAAAACCTCTAAGAGTCTTAAAAAATTGTAAGGTAGTGAAAAAGATATTTATATTTAAAGGAAAATGACCGTTCAGTCTAAGTTGAATTATAATGGAAATAGCTGCCAGCCAGCTAGGACATTAGTGTAAAATTATTATCTACTAGAGGCCTGGTGCATGGATTCATGCACTGGGGGGAGTGTGTGGCCTGCGGGGATCAGCCTCTGTGGGAGCGCTGCTCATCCTGGTCAGCCGAGTGGCGCTCCCACTGTGGGAGCCCACTGACCACCAGGGGGCAGCTTCTGTGTTTAGCGTCTGCCCCTGGTGGTCAGTGCGCATCATAGCAACTGGTTGACCAGTTGTTCTGGTTGTTCCGCTGTTTGGTTCCTGGGTTTTTATATATAGTTAGATTTAAAACCCAGTGATTTTGCTATATACAAACTTTTCATCTGGATGTGCCTGAAGTATTCTATTATCCTTTGGTCAGTTTCTTTTTCAAGCAGGAGGGATCAGGGACTAGACTAGTCTACCAGCCCTTTCAGCAAAGAGCCACTTGGTATTGCTCTTATTGGTAAAGAAACATCTGGAATCTGTTAAAGCTGCTTATCACTTTGTATATTAAACCTACAGCAGGTTTGCTGAGTACTTAATATTTAAGCTGGGGAATGGTACTTAACAATATAATTTTCAACAAATTTATATAGAGTACAATCTTTTCTTAATAATCTATTCTCAGCAATGTCTCCAGTTGTTCCATTGAAAAGTACTCAGGAGTTTGAGAGAAATAAGTCCAAAGTTCTCCCTACCTCCTCTCCGTTCTTTTTTCTCATTATATTTATTCTGACCTCTTTAGGATTTTGGTCCCTTGCCTCCTCCCTTTTCTAAACACATCAGTCTCACTCTCATTCTTATTCAGCCCACCTTCTCTAAGCCTATATCTTGAGTACTGGATGTTGATGAGCAAAAGCACACAGCCAAGTACAAGCCCAGCCTTAGCTGTGCCTGCAGTACCTCTTTGTTCCCCACTTCCCATTGTGCTTACTTCAACCCCAGCCTCACTCTCATCAGGTCACCTGGCAGCCTGTTCTGTGAACTAGGAGTACCTTCTTCAACTCATTCTTTTCTCTTAAAACCCTTATGCTTTTTAGACCTTACACTTTAAAGGTAGAGGAATCCCTCTGTCCTTTCAAAATGATCCCATTCTCTTTCCTTTGGCTTCAGTTTTCTCTCTTCCCTGGTTCCTTTCCTTAGGCTTGTGATTAAGCATCTTCCAGCATTCAAGAGTAAAAAGAAAATCATTCCATTTTATGTCCTGTCTCCACCTTCTTACTTTGCACTTATTTCTAAATACATATCATTGAGCTTTCTCCTCATCACTCCACTAAAACTCCTCTCACTAAGGCCACTTAACTGACAAATGTAATAGCTGCTTTCCAGTTTTCGTTTTTCTTGGTGTTTGTGCTGTGGATTTGACATTTTTTTTATCTGTCCTTTCAAAACCGATCTTCCTCAAGAACCGAATTCTTAAAATGTAATCTGTGGGCCAATAGTATTAATATCACTTGGGGAGTTTTTAGAAATGCTGAGTCACAGGCCCAGCCCACACTTTCCAAATCAGAATTTGCATTTTAACAGGATCCCCAGGTGATTTGTGTGTCTATCCAAGTTTGAGAAGCACTCCTCTAACATACTAATTTTTATCCCTGCTGCTACTAGACTACTAGACTGATTCAAGTTTGTAAAATCTTGACTCCAAGATCAGCAACTTGTAGGCACATTCTCTGACTCCCAGGGCATCTCTATTGCACCTTTCTCCACTTCTGTGATAGTTAGTATGGCATTAGGTTACACTTTCCCCCCTCTTCCTGTACTTGTATTGTAATTTTCTTAAAGGCAGAGCTTGTGTCCCTTTATGTTTTATCTCTGAGGTCAAACATCATAGGTACCTAAATACTTGTATGAATGAATGAACAAAAAATGAGTGAATCCTTTATTGACAAATCAGTTTCTCTTCCAGATCCTGTAAGTAACTTGCTTGTATATATCACGTGGGATTTGTTGGTTTGCCTATCCCTTGGCTGAGACTGAGCTCCTTCAGAGACTCTTATTTATCTTTACATCCTCTGAGTCATATGCATATAGTAATTGGTCATTAAAGTGTGTGTACTGAGTGGATGAGTAAATGAATGAATACAGTTGTGATTCAATAGAGGAATGGTTTTCACTGGGCACTGCACATTAGATTCACTAGATTTCACTCCTGACTGGACATTAGATTCTTATTAGGTTAACATTAGATGCCTGGGCCTCACTCCCATAGATTCTGTCATTTTATCTGCAGTGAAGCCTGGGCACATCTTTTTTTTTTTTTTTTCCTTTACTTTTTAACTTTTAATTGAAGTATCATATGCATATGGAATATATTTGTATAAGTTATATTTCATAGTACATATATCATAAACTTACATAGCTTGCTGAATTTTTATAAGCCAAATACACCCATATACCCCCCAAATACACCCATATACCCACCCAGATCAAGAAGCAAAACTGCTGTTACCTGGAAGTCTCCCTCTTGCCCTATTCTGGTTACTTCCTTCCTCATCTTCTAATAATAGTAAACATTTTTCTAACTTCTAAAAACATACATTAATTTAGGACAATAATTCTTTATACTAGTAAAAGCGCTCTAGATAGTCTACTGTGTACCCAGAGTTAGAATCCTAGTCCCCACCAAACATACACTCCCTTGGTTATTTCTGAGGCATAGAATAACATAGAAGTAGATTTTAAAAATTCTAGTGTTACCTCAGATCTTTTTTGTAGTCTAACAGGGATAAGACATTTATATCAACTAAAGTGAATTTTGATCTTTGAAAAAAATAAGGGCCAATATAGGAAATCAAGTAACTTTAGAACCATGGTCAGCAAACTGCAGCTCGCGAGCCACATGTGGTTCTTTGGCCCCTTGAGTATGGCTCTTCCTAAGCCTTAGGAGTACCCTAAATAAGTTAATAACAATGTACCTACCTATATAGTTTAAGTTTAAAAAATTTGGCTCTGAAAAGAAATTTCAATCGTTGTACTGTTGATATTTGGCTTTGTGGACTAATGAGTTTGCCGACCACTGCTTTAGAAGAAGGAAAATATGATATTTGAGTATTCCTAGTGTTTTTAAAAGATGTATACTGGTAAGTATTTAAATCAGTCTCCTTGAACCTTTTATTTATATTTGGATTACGTGAGAATAGGTAATCAGAATTTTTGGTGTGGGATCATAGACATTTTAAAAAGAACCCAAGTTATTCTGATGTGCACTCAATGTTAATTGAAAGTTGGGGGAAATTGGAGTTTTATTTGGAAAGTCCAGTTTTAAACTTAGTGTAAAGAATCCTTTTCTTGCCTGTAGGTGGAGCTCAGCTGCTGCAAGTTAACCATGTAAACCAAATTGAGTTGTCTGCCCTACTTGTTTTTTGCATATGTGTATTGATTAATAATAAATGGCCAGTGAGCCTGGCTGACATAGCTCAGGTAGTTGAACATCGACCTATGAACCAGGAGGTCATGGTTTGATTCCTGTCAGGGCACATGCTTGGGTTGTGTGCGGGGCCAGTTGGGGAGAAACATATTATCATTGATGTTTCTATCTCTCTCTCCCTCTCCCTTCTTCTCGGAAATCAATAAGAATATATTTTTAAAAATGAAATAAATGGCCAGTGAAATCAGATGTAACAGACAGAAATTAGTGGTTGTGATTTTTACAGTTATTATGGAAATTCTCTTTTACTGTATTATTTCTATCATTGGTAATTTTATTGTGATTTCTCTTCTAAATTATTTTCATCAAATTGGAATATAAATCAAAGAAATCTTGACACATACCATCATATCTCAATTATTAAAGCTTTGATAGTAATCGTTCAGGGTTCATTAGAGTGGTATTAGTTTTAGAGTTGAAACGGTTACTGTGGCACTACTCCTTTTTCATAAACCAGCTCTCTTATTTGGTAAAGTTAAGTAGGATTTATGTTTTACTCATGAGCTGTATTACATTGACTGAATATGAAATATCTTACTGTAATGAAAGCATCAGGAATTTAGATATGAATATTGCAGTTGAGGTTAAAGGCCTCATGAGTTGGAGTGAACTTTAAATTGTGGAGCGAGGGATAATAGTCATAACACCCCAGAGGCCTGGGCGAACACCCACATGAGCTGTTGCTAGTTTTAGTCTCTCACATCTCCATTTGTTAGGATTTCTTATGGAACTGTGAACCTCCCCACTTCCTCCCAGTATTTCTAGCCTTCTCAAAAACATTAATAACCTTTCTCTTAGCTTTTGAGAATTTTTGGGTTTTAATATACTTCGTGTTCTGGTTTCTCTTACTTAATGATTAGACTTAGGAAGTACAGAGTTGTCTTTGTACATAAACTCTTGTTTTCTTTAGCAAATTCATAAAGATAGTACAACATTTAAATTTCAGAAATTTAAAGATAGTACACATTTTATAGTGATTGTAAAAATTCTAAGAGAACCAATGGACACAGACAGTAGGGAGATAAGGACTTGTGCTTGGGGGAGGAGGTGGCGGGGGAGAGGCCAATGGGGGAAAAGGAGACTCATGTAACACTTTAAACAATAAAGAATTAAAAAAAAAATCTAAAAGATTACGATAACAAGGATGGAAATCCACAAATATTCTAACAACCCTATTAAAACCATTGGAATCTTTATCTCTAAGACAGTGATGGCGAACCTTTTGAGCTCGGCGTGTCAGCATTTTGAAAAACCCTAACTTAACTCTGGTGCCGTGTCACATATAGAAATTTTTTGATATTTGCAACCATAGTAAAACAGAGATGTATATTTTTGATATGTATTTTATATATTTAAATGCCATTTAACAAAGAAAAATCAACCAAAAAAATGAGTTTGCGTGTCACCTCTGTCACATGTGTCATAGGTTCGCGATCACTGCTCTAAGAAGTCCCCTCTTCATCTCATCAGAACATTTACAAGGAGTGAAATTGAACAGCTCGAGCATTTCTGCTTTCTTTCACCTTCTTTGCCTCAGGTGTACTTAAGCAAACAGTAAAAGTAAGGAAAAGAAACAACAATCTACATACTAGGTCATTGGTCTCCGAATAAAGAAAATTGCATTAATAATTTCTTTGGTATGGAGTAGTAGTGTTCCAGATGTTGTATTTTCATAACATGTTTGGGTTTAACAGTAAATCTGAAGCTTCGGAGCAGTCCTAATTTTAATTAAGCTTGCATTTAGTAGCACTTGTTTTTCAGTTTTTATATGTTCTTTCCTGTCCAATCATTCTATTCTCAAACATATGTTACCCTTGTTCTGAGTCATTGTGCAGGAACTGCTGTGTGCCAGACAGTACTAGGCTCCAGGGACGCAAAAGTAAAGGAGAAAGGGCTTCTGTCTGCAAACTTTCATAATATAGTGTAAGAGTAAGAGCTAATAAACAATTAACTACAATTCAAAATGGAAGTGTGTGCAAAGAATTATGGAATCTAAGTAGACAATATATATTTCAGGAATAACTCAAAATACCAGGTTAAAAAGGGTTGAATATAAAATTGCCATTTTTGTAGGTCAAGAAAAGTAAAGTATCAACAATTTTGTAAGTTTCACCCCAATGCTAGTAAGATAAACACTTTTTTTTGGAGCCATTCTTTAAAAGAAATAACATTTTAGCATTAAGTTAAATCCTTTAATGTTTCATAATCTCCGAATATAGATTAATGGTTGTTTTATTACTTTTACCTGTTATGTGTAAAATTTTGGAACAGTAGCAATTATAATATAAACCATACCATCATTTGGCATTCCTGGCAAGCTTTCATTTTCCTTCTGTTTGCATCTTTATAGCAAGAATTTTGGATATTCTGGACAAAAACCATGCCTTTGGCTATTTGAAATAAAATGCCACTTTAAAAATGTCCAGTTAATTCATTGAGAACCTTAATCCATATCCAAGGAATCACCTATGAAATAAAACAAAACAAAAAGTTCTTGAATTTCAGTTATATGCTTCAGAAATATGACAACCCTACTGTTATTCCAATTAGATTTTGTAGGGCAGACAGGATGCAGCGAAATGCACATGTGGGGAGACTCTCCTGTCCCAGTGAGAAGGGGTACTTGCATCTCTTTAGAATGTGTTGATTTGTGTTACCCTTCAGTTATATTCTTTTGCTCTTGCAGTATCATTTGTTTATAGGGAATGGAACTGTACTTTTGACATGTAGTATCGAGATTATGTGCAGAAAAACATTCTTTAAGTATTCAGCATTTGAGGAAGTGTTTTCTCTCTACCCTGGAACATATATAATCACGTTGGAATATTTTGAAATGTTCATTGCTTTTCTGCCTTCCTTGTCTTCCTAATGAATTAATTCACCTGTAGGTTAAATGGGCAAGTATAAGTTGGATAAAATGAAGAAGAAAAGGGCCACCCAAGACACAAAGTTCTTTGTTTAGCACTAAGTTAAAAGCACATGAAATCACACAGGCCACACTCTATAAAACAAGAACTATTCAAATGACCTAGAGACAGATTTTAAAAATTTATTTGATTTTTACAAAATGCATATCTTAGGACCCACTCCCCTCAGACAAACCAAAAAAAAAAAAAAAGAAAGAAAGAAAGAAAAGAAAAATCTCATTCAGTATGTCTAGCATATGATTTGCTCATAGTTTTTGTAGTCAATTAATTAGTGATAAAATTACATGTTATTTAACCTTTTCTTGTATATTGGGAACATAAGTGAATAAAGATAAATAAGGTTAAAAAGCAAGTTTGGATCTAAATTATCAAGATTAATCTAAATGAGTGGCTTTGGGGGGGGAATAATATTATTCTCATTTTATTTTATTTTTTATATTTTTATTTAGTTTTTAAATCTTTATTGTTGAAAGTATTACATATGTCCCTTTTTTCCCCCCTTTGACCTTTCCCACCCTGCCCCTGCCTCCCTCCCTAAGCCTTCACCACCCTATTGTCTGTGTCCATGGGTTATGCATATATGCATATGAGTTCATTGGTTGATTTCTCCCCCCCCCCAACTCTCACCTCCCCCCCGACCCCCCCACATCCTCCCCTGCTTTCCCTCTGAGGTTTGACAGTGTATAATACTTCTATGTCTCTTGGTCTATTTTTGTTTGTCAGTTGATGTGCTTTTGTTCTATTTTGTTAGCCTTACTGAATTTTTGTCTTTATTTTAGCTTGTCTTTTAAAAAGTGGACACAGTATATAAACTATTCAGTAATGACTTACTTTGAAGAGGAATCTCATAGAATTCATTAAAGTTCTTTCTTACCTTTTTGCCAATTTTGATATGCTAGTAATATTTGATCTCTCCTCACTCCTTAGTCTTTATTATTCAGATATATCGTGTATATCAGTTTATTCAATATATGTTACATTAATATTGATTTCAAAGTGTTTACTATTTAATTGCACTTATGAGAGTGTTAAACCTTAAATACGATTTCCATTATACTTTGAAGTATATCCATAGCTTCCTAGACTTTTAATGTAATTTTATATTTAATTTATTTTTCTTCTACTCACTTAATTTTTTTAAAAAAGATCCTTAATACATTGTCCTGGTACTGCTAATTACCAATGGTGTTATAGCAACTTACTCTGATTTCTGTTTTAAATTTTATGGTATTGATTTAGCTGCTTCTTTAAAGAACTCTCTTGTTTAAACAGTCTTGTTTATTATATGATAATGGGTAGGTTTCTGTGCCTACTGAAAAGCATTTTTCTTATGGTCAAAGGCAGATATTAATTGGCATATGAGTTTAAGTACAGAATTTTTTTTAAAATTTGTATTTTCAATTTGTTCTAGAAATTCATTAGATCAAAGGTATATATATATGTACTCAACAAATAGGAAGTTAGAATTATTCTCTAATGTATATTTGATTTTCTTGATTTTATGAAACAGAATGTTTTCTTAACTTTGTAAGTTACATAATGACTTCATGGCAATTTCTTCTTCTTGTTAGATAAGTATTTACCTTTTTAGTTTTATTAATCATTACAAATTAATAGAAAATTGCCGGATATGCTTATTTGTTCACAATATTGACAGTAACTTGAAATTCCTTAAAGAGAGGGTTGTTTAAGGGAGTTAAAAAGAAAACCCTTGGCTTGGCTTCAAAGAGTTTAGAAAGATATCTTGTAGGCATCAAAGACGAATGTTGCAATTGTATTTTATATCCTGCTGCTATTCGGTAAGAATCCGTTTTAGGTGCAGGTTGTATGTACTTGCCCGGTCCCCAGAAAAAGAGATTTGTGGCTGACCTGTGAGAGTACATTTGGTGTGATAGGTGGTGGGAATGTCTAACCCTGATGCTGCTGGAGAGGAGCCTAGAGATTGAAGGCTAGGATAATATAGCAAAGTTATTCACCACCCTTAATTTTTTGGCTTTATGCTCATTATTATCAGGATTTATCAGTATTCCAGTGAAGTTTTAAAAATCATGTTTTATTCCTTTTATTGTTTTATACTATGCTATGTAGGATGGAAAGAATGTTGGAACAAAATGTGTTTTCATTTTAGTAGATATCGAAAGGCCTTTGCACATAGTTTTTGTAGCAAATTAATTAGCGATGAAAATACCCATTACTTAATTGTTGCAGAAGACACTGGTCACCCTACTCTAGGGAAGTCAAGTGAGAGGGTCCCTTCTCTTGGCCAAACTAGCCAACAATTTTCAGTAGGAAGAAAGGGACTTGCACTTAACATTTGCTATAGTACTTAAGCACAGCCTGCAACAAAAAATTAAGCACCTATGACCCTGAGACAGGTTAACAGCCTAAGGATGGTTGACTTGCAGCATCACTGCTTTGAGTTTTGGTGTTATGGCCGTAATACGGAAGGTTTCAACTACCTTAATTCCTGGAATTAGATGGAGCCTTTTACAATGTCCAGGAGCTCCTACTCACTCAAAGGACTTTTCATAAAACACTGATTAAATACTGTTTATTCCAACAAAAAAGCATAAAAATCACTTGTGTGTGAGAAAATTAATTTGCTTGTTCTTTTTAACAGTTTTAAAAACATTTTAAGAATGTAAGTTCATGTTGTATATTGTATGTATCTTTGAATTATTCTTTTTAAAAACACTGTAACTGCTGAGGCTTAGTATTAATCAACACCTGGCACCTACACCAGGTTAAAACAAAATGCAAACATTAAAACCTCCTAGGAAGCTATAAGTCGGACTTGATAGTAGAGTATACCAAAGGGATTCACCTCATCTGGCTCTTGAAGGTGAAAAGCTCCCAGTTCCCTGGCGCAGCAGGCGCCTCGCCGTAGTGTATTATTGCATGCTGCCACGTTCTCTTCTGCTTCACATTAGCCAGGTTCTGCTTAACTTAGCCTTTTTGTTGTTATATACCCTCCTATGATATGTATGATACCTTCAACTAGAGGGGTTATTTAAGTATATGCTGTGTACCAAAATCCAGAGATTACACGCTTATTAAATCTTAAGCAGAATAAAAAAAGATGGCTAAAGAATAGAGATAATGGAACAGAATACAGAGCCCAGAAATAGACTTACACAAATATCATCAACTAAGTTTTGATAAAAGTGCAAACATAATTTGATTGAGAAATGATAGTCACTTCAACAAATGGTGCTAGAACAATTGGAGGTCTTTATGCAAAAACAAACAAAAAATATGAACTTTAACACATACCTCTGACTTTATACAAAAATTAAATCAAAAACTACTAAGCTTCTGAAAGAAAACACATGAGAAAATCTGTATGGACCAAGGTTTTATAGATTTTTAGACACAAAAAAAAACCCCACATGAAAGTCACTGATAAATTGGATTTCATCAAAATTTAAAAATTTTGCCCTGGTCTGGTGGCTCAGTTGGTTGGAGCATCGTCTGTACACCAAAAGGTGTGGGTTCGATTCCTGGTCAGGGCAATACTTAGGTTGGGGTTCAGTTCCCATTGGGCACTTATGGGTGGCAACTGATTGATGCTTCTCTCCTTCTCTCTCCCTTCTCATTCTCTAAAAATCAATAGAAACATCTCCAGTGAGGATTAAAAAGAAAAAATTTTAAAACTTTGGCTCTGCAAAAGATGCTGTTAAAGGGATGAAAAGACAAGCTGTAGACTCGGAAGCATTATTTGCCAATCCCACATCTGATAAAAAACTTGTACCCAGAATATATAAAGGACTCTATTGTTTAAAACTCAGCAATATAACAAACAAACCAGTTTAAAAATTGGACAAAGGGCCCTAGCTGGTTTGGCTTAGTGGATAGATCATCAGCCTGTGGACTTAAGGGTCCTGGGTTGGATTCTGGTCAAGGGCACATACCCGGGTTGCTGGCTCCATCCCCAGTAGGGGACATGCAGGAGGCAGCCAATCAATGATTCTCTCTCATTATTGATGTTTCTCTCTCCCTCTCCCTTCCTCTCTGAAATCAATAAAAAATATATTTTAAAAATATTGGACAAAAGATCTGAACATATATTTCACCAAAGGTATATATAAGGCAAACAATATATGAAAATAGTTTATATGTACATTCTAACTGAGATGGATGACTATTATAAGCAAAAAGGGACTTAAAAATTTCGTTGTTCACAATACATGTAGTGAATAAGGAGCTAGGAAAAAAAGGTAAAACCTTATTTCTTTTTAAATCTGGAATTTAATTATTTCTACCTATAGGGAACATAGAGCTTAGTTTCTAATGCTGGCTCTTAGTTTTGTATTTTACATAAAATCCTGAAGTTGCCTACTAAAGCATAGAAGAGTAGCATTACAAGAGTAAGGGAAGAATGGTGAAGCTAGAGGGCGTTCCAGTCTTCCCTTAATTGTATTTGCAAAGTTTAACTTATTCAGGATTACTCTCCAAGTAATGGACAATCTAAGATTTAAGCTCAGATACATTTGACTTACATGCCATATTATACCTCCCCTGAGATGCGGCATAAAGAATGAGATATTAGAATGATGGACCAAGGATGCAGATAGTATATGCAAGGGGATAGATGAGAGTTTGACATCCTGATAACTGAGGGAACTTGTGTACATATGGACACACATCTGTAGGAATTATGGTATAAAGTATTATAGAAGTAGACTGGGGCCAGATCAGGATGGGCCTTGTTTTAGCATATTGAGAAACTGGACTTTGACCTTTAGATGGTGGAGAACAATATAAAGGTTTAAAATTGGAAAGTGACGTGATTAGGTTTTTGTCTTAGAGGGCTCACTGTGGTAGTAATGTGGAAAATAAATTGGAGGTAGCCAAGACTATAGGTTGAGGAGACTAACTAGGAAATTGCTTTAATGGTCCAAGTCCAGACAAGACATTATGAAAGCCTCAATTAAGACAGTGTTTTGTTTCTTGGGTAATTTGCATTCAAAAAACATTTCTTTTCAAACATCTACAATATGCATGTAGTAAATCCTGTATAATAAAAGGCTAATATGCAAATTGTCCCCTCGATCGGGAGTTCGACCAGGAGTTCAACCAGGAGTTTGACCAGGGGGCAGGGTAGGTTGGCCAACCACCTGCAGCCCCTCCCCCCAGCCAGCCTGGCCCAATTAGCCCTTATCGGGGTGGGCCAGTGGACCCCACCCATGCACAAATTCATGCACCAGGCCTCTAGTATAAAGATAAAGAAATATAATACTCTTGCCCACATCTCAACTGAGGCAGGTAGATAGACATCTGTACTCACAATGAACTCTATATAGAACAGAGGTTCAGAGAAAATATTGCAATTTCTGGAGGAGAGAGAGATTAATTTTGATTTTAGGGATCAGGAAGTCTGCATGTATGCATACTAGATAGCATTAATACTAGGCCTTGAAGAAGAGTTAGAGTTTGAATAAGAGGAAATGGGTGGGAAAGGGAATTTCCAGTAGAGGAAACTGAGAGAAGTGCAGCGTGTATTTAAAGAACAATCTGTTATGATCAGAAGAGAGGATGTAGTTGGAAATAAACCTGGAAAGATAGGTTGGGACCAGCTTATTGAGGTCCCTATCAGAATACTGAAGGCAAATAAAACTCATTTTGCTTGATTTATTTGTTAATTCAACTGTACAGCTAAACATAGATCAACTACTTTTTTCAATTAGAGTAAATTTGAGAGATTCAAGGTTGGGTGAATATTGGATTTCTACATTTTTGGCGGGGAGTAATACAAGTAGAAAGGTTTGGTGAGATTACTATATTAAATGATTATGTTTATTTTACTTTTTATCATTTGAAAATGAATACCAAATCCCTATAGTAAATAAGGTGGTAGTTTAGGGAAGAGGAATGAATCTACCTAGTGGCAAGATGAAAACAAATTTTATTTCTAGCACTATGCTAAAAATGTTATTTGTATAATGAATCTTTTTTTAAATATATTTTTGTTTACTTCTGATAAGAAGGAAGAGAGAGATAGAGGTAGAATCATCAATGATGAGAGAAAGTCATTGATCAACAGTCACCAGCATGCTTCCTACTGGGGATTGAGCCCATAACCCATGCATGTTCCCTGACCCAGAAACCTGGTCTTCCTGGTTCATAGGTCCACACTCAACCACTGAGCCACTCCAGCCAGGTTGTGTAATGAATCTTACTCAAATTTAATGACAACTGTGATCTATGAAGACTCAGATTCTGATCCCAGCATCATTTACTCTAAATGAGATCTGAACAAATCAACATTTCTGAACCTGTTTCCTCATCTCAATAGGGATGTGGTCAGGCTAAATGAAATACCATAATTATGTTAAACTACTTTTAAAACATGATGCCATTGATGGCCTATGATTATAGAGTTTAAATCCGTTGATGCTGCACAATGCAACCTTCTCATTTAACAACCATAGAAGAACTCACTTTTTGATACTCCCTTTCAACAATGGCATATTTCAAAAAAAATGAAAAATTAATTTGTCAGGAAATTAACAATAATTATTATCAATAGGATTTATGGCAACCAGAGTAGTCTTTAAGAGGATGTATGTATTTAAGGGATATGACACCAATGAAGCAGAAGAGATGAACTCCATCCGTAGGGACATTTTGGAGAGATGAGCCAAGCTTACCTAGAAAGAAAAGTAGTCACTGCTGTCCTTCATAAACATTCTGGTTCTCTCATCTCCTACATCCCTCTCTTGAATACGGAGAATGTGCTTTGTATAGATGTGAATATTGCTAAAATCATGCTCCTATAAAACATGAACACATGAAATTACTTAAGACAGTAATACATTAAAAAGTTCCAAATGGCGTAGACAGACTGAGTACTCTAAATACATAGGAAATTCCAAGTAAAATGTTGTTAAGTCAGATGAGGTTAATTGGTATTCCTGAAGGTGTGTGTTAAGGCAGGTTTATTCTGCCAACAGCCAGAACCTCAAGTGGAATATGTAGATTACAGGAGAATTCTGCTAGTAAAAGAAATGGTCTCTTCTAAATTAATAGGCATGCTGATTTGTTATATTTTAATTAAATTGTTAATTACCATTTTTATTTCATTTGTTTCATTTTGAATATTTATAAAAATGGAAGCATTATTTTTTGGAACATCCTGTTTATAACAAAAACATAACTTCATAAAACAAAAATAGCATGTGTCTACAAATGTGATTATGGACATGTTCACTTAAGGAAACAAATTTAAAAGATAAATTTCTAATTTTAGCTCATGTAGGCAACTGTTTTACTTTAGAAAGATAAATGTCCTGCTGAAAATTCGCTGATGACATTTATTGCTCAGGAAAGCATGTTGTTTTATTTTTTCCTTCTATGTGTTTTTTAATATAGCACTTAAAATCTTACTAAACAAAACAAACATAAAATGTCACTTTTTAAAATGAAGTACTAGTAATAAATGCCGGGAGCCGGTCCATCCTTGCTGTTTCAAGGGACCTGGCATATACGGCATACGGTTCTTAATATGTTTGCTCACCTTCTTGGCGCTGTGTTTTAACCAAGGTCACCTCTCCGAGAAAGGTTGTTTCCCCAGGTAGGAATTTTTCCCTGAAGTCAGGGAGGGGATGCCTCTCCTAGAAAGGTTGTTTCCCCAGGTAGGAATTTTTCCCTGAAGTCAGGGAGGGGATGAAACTCCTTAACTAAGTGCCAAGCGGGTAGTTAATCACTACAAACAATCATGCTTAAGCTACATAATCTTTACTCCCTGGAATGAAGATAAGAAACACCCTAACCTTTGTAATAGAGATTGATAGGATTGAATCAACTGGTATAAATACAGATGTAAGAAGACAGCAAGACACAGAACTCATGAGACAGAATTTAGAACTCAGAACTCAGAGCTTAGAACAGAATTCAGAAGACAAAACCTACACGGAGCCTGGAGACAGAAGAACTTCGCTGGAGAGAACATGGCAAAAGATCCTGGACTGAACCTGACTATAGAACATGGCAAGAGAACCTGACCAGGACCTGGCCACAGAACCTGGCTGGAGATCCGAAGCAGAACCTCTCTGGAGATCGAGACCATTCCTTCTTTGCCGACTCCGTCCACACCTTTGGGGACCCCTGGACCCACTGGGGTTGGACCCCGGCAAATAAAGTTTTCCTGTCTACTCTTTTTTTTTTTTTAAATATATTTTATTGATTTTTTACAGAGAGGAAGGGAGAGAGATAGAGAGTTAGAAACATTGATGAGAGAGAAACATTGATCAGCTGCCTCCTGCACATCTCCTACTGGGGATGTGCCCGAAACCCAGGTACATGCCCTTGACCGGAATCGAACCCGGGACCTTTCAGTTCACAGACCGACGCTCTATCCACTGAGCCAAACCGGTTTCAGCTCCTGTCTACTCTTAACATTGTGATTCTGCTTGAATATTTACAATATTAGAATTTTGGTATGCTAAGAGTTTTAAGATACAGCTTAAGTGTTTTAAGATAGGTTTTTAAAGCTTTCTTTCCCCCCCCAAATTTACTCGATGAACGAAGTATTTTTATGGATTGACATGATTTGATTTTCTGCATTTGATGAGATGATTGGTAAACAGGCTACTGAAAACAGTTGTGTAGATTGTGACCAGAAAAAAGGGGGCTTAGCCAGAAAGTGTGACCTGGAGTTCCACTCCAAGCCAAGTGCATTGGTGAAGGGCCTCATTAGTCTCAAGGAATGGGTCCTTTTTCTAATCTTTCAGCCAAGGAAAAATGTATTTATATCCTTGGAGGTTCCCAAAGAGGGGGTGCCTTTTTCTAATTCACATAAAGGCACTTCATGTGGTAAGCCTGTGGGAAAATTTAGAAGTAAAAGATAATGAGCAGGTAGATATGGCGGTCTGTTTGCCAGTGGTTACTGTGGCACAAAGGCCTCCGTGTGGCAGGTTTTAGTGACATAAGGCAACTTAGAGACAGTGTATTGCAGTAGGAAGAGCTCTGGGAAGGGGTTTTAAAAGCCAGGGTTCTAGTCCTTGTACAGGTTTTTTTCCCAGCTGTTTGGCCTAGGTGTTCTTTTTTGAAAATGAAAGGTTTGAACTACCTTCCATCTTCAAGGTTACATCCACCACAATTTATATGGAAAGTTTTATCCGGAGTGTGGTAAGCAGTGAGAAGTTGGAGCTGGGAATTTTCTAAATTAGCACACCTTTGATGTCATTAAAAGACCTTGAGATGTCTCTTTAAGTGACCTATAATAGTAAGTCTTGAAATCAAGCAGTCCTTCTGTCTACTTACTTTCTGTTTAATTTGCTTCTTCTCTTTCTCCTCTTCTCCCTCTTCTTCTTCTAGTCTGATTTGTTGTTACTGTTGTTTTGTTTTTTAGCTTCTTTTGCTGGAAGCTTAGAGAGTTGATTCTAGACTTTCTTTTTTTCTACTAGAAGCATATAAATTTCTCTCCAAGCACTGCTTTCTCTGCATTTTACCAATTTTAATATGTTGTTATAACAATCTATTTTATGTGTCATATGCCTAAGCTATAGACCTTAGTTGTTCAATCAAACACTAATATAGTTGTTGCACTGAAGATATTCTATAGATGTGAGTAAAGCCCATAATCAGTGACTTCGTGTAAAGGAGATTATCTAAGATATTCTGGGGTCTGATTCCATCAATTAAAAGACCGAGAAGCAGAGCTGAGGCTTCCCTGAAGAAGAAATTCCAGTCACAGTCATCCACAGCAGTTTGAAGTTGTGCTATGGGGGAGACTTCCAACTTGCCCTTCTTGATGTCCCACATGCTCAAATTCTTGGTCCAGATCTTTGGGATTTACTATTTACAGGAGATATATATATATATATTCATTCTACTAGTCCTGTTTCTCTGGTTGAACCTGGACTGATAGAAATGTGCTTATATCCTAAGTTTCCCTTGTACCTTCTTTTTTGACCTTTGGGTCAATTAGAAGTGTGCTGTTTATTTCCCAAATATTTGGAAATTTCCTACATATTTTTCTGTTACTGATGTCTAAATTAATTTTATTGTGGTCAGAGGACATATTCTGTATGATTTCAGTTATTTTACATTTACTGAGACTTATTTTTTGGCCCAGGATGTGGCTTATCTTGGTGGATGTTCCATGTGCATTTGAAAAGAATGTGTACTCTGCTGTGGTTGTTTGGAATGTTCTAAAAATGACCCAATATTTTTTATGGCACCTAGACTTGCATTTTAATGCTTCAATTGTACCTGGTAGCTTACAAATTTCCTTGATTGATCAAATTTTTTAAATGAACTTATTTCTGAATATCTAAAAGACCAAGCAATAAGCTCCAACTTTATTAATTACTTCAATTAATAAGTTAACAGTTATTTTTAATTTTTTTCCTTGCTATTTGATTACTTGCAATAGGTCATATAGTATATGACAACTGTTATGTCTTTTGCTTTTAGTTTTATCCTGTATAATACTTAGAAATCTTTCTGTTTCCTGTTGATTATCCAAGAATAAATTTTTAGTTGGTAAACTTTATTGGATGTGTACTACTTAATTTTCTTCAGAAAACTTTGCATGTGTGTGTGTGGCACTTTTGTTTTCTTGGCCTAAGAATAAAGTACAAGGAAATGAAAAATCAAATCAGTATATTCTTTGTTGGAACAAGTTTTTCCCATCTCTAAGATAGCATTATTATGGTTAAAATGGCCTTTTGAATTTTCAAAGTGTGTTGTTTTTTTTAAACCCAGTGAAAGAACAGTCCTATATAATAAGAGCTAATATGCAAATTGTCATCACACCCTCATGCCCTCACACCATCATGCCTTAACTGCTCAGACACTCAACACTGGGAAGAGAGGAATGGGGACCAGCCAGGCACAAATGAGCTTGTGAGAGAGGAATGAGGACCAGCCAGGCACAAATGAGCTCGTGAGAGAGGAATGGAGACCAGCCAGGTTGCAGCACGGGAGAGGGACAAGCTGCCCGCCCCGCGGTCCCAGGTGCCAGCTGCTGCACCTGCGGCCCAGGAGAGGATAAGCTGCATGCCCTGTGGTCCCGGGCGCCTGCGGCTGGACCCAGGTGAAGCCTCCTGCCCACAGTCCCCTGTGGCTGCGGCTGGCCCGGGTCCTGGGTGCCTGCGGCTGGCCAGAGGGAGGGAAGCCCGGGTCATGGGTGCCTGCACTGACCGGAGGAGGGAATCCCGGGTCCGGGTGCAGGGCAAGGCAGAGGCGGTTAGGGGCGATCAGGCCAGCAAGGGAGCAGTTAGGGGTGATCAGGCCAGTAGGGGAGTAATTAGGGGCGATCTGGCAGGCATGCAGTTGGGTTAGGGGCAATCAGGCAGGCAGGCAGGTGAGCAGTTAGGAGCCAGCGGTCCCAGATTGCGAGAGGCAGTCGGACATCCCCCAAGGGGTCCCAGATTGGAGAGGGTGCAGGCCGGGTTGAGGGACCTCCAACCCCCCGTGCACGAATTTCATGCACCAGGCCTCTAGTAAGTAAATAAAAGTGAGTCTTTGGATCCTTTTCTTAGAAGACTCCCCACATTATTCCTTTAAATCATATGCTTATTATTTGTGATTAGTCTATAATTTATGTAATATATGCTATAAATTTCTATAATGGGTGGGAAATAGATTAGATGACCTGTTTAAGCTTTAATAAATTGAGAATATTCCTTACATTTGAGACTCGGATGGTGCCTGAGAAGCAATCTAAGATAGAATTTCACCAAGTCCCAGAACTCATTTTCCTGGAATTTATTCCATGTTATAAGCTGTTATACCATCTTTGTCTGGGATTTATTTTTCCATGTTATTCCTTTTCCCATTACCCTTAGTAATTGAAACTTGACAGTAGAAAAAGAAACTCATTTGTAGGAATAAAAATGTATTGTGTTATGATAGTAGAAAAAGTATTGCTTTGGAGTCAAACAGACCCAGTTTGGAATACCAGCTGTGCCATTTTTAAATTTAGGGCCTTTGGATGAATTATTTAATCTGAACCCTGGCTTCTTCATTTTAAAATAGTAATAAAAATACTTATTTTATCAGATTATTGTATGATGAGTTAGTAGCATTCCATAAATCATAGTTATCAAAATCACATCAGTTACATTTTCTTTTTCTATTTTCAAGATACCATGTACTTATATTATTCCCTAATATATTTTCAGAATTTTTCAAGTGATTCTTTCTGAATACTATTTACTTTACTCTTTGAGTTTCTTAATTTATGAAAAATGATTAATATATAATACATTAAAAATGTTATTGATTGATTTTAGAGAGTGAGAGGTGGGGGGCCAGGGAGACAGACATTGATTTGTTGTTCCACTGATTTATTCATTCATTGGTTGCTTCTTTGTATGTGCCCTGACCACATCTGCAGTCTTGGTGTAAAGGGTCAATGCTCTAACCAACTAAGCTACCTGGCCAGGGCCTATAATACAATTTTTAAACATCTAGGATGAGTCATTTAGAGTCCAGAGGTCCTCAAACTTTTTAAACAGGGGACCAGTTCACTGTCCCTCAGACATTCCATACATGCTCACTGTGGGCCCGGGACGAGTTGGCTGCTAAGCAGGACAGGCAGCGGTGGCAAAAACACCCGGCTGGCCGGATAAATGTTTTTGGCGGGCTGCATGTGGCCCGCGGGCCGTAGTTTGAGGACCCCTGATTTAGACAACTTTCATTTCCCCATCAAGTAGCATTTAATCTTCTACCCCACTTAATCTTCCTATGCCAAATATTCACAGCAGCTAAATAGAATTATGAAAGTATAAAGTTAGATGATCCATATCAACTGTGTCTCAGTTTCTTCATTTTACAGACAGAACTTTTAGAAGTTAAGTGACTTGGTCAAAATCATCTTGTTACTGTCAAACTAGGTAGTCTCATTGAGTCTGAATGTGAATCTGGCATTCTTTTTCCTATATTTCCTTCTGACATTCGTCAGTTTATAATAACATATTAGATTATGTAAGTAGCTATTAACTTCACATTATTTTTCCTCTACTCACTAAATAGTTAATAAAAAGGATATGTGCAAGTAAAAGGCCAGGAAGCTGTCTAGCCAATGGTCATCTGATATATGGTAAATACCCAACCATTGTCAGAGGAATGAGTGAATGCTGAATCTATGATTCATACAAAAATCATGCCAGTGATTGTGCAAAATGAAAGTGTGATTTTTAGTATTTTTACATTTATTTAAGACAAATTTGATTACAAAAGAGTAATTAGGCTATGAATGTCAGTTCTCATTAAATGATTTTTCTTGATTTGGGCTTTTTAAAAACAGGCCTTATCTATACCTTTTAAGACTCATATGTTTTATTATTTTATTGTTAGATTATGTGTTAGGGCAAGGAAATTTAGTCAATTTCCAATTTTAGAATTATAGGCTCAATGTCAGGGCACTTACTGACTCATAGTATAAAAGGATCATATTTGTAATTTTATTTGTTATTTAAAACTGAAGAAAATTTTCCTATGGAAACAGGCTGTATTTGATAATTGTTTTTCCCTAATTTGGGAAATTTAATTTGGGATCTATTGGAACACCACTAGGAAAAAAAATGGTGTCAAGAAATAAATATGTAACCTATATTTGTATACATACACAAAAGTATGTGTGCATATGTATAAATCTATGGAGTACCATTAGAACCACACATAAGGTCACACCTGCATTATTGTGGAAGTTATCCTAACAATATTTTCAATGAACAAGTCTGAGGAAGGAGAATCATTTAAATCAGCCTATTCACTTAGTTTTTTAGTTAACAGTGAACATGTATTGAGCATCTGTTGTGTGATTATGGCATATTTTAAGAAGTTTCTATCTCAACTGGATCTTTTAAGGATGAATAAGATTTAAATGGGTGGTATATAGTATATTATCTTGTGCTTATATCAGTATTTGCTTTATATTTTAAATACTATCTGTCTGTGAATCATACATTTACTTTTGTGGTCTTCAAACATTCAGGAGTACTCAAATAGGTTTGTTGGTCATTTGACCCTCAGAGCTTTCTAATTTTTTATTATTTTCTGCTTAGTCAAAATACTACTTTTAAAAAATGCTAAATACCAGTTTCTTACATTATCTACACTAATAAAAGACAAAGATGCTAATTGACTGTACCTTTGCTATGCTCATCAGCCAATCAGAAGAGTATGCAAATTAACCCAACAAAGATGGCCGTTAAATTTGCATACTGCAGGCAGATCCCGCTGCAGGGTGGCAGCATAATCCCCAGCCTCCACCCGCCCCAGCGTGGGATCCGGGCCTGCCATGTGCGGCCCGGGGTGGGGGGGGCGGGCAGGCGGCAGCACAATCCCAGCCACTGCCTGCCCCAGCGCGGGATCTGGGCCTGCCGTGTGCAGCCCGGGGTGGGGGGGAGGGGCGGGTGGCAGCGAGATCCCCAGCTGCTGCCCTCCCCAGCACGGGATCCGGGTCTGCCGTGTGCGACTGGGGGATACGGGGCAGGCACCGGGGGATCGGGCATGCCATCTGCCACCAGGGGAGCAGGCGTAAGCCAGCAGGTGGTTATCTCCCGAGGGGTCCCAGACTGTGAGAGGGCACAGGTTGGACTGAGAGATCCCCCCCGTCAGTGCACAAATTTTTGTGCATCGGGCTTCTAGTAGAATTATAATTGCCCAGCTCATTTTCACAGCTGTGTCAGTATATGCCCTTCTTAGTAGGGAAACAGGGGATTCCACGTCAGAAGCAAGCCAAGCTCCAAAAGATGGGTAATAACTATGGGAGCAGCCAGGGGCTATTTTATAACAAAACTATTGTGCTCAAGGGTTGAAATTTCATAAAACTAATAGTTCTTACTGCTTCATCAAGGGCATTATTAAGTGATACTTGCTTTAAATTTTTTTCTCTCTCCTGTGAGCGCCTGGCAGTGACAAATACAATGACTTCTAGCGTAGTGCTGCCTCTGCTACAGTTTTACGCGCTGTTGCTCTGTACCATCAGTACAAAATGTGTAAACAGTGAGAAGAGGAAATCTCATCTTAATATTATTGCTAAAATTATGTCTACCTCATGGACTCTCTTGAAATGGTTTCAGGGTCCTTCAGGGTCCACAAAGCATACTTTGGGAACTGCTTGTGCAGTGATTCAAGAGCAGATATCACAACCTCTAGAACAGTGGTTCTCAACCTTCTGGCCCTTTAAATACAGTTCCTCATGTTGTGACCCCAACCATAAAATTATTTTCGTTGCTACTTCAGAACTTTAATTTTGCTACTGTTATGAATCGTAATGTATATATCTGATATGCAGGATGGTCTTAGGCGACCCCTGTGAACGGGTCATTCGACTGCCAAAGGGGTCGCGACCCACAGGTTGAGAATTGCTGCTCTAGAACTAAACGATCCGACTCTGCCTGGCTGTGAGATCTAGAGTCTAGGGCAAGTAATTCCCTCAGCTTTCTTTGTGTACTGAGTATATAACAGTACTGTATACAGTAGGTTTACATCGGAGATCCGTTCCTATGGCGCGACATAACGCAATTATCGCCATAAGTTGGAACCTACCTGCATAAGCACCTACATTACTCACATGGAGCACATACACAGCAGTAATGAAGTGAAACAGTAAAAAAAAATTAAAAGAAAGATAACAATTCCTGACCTTTACTTGTGGTAAATAAATAATTAAAAAAACATAAAGCACGTATGTACATACGTCAAAATGACGGAACTTTTTTTATATATAAATAAATGGGAGATGGTGACATAACCACAAAACAACATACATGGAGTCCGATGTAACCTGAGCACTGTCTGTATAAGATTCATGTGAGGGTATGGGTTAAACTAGGTAACCTCTTAGACCTGTACCTAGCATAGAGTAAGCTTATCTGTTTGCAGATTATTATTTTGTATTATACAGATTAATTCTGGGTATTTGAAACTCCATTCAAAAGTTCATCTCACCACTTTCAAATCAGCTGATACTTAAACAAGACCAAATAGCTGACACATTTCAGTTCCAAAGATTCTCAGAGATAGCTTCTGTATTCAACACCTTACTTACACCCCTTTAGGGTTTCAGAGTGCACTTTGACTTGCTCTGCCAGTAGTGATGCTTCCCTCTACAACTGGATTCTCTTATTGACCCTGTGTGCTTTTGTGATGATTCCTTCTGCAGTTTAAATGGCCTTGAGAGATGTTTTCAGTGTTAAAATGTTGTTGGATTAATTTGGTGGTGAATGATGGCACAACTTGTCTAGTCTTAAAAGTTAAACAACCGGTGGTATTGCTTTCTGTGGGTAGATTGCTTTTAGTTCATATGTTCTTTGCAACCTGGGTTTACTTGAAAGTTGTTAGCTCTGTGATAAACTTTAATTTTGATTCTCATTTTCCTTTGGTATTCGTCCAGAGCATTGTTCTAAGAGGTTAGTTATCTTTGCCCATGAGGTATAGGAGGAAAGTAAGTAAATCCATCATTTATCCAAAACCCACAAACTATTGATAGCTTCTATCTTTTTTGAATAAAGTTGCCAGAACTTCTGATTGAAAGTAAAAGTAGCTTAACTGTACTTTGGGGGCCAACTGGAGCCTTTATGCTATTGATCAGTCACATTGAATGAAATTGTTCTGTTAGAATAGTAAATAACAATTACCTCAAATTGTACATTATAAAGAAAGTAAAACCAAATTAATTCTTTGAAAAATTTCAACATTTATTGAATTACATATGTTCACATAAACAGTTAATAAAGAAAATTCTTGTTGTCATCTTTGTAACGAGCAACAAACTCTGCTCTTTTCTGATTCGAACTTTAAGTGAACTCTTCCCTATGTCTCCTCATGCTAACTCAGTATTCTTCTACATAGCTTAATCAAAAAATGAGCTGGCTTTTTCTTTTTTTTTTCTTTTTCCCTTTTTTAACCAAGGGAACTTTAATGTAATTTGCTAGGACTCTACAAAGATCTGGAATAATTTCATATTTTGTTTTAACCTCATGTTTATAATTGGGGTTTTGGAGCTCTATGAAACACATTTCACTCTAAGTTAGACTAGATGTTAATCACTCTTCTCAGGCTGGCCAAAAGGTAATGGTCAGTTCAGTGACACACTCACAGGAAGATGAAGATTTCCAAGCATTTATCTTAACTTTATTTTTACTGATGTATGTCTTTTCTTGTATTTTCTGCTGTTTATTTTGATTGAAACTAAAGTGTTTCTTTGTAAGTTCCAAGGACACATACGTGTTCTCTACCTAGGGCCCAAAAGTTTCCCATTCATATTCTTCTACTGTGCTGTTTAGACTTGTGTACACCTAAGCTCTTAATCCTTTCCCCTGAGCCATCTCCAAAAGAAAGTTTCGTATTTGGTGAAGCAAGAATTGTTTCTAAAGATTGTCCTTGGACTCAGTTATAGAACAGGAAAGGAGTTTGCAATGCTGGGAGTTCCCTGGCTTCTACCTCCAAAATAACTGAAGGGTTCTGGAGCCTGCAAAGCTCCCCCGCCTAAGTGTACAGAGACACGTCTTTTAAAGCCCGGATTAACAGACAGAATTGGGGAACATTATAATAAATGTGTACTTTCTTGTGGTTTTTAGGTTCATAAGCATAATTTTATTTGATAAATAAAAAGCTACGCTTTCAGGCACATATTAGTAACTTTTCTAACAATAGGACATCTCGATTCAACTTCTTCAGTATGCATTAACATCGTGTCTTTAAATAATAAACATCTTCCAACATTATACCTGGAAAATTTCTTTTCAAAAGTTACTAAGTAAATGAACAATTACTTTCTCTGTAAAGTGAAAGTCTAAATTGCATATTTAGAGGGTTATGGGCTAAATCCGTGTTCCTCATTCCCATTACATGCACATCCATAGAACAGAAGGCAGTCCTGGCTGTGGATCTCTCATGCATTCAAACTGTAGATTGCTGAGCATTTGGCCAAAATAATTATATACTTTGGCTTGGGATGTGGAAACAGCAAACTTTTCCACTTTCCATTATATAAATTAGCAGTGGAAATAGCTGTATATTTCTCTATGATACCTTGCTAAATACAGGTAATGCCAATTCGTTTCTGTTACAAGGAATAATATGCCACAAATTGATAGTCAAATTTTTGTGTAACTTACCTTTTATAGTAATCTGTTTTCATTGTCTAGAAGATCCAGTATCTTTCAATAATCTTTTTTTCTCAAGGCCCATGGAATTATAGCCTGTAGCAAAATTAATCAGACTTCTCTGGTGACTTGTTTTATAGGATATATTTATATTTTGAGGGGTTTTATGTTTGTTTATCTTTGTGAGGGAGACCTCTGTATTCTTGCCATAGGAAACAAGACTTGTTCTGCCATGATATATGTTGTTTCCATATCTCTTGTTTCTTTGTGAGCCCATCTTAATTTGGGGGACTGTTGAAATGTGGGCAGTAAAGCCCAAAGATTTAAAACTTCCTAGTGTAATTTTAATGATAAAATAGATAGACATTCAATTACTTAACTAAAAAGAAAATATTTAATTAAGAAGTAAACTACTCTTCAAATTTTATCCCACATCCAGTTTAACAAATATTTAAATACTCTATTCCAATAAGTATTTAATTATCACACTTAAGGCACTTGGCTGAGACTATATTATTCTTATCTATATATTCTATATATATAAAAGGCTAATATGCTAAGTGTGCGACCGTCCAACCGGTCGCTATGACACTCACAACCAGGGGGCAGATGCTCAACGCAGGAACTGCTGAGCTGCACTGACTGGGCAGCGGTGGTTCTCAGGTGACGCATCCCGAAACCAGAGAGGAGGGCTCCCGATTCCTCAGGAGGCCTCGCGATTCCACCTTCAGCAGTGGGTTATGTTGCTGCCGGGGCACTGTCAGCCTGAATCTGGTTTACTGCACACTTGCGTTTGCGTTCCACACCCTGTACGACAGCAACTTTGCAGAGTGCCCTCTTGTACTCCGGGACCCCTCGGGGGATGTCGGAGAGCTGGTTTAAGGCCAGTCCCCGCAGGCCAGGCCGAGGAACCCCATCTGCTCACTCTGCAGACGTTGTGGAGGGACTGCAGGAGGTTGGCTCCAGGGCATGTCCGGCCCATCTTACCCAGTCCTGCTCTGCTGGCCACCTTCTAATTAATTTCCTTTCAATGTGCATGAATCCGTGCACCTGGTCACTAGTCAGTTGATAAATAACTAAAAAGCCCGGTGCACGAAATTTGTGCACTGGGGAAGGTGTCCCTCAGCCCAGCCTACACCTTCTCAAAATCCGGGACTGCTGGCTCCTAACCGCTCGCCTGCCTGCCTGCCTGATTGCCCCTAACAGCTTCTGCCTGCCAGCCCGATCACCCCTAACTGCCCTCCCCTGCTAGCCTGGTTGCCCCAATTGCCCTCCCCTGCCAACCTGATCTCACCCCCAATTGCCCTCCCCTGCCAGCCTGATATCACCCCCAACTGCCCTCCCCTGCTGGCCTGGTTGCCCCCAACTGCCTTCCCCTGCAGGCCTGGTCGCCCCCAACTGCCCTTCCCTGCCAGCCTGGTTGCCCCCAACTGCCCTCCTCTGCAAGCTTGGTTCCCCTCAACTTCCCTCACCTACCAACCTGGTTGCCCCCAACTGCCCTCCCTTGCCAGCCTGATCTCGCCTCCCAACTGTTCTCCCCTGCCAACCTGATCTCCCCCAACTGCCCTCCTCTGCCAGACTTATCTCGCCCCCAACTGCCCTCCCCTGCAGGCCTTATCTCACCCCCAACTGCCCTCCTCTGCTGGCCAATTTGATTCTGATTCCTCGGTTTCTATTCCAGTCAAAAGCTCCGCCTCCTAGGCAGCCATTGGCTCCTCACAGTTGACCCAGATTTGGTTCTGATTGGTTGGTTTCTATGCCAGTCATCATCAAAAGCTTCACCTCCTATGCAGCCATTGGCTCCTCACAGTTGACCCAAATTTGGATCTGATTGGTCAGTTTCTATGCCAATCAGCATCAAAAGCTCCGCCTCCCAGGCAGCCATTGGCTCCTCACAGTTGACCCAGATTTGGTTCTGATTGGTCGGTTTCTATGCCAGTCAGTGTCTCTGGGCCTATCAATGGGGCCTGATCAAAGAGGCGGGGCTGATCAGCAGACCAGGTGGAGACCTGGAGAGAAATGGAGGTGAGGCTGCTGATCAGGCCTGGAGCTAAAGAGAGAGGCAAGTGCTGATCAACAGCTGCGACAAGGCTACGGATCAGACTCTGCTTCTCTCTTCAGGCCTCTCTCTGGGCCTGATTCGCAGCCCCCTCCGCAATCAGTGTTGGGTTACCATGCCTGCAGCCATAGCAGTCAGCACTGGGTCTCCACAGCAACCCAGCGCTGACTGCAGGACTGACTTCCCATTGGTCGAGCCTCCCGGTCATTGTGGATGTGAGGGACCCAGGGTTTTTATATATTAGAATAATGGTATCTAGTGAACCTTCAGCAAATGGCTTGCAGTTAGGTTCCAATACTGCTGAGGCCCCACTTTTTCAAAGTGTTTATAAGTCCTATATATTGCGTGGTTCTAGAAGACGATGAACAGGAAAGAGATGAATTTCGACAAATTCAAGAGTAAAATTCAATTTCAAGATTATTTGCTGTGACTTTTCAGAACCTTATGTGATATGTTCTATTTTTAGATTTCACTTAACTGTTATGTTTTTACTTTCTTTCAATTACTAATCAAGAGTTTCCTCTGTGAAGATGTTTTTGCCATTCTTGGAACCACAAGGAGTTTTTCCTTTTAATAATGATGCTGTTTGCTGAGGTCCCAGGCATGTGACCTTTAAAGAAAAAAATGGCAAATCATTTTCCTACTTTTAGTATGTGGTTAGGAGTGAGTTGGCCCATTCACATCAAGCTTAATTTGATGTGAGTTAGTACTAACCTTTGACAAAATCCATGGTTTAAAATTTAGAGTAGACAATAAATCTTACTGTTTAAATCACCTAACAAGGTAACAGTACTGTTTGTAACATTTCTCCAGTCTTCATTCCTAAATCTGTTATTCTGTGATGTAAAGCCTTGGTTGCTTTTCAGCACTTTTAAATTTGTTTGCAGAAGGTGGGGCCCAGAAAATGTGCCCATCATTGAATGCTCTAAGTTTAGCTGAGGAAAAGCAAGGCTGCTGTAATGTTTCTATTCTAAAAATGTTGTATTTATCTGAGTTACAGGACTGGTTTACATAAATGAGAAACTAAGATTTTCCATACACCAGGAAAAGTTTCAAAAGGATGGCTTTTGTGCTTGCCACTTCATATCCACCAAATGTTACAAACAAATACTCATGTCTGCAGTAGGCCATTTGTGGATGTGCGTAACTGTGGTTCACAGTCCTCCAGCTCAGGGCTTTTCCAGGTACTCATGGGAAACCCTCAGAAGGTTAGCCCTCCTTCTGCATTTCTGGAATGAGGTGCAGCTTTTAAGGTTTACAAATTTATTTTTTGCCTAAAAGTAGATAGATGAGAGACTCACTTTATTTCAGATAGGAATTCTAATACCTTTGGTGTGAAATGGCACTATCTTTAGTAATCTTTATCTTATGTAACTACATTTTTGGTTTTGGGGATTGGGACTTAAAAATGTTAAAATCTTTAATAGCTTACTTTATGTTAGTTAACTTTTCAAAAGACCTTTGCACACTGTTACGTTTTTAATGTGACTCCATTGCTTACTTTGGCTACTAAAGTGCTAAATTTGGTGTCAAAACTCATGAGAAGATAAATCAGTCTCTGTCATAAGGCAACCAGAAAAGATTTCAGTGAAGGTAGTGTTTAGTATTTAGGATTAGTGTTATCTCTAATTAAATAACAAAATGGTTTGTCCTTAAGCCAACAAGAAGTCCAGGCTTAATGAAATCCCTCTTACCACTGTTTCTTTCCTTTTTTATTTTTTGACTTAAAAAGCAAGAAAATGGAACAAAAACAGCTCTCAGGGTTCTTTATTATTTAGAGTTCTACAACTTTACAAATCATTAATTTAGTGTGTGATATAACCTTTTCTGTCTTTTGAATTATCATTTCTAAAAAGTTGAAGATCTCTTAAAAGCACTTTACTAACACTGCATTTTTCCTAGAGATTCTTGAATTATCTAAATATTGCTTCCTGATCAAGACCTCTCCTTAAGAGTGACTTCGATTAATCAAATGAGCATTTTACACAAATAGTATTGATCACACAATCAACTTACTCTTTAGTAATTAGAATTACTTGAAGTGTTTAGATTGCCTCTGCTATCTTAGTTTTTCTCTAAGTCAGATACACTGTTTTGGCTGCTTGATAGATTGACAAGAGGAGAACATAAAAACATACATACGTACATACATACACATGTGTGTCTTTTAGCTTTAGTTTCCAATTTCATTAACCAAAGATCCAATATTTTATCAGAAGTAAAGTCAGGTCCAGCCAGCGTGGCTCAGTGGTTGAGCATTGACCTATGAATCAGGAGGTTGCGAATTGGTTCCTGGTCTGGGCACATGCCTGTGTTGCAGGCTTGATCCCCAGTAGGGGGCATGCAGGAGGCAACCAGTTCTCATCACTGATGTTTTTATCTTTCCTCTCTGAAATCAATAAAAAAAATTTTTTTTAAAAGTGAATTCAGGGCAAACACAGATACACTATAATCTCAGCATAGCTTTTCTTAGCCACCGTGGTCCCTAGTAGGGATCAGCAGTTGCTAATAACAATATGCATGCAAGATAGGGTCCCTGAATCAGGAAAGTTTATTTCTTGCCATGTCACCACCCTTTTACTTCACTCTTCTAAAAGAAATAACAATCGTGGGCTATTCAATTTTCATAACTATTCCAGAAAAATGTGGAGTAACAATCTGTGGGCTTCCTTTTACGGGAATGTTTATAATTACTAGACTTTTCTGGTTCTTGAACCCAACTCAGTGTCAGCAAGGACACTTTCTCATCCAGAGGGAGAAAGCAGAGTTAATCCCCAGGTGTCCTCTAACTCTTAGCTTACAAGTGGTCTGGAAAGCCCATTTCCCCACAAGTATTAAAGCTGACGTTTATAACTTTGAATCTTAAAATAACCAAATAAGCTCTTGGTTTTTGCCTAAAGAAAAAAAAAAGTAACAGAAGTATGGTAATCTAAATTGACCAAATTTGTAAAATTGTTTATAATGTTTGGATTTAGAATGCTTTTTATACTCAGGTTTGAATGTGGTCATATAAGCTTAGGGTATTTGTGAAAAATAATGAGTCATATTGTGAAAATTTGACTCAAGAGGAACTGAGAAGCTATCTAGTCTATCTCTTCTTTAATAGGAAAAGAATCTTTCAAAAAATTTCAGGCTGTCCATAAAAGAAAAAAATATTTGTCTACTCACAACACTTTTGACAACAAATGTGTGGGTTTTCTAAACAAAGCCATTCTGCATGGATACCAACCAGGTGTTCTGCAATTTAATTTAAATCTGATACTTACTACCCAGCTTACTACCTGGACTTAGTGCACACCTCATAGGTTTCATACATAATTTACTCCCTAACTTCTATCCCCTGCCTGATCCTATACTTCCTATACTGTAGCTTTTTCACCCTGAAGTCCCACAAGACTGCCCCCTCACTTCACATGCCAATTGCAAGTATGTAGTGGGGTCCCAGGTTACCCACACTTCTATCCAACTTGGCTACAAATCTGGGATTCCTACAACCCCCCTCTCAGTTTCGATAATTTGCCATAACGGCTCAGGAACTCAGGTAAACACTTTTGTTTACTGGTTTATTTTAAAGAAATTTATAAGGGATACAAATGAATAGCCATATGACGATGACAAGGTACATAGCATTAGATTTGCAAGGATGCCAAGCACTGGAGCTCCTGTCCCCTTGGAGATTAGGGTACACCATCTACCCAGCACATGGATGTTTCACCACCCAGAAGCTCTCAAACCCCATAGTTTAGGGATTTCGATGGGGGCTTCATTACATAGTCATGGTTGGTTAGTAACCCAGTCTCCAGCTCCTCTCACCCCCAGAGAATGAGGGGAGGGCCTGAAAGTTCCAAGCTTCTCCATGGCTTGGTCCTCTGGTGACCAACCTCCATTCTGAAGCTGTCTAACCCACCAAGAATCACCTCATTAGAACAGAAGATGCTTCTACCACCTAGGATATTCCAAGGGATTTAGGAGCTATGTATAAGGGGCTCCTATCACCCCGCAACTCAGGAACTTACTAGGGTTTTAGAAGCTTTGTGTCAGGAACTAGGGGCATAGACCAATATTTTTTTCTTATGTCTGAGACCATTTTTGTAATTTTAATTCAGTCCTCTTTGTGAATTTCTAACTTCTGTGCCTGACATATACTAGGTGCTCAAGAAATGTTTATTATGTGAGTAATAAGTACTTGTATGTATTAATTAATAATAAGTACTTATATGTATTAACTAGTTTCATTAGGCCCTTAAATATATTAGGTGTGCAGAGATATGAGGATAGTCTTGCTTCTTAAAATATTTGTGTTCAGAAGAAACAGTTACTCAGTATTCGCCTGCTGTACATTGAATTATGGTGGCCTCTTTAAAGATTCCAATAATGACAAAATGATGGTACAAAAACTGTAGTATCAGGAATCATGGGATGGGGTAGGGGACAGAAATTGAGGAGCATGTATGTATGACATAGACCCTGTTAAAGGAATTCAAGTTGACTCATATGAACAAGGAAAGCTTGACAGACAGAGTAGACAGCATTTAAGGTAGACCTTAAAAACTGAGTGGGAAAAAGACAGGCAGGAGTTATTCCTTTTTGAAAAGAATTTGAAAAGATACCTAGAAACGAGAAAACACAAGACCTGATGAGGGAACTGGGAAAGGCCCAAGTATCTCCATAGGCAAATACTGGGGAAAGAACTGTTGAGCTGGGGTGTGGGGATCTTGAGGCAGACTGCTTCAGCTTTCTTCAGAGGTCTATTTAAGGTTTGTGAGCACCCCATTAATAAGATGAATTACAGTGGAGGAAGATCAGTTAGGAATTAGGGGCAGTTATACAGGGAGAGATTAAAGCACTTGAAAAGAACATGGAAAAGATAAGATGGGGGAAAGTTGGTTGTGAAAGAAAAAAGGGCAACTTGATTGAGTGCCCAAAGAGGATGGAATCGGAGAGGATTCCTGACACTTCTTATAAGGAGCATGCTAACTGCCGGAGCAAGACCATCTGTAGCCAGAAGACTGCAAATTATAAACTCCCTTAGATCTAATTTTTCAGGGCTCTCTTGGGGAGGAAACTACTGCAGATGAGCTCCCTGCCAGGGACATAGCCCTTCAAGCTTGGCTTCTCTGGAGCCAAACCTCCAGCTCTGTGTCTGGGAGTCATTGTGGTGGGAGCAAGTGGCTAAGTGTGTCAGGCAGAGAAGTGAGCTCTGCAAGTTGCTCAGGAGAACACGCAGCAGGAGCCAGTCGTAGGAGAATGGCTGCTGCACCCAAGTAGTGTCCTCAAGGGATAATAGATATAAGGACAAAGCCTTCCCAAGAACTGATCAGAGGAGTTGGCAAGAAAAGGGAGCTTGTTGTTCTTGTGTGTTTTAATAATCTCCCTTTTCATTCAGAAAAAGTAATACATACTCATTAAGGACATTCTAGAAGACAGGTAAAAAGGGGGAGAAGAGTCTTCACAGCATATATAGAGCTGTTAATATTTTGGCATAGTTTCTACAAGTTTTTCTCCGAAGCAGGATTTTTCAGCTGAAGGTAACAGTGTGCACCATGTAGTAAAGGCGAAAGAGATCTATGATTGCTCGTTACTACTTGTCAACAGCAAGTAGAAGTTAAATCATAAAAGGGCTTATGCGCTGTTAGAGAGCTGTTGGAGAGTTTTATGCCTGGGGTGGGGTAGGGACATGATAAGATTTACACTTTAGAATGGTTCCTTTGTCTATTGTGTAGACAATGTATTAGAGGGCCCAAGGCTTGATGCCCAGGTCATAGGGGCTAACCAAGGCATTGGGAAGAAGGGAAGGAAGTTGAGAGTTTTATAAAGAAAAATTAGCAGAATGTAGTGCTTGAAAAGGTAGGAAGATGGAAAAGCATGCTATACTTTCCTGTTTCTGCTTTATTACATCCCCTCACTTTAAAACTATCTCAATTAGGTGTCCCACAGGAACTTCAGATTCAACATATCCAAAACAGAAATTACCAACATTCTTCCCAAAATTACTCCCCATCCTAAATTCCCTTTCTCGAGGCCTATGTTCTTGCCCACCTAGTTGCCCAAGCTAGAAATTTGGAAGTCATCCTAGACTGTTATTTCTTCGGTAAGTCTACCTCTCCATCTAGTCACCAAACCTACCAGATCTTTTACTTGAATCTTTAAGATCAATTTCTTTATATCTTCAATGTCTCTATAGTTGCCAAGTTCTGATTTTCATTTTTGACCTGTGGGTTGATGAACTGCAATCTATAGAACAAATCCATCCTGCCCCTGTTTTTGGAATCACCTATTTGTGAAAGTTTCAGTAGAACTTAGCAAGCTCATTTGTTTACATTTTCTCTATTGTTGTTTTTATACCAAAGTGGTAGAGTTGAGTAGTTGTGATCCTGACCATGTGCCTACAAAGCCTAAATATTTACCATATTGTCCTCTATAGAAATCTTGCTTATAATGTTGTAATATAATTGGTTTCCCCTCTTTCTGTTCTCAATCTGGCCTTTACTATGTTGATGGAGTGATTTTCCTAAAACACTGTCTGTTCATGTCCATCCCCCTTGTTCATATTTCTTTGATGGTTTTCAACAGCCAACAGAATTTAATCTACAACTCCTTAGCATTTATTACAGGTGATGAATTCTAGTGTAGCTTTTCAAATCCCAATTCTTCCTCAGTCTACAAATGGCTCACTTTAAAGGGATTATTTACATGAGTGCAATCTCCATTTAATGTTTAAACATATTATGAAGTTTAGTCTTTCAAGGTGTTATATTGGGATTCTCTGATAAATCTGTAATTTTACGAGTGATTTCTTGGAAAACTCTGGCCATTTGTTGTCAGTTGGATATGTTAATAAAAAGGAAGAGAGTAAATATTATTGCCAGACATTAGCTTTACTTGTTCAGCAAGAACTCTGAGGCTTGCTAAGATTTTAACACCTCTGCTGTTTTCCTTTATTTTGTGATTCTGAAAAGACCATTACTGTACATTATTATGAACTCAAAGAGTCTTATATGGACTTTCATATTCACTACAATGGAAAAGTTAAAGATGGTTTTCTATGCAAGAGAGAATTGAATCAAAACATATATGAGAGAGTATTTATTTTAGCATCTCAATTCCAATTGAATAATATTTATCTATAGTGTTCAGGCATTTCATTTGCAAATTTAATCTCAAACAAACTTCATTAATGACAATTCCCAGGAGAGATTGACAGTATCCAGAAATCACCTCCTTCCCTATAAAACTTAGTGCTATGTAAATGTTTGGTTGTATTGCATATGGTAGAAAGGATAATTCTAACAGAAAAAGAACCTTTTTCTAGTTTGAAAGTGAAAGGGATTAATAGATCAATTTGGTGAAGATCAACAGATACTTTTTTTCTTTCTGAAAATTAACATTTTATAGTATTGAGAAATCTAAATGGAAATGTAGTTGTAGCCATTCAAATAGCTACATAGACTTTTCTTTTTTTAAATAAAATGTACTGGGAAGTGGTTATGAAAGAAGAATTGACTTGGAGTGGTAGACACACAATAGAATATACAGATGATGTATTATAGAATTTACACCTGAAATATATAATTTTATTAACCAATGTCACCCCAACAAATTCAACAATAAATAAAATGAAAATCATGCAAAACTAAAAGAAACAAACTAAAAGGATAATAATAATTCTACTACATTGCAGTTTACCTAATATCAAAAATGATCATCTGTTTACATACTATAACTGTATTTGAGGAATAATATTTACCTTTTCTAAATGCTGGGGGAAATGTTAAATAAGTGTCCCTCTTTTTGTTTTAAAAAAAATTCATTGAAAATGATTTTTAAAAAAACCCTTAAAGGCAGCTTAATTATTGCCGAGCTATTAAAGTGAGGTAAAAATAATTACATAACTAATCTAATAAAAATAAAAAATGTATTGGAATTTTTTGAGAACTATCAAACCTATTTGTATGATTTCATTTGAATGCTAAACAAAAGATACAGAGTTAAAAAATCTTTGCTCATTTCAATTCTGGATTTATTGAACATTTACTAAGTATAAAGCAGTTAGATGCTCATTTAGTCTATATTTTATCAAAAACTTGAGCACATTTAATTTACCTTACTCATTTTTTTCCCTTTTCAGGTGAATGCCAACTCTTTTAGAAGCTAGTAAATATTTCAATTCAGTACTTGAAACCAGACTTTTCAAAAAAGTTTACAATTATTTCAGTGTAGAACATAGCCTATCAATATAATTTAGAGAGCATAGCCCAGTGGTCCGCAAACTGCGGCTCGCGAGCCACATGCGGCTCTTTGGCCCCTTGAGTGTGGCTCTTCCACAAAATACCATGTGTGGGCACGCATGTACAGTGTGATTGAAACTTCGTGGCCTATGCGCAGAAGTCGGTATTTTGTGGAAGAGCCACACTCAAGGGGCCAAAGAGCCGCATGTGACTTGTGAGCTGCAGTTTACCGACCACTGGCATAGCCTAATGGTGTAATTTTTAAAACTTGATATTGTTACCTAAATTACTTTTCTTATTTTCTGAAATAATATTTCACCAGTACTTATGCACAAGAGATACCCTTAGAGATGAAAACATAGAGTGCTTCAGTAATTTTGTTTCTGCTGCTAACTAATGCCTAGTATTAGTTCATGTTTATACGTGCTCAAGTGAATGCAGTGATCACAGTGACTAAAAACCTTTTAATTGCTTTAGATTGTGTAAGTGCTGAACAGCTAAACTCTCCAACACTAATGAAAATGAAATGAAGAGCTACTAATAAGATACATGCTAATTGCATTTATTAGATGTCTGAGAGCTTCTTGGGGGAAAGAGCAAAAGAGCCAAATGGAATTTCAGCATCTAGCTGCAGTGATTCAAGAAGTAAAACTCTTTTGGTTATTAAGTTGAAGTCTTGCATTTTCAAATAGAAAGAAAACTTAAAATTATAAATGATTTTAAATGAATTATCGTTCCTTTGAAAACTTCCAATCAGAACATTTTTAAACTGTATTTAAGAAAAAAATGACTTAAAATTATATGGGTTCTATTGCCCATCCTACAGGGCAATGAATTAATGAAGTTTCTGGCAAAGAAACCAGAGACTATGGTATCATGACATTGTTCCCTAACCCCTTTATACTGAAAGGCATTCATATGAAAGAAGACCTGGGTTATTTCTGTCCTCTCTGAGCTCCTAAGGGCAGAACCTGGATCAATGAGTGAAAGTTACTAGGAGGCAGCTTTGGGTTCCACAATAAGGAAAAACTTTCTGACAGGTAGGCCAGGCCCAAAATGGAAGGAGTACAAATATACTTCACTAAGAAGTACAAATGGTCAATAAATTAGTGGCCCTTGGCCTGAGGTGCTAAGAGAGTGGGCTTTTTATTTCTGACTAGAGGCCCAATGCATGAAATTCTTGCACTCAAAGGGGGTCCCTCAGCCTGGCCTTCAACCTCTCGCAGTCCGGGAGCCCTCAGGGGATGTCAGACTGATTGCTTAGGCCCGCTCCTCGGGAGTCAAACATCCTTAGCGCTGCCATGGAGGTGGGAGAGGCTCCTGCCACCGCCACTGCACTTGCCAGCCGTGAACCCAGCTTCTGGCTAAGCAGCACTCCTCCTGTGGGCGTCCACTGACCACCAGGGGGCAGCTCCTGCGTTGAGCATCTGCCCCCTGGTGGTCAGTGTGTCATAGTGACCGGTCAGTCAATTTGCATATTAGCCTTTTATTATATAGGATTATAAGAAATTAACTTTAAGCCTCCTTTTCTTTTTTTAAATTTAAATATATTTTTACTGATTTTAATAAGGAAGGGAGAGGGAAAGAGGGATAGATATACCAGTGATGAGAGAGAGTCACTAATCGGCTGCCTCCTACGCCCTCCCCCTCTGCCCCCCAACTCGGGATCAAGCCCACAACCCAGGCATGTGCCTGACTGGGAATCAAATCATGACTTCCTGGTTCATAGCTCGGTGCTCAACTATTGAGCCACACCAGCCGGGCAGGCTCCTTTCGACTTGAATGATAAACCCCTGCTTTTCTCTAAGGGAGCTGTGTAAAACTTCTAGATCTTTTTTCAACATATCATTAAGAACTTAATTTACTTAATATGTATTGAGTAGTCTCATATGCAAAATTTTAACATAATTTCTGCTTCCTTCTCCTGCCCCCATATTTCACTTTATACAATTTTTTTAAATGTTAATAGTGGTAAAATACAAATAACACAGAATGTATTATCCTAACCATTTTAATTATATATCAGTAGTATTAAGTATACTCATGTTGTACAACCAATCTCCAGAACTTTTTAATTTTGCAAATCTGAAACTTTACATCCTTTAAACAGCTCCCCATTTTCCCTTCTTTCCAAGCTCTAGGCAACCACTATTCTACTTTGTGTTTCTACAAATCGGACTAATCTAGATACCTTATATAAGGAGAATCATACAGTATTTTATTTATTTCACTTAGTATCATGTCTTAGGGTTCATCCATGTTATAGTGTGTGTCAAAGTTTCCTTCTTTTTTAAAACAAAATGATATTCCATCATATTTCTGGACCACATTTTGTTTATCCATTCATTCATCGATGGACACTTGGGTTGCTTCTGCCTTTAGCTGTTGTGAATAATGCTGTTATGAACAGGAGGGTACAAATATCTCTTTGAGATCCTGTTCAGTTCTTTGGGACAATTACCCACAAATGGGATTACTAGGCCATAAGGTAATTCTACTTTTTATTTTTTGAGGAACTGCCATACTGTTTTCCATAGAGCTGCACCATTTTACATTCCCACCAATAGTGCACAGGGTGCTGAGTTCTCTGCATCCTTGCTAACACTTGCTCTTTTCTGTTTGTTTGCTTATTTTGCTAGTAGCCATTTGAGTAGGTGTGAGGAGTACTAACATAATTTTGACTCTAGTGCCTTGTACAATACCCTACGCATAGCAGCTGATTTATAGGCCTTATGGTGGGAGATGTCCTACAACTTTATGTTATGTTTCATACAGTGTTTGCCTTATAAAGTTGATCTTGGATAAAGATTCTTAACGGAGTCAATGTTCTGTGCTTTAGGATAAAATAAAGACACAATTTAGAAATGGCCCTTCTTATGGCTGTTGCTCTATTAATATTCCAATTTTCCGCACCAATGCTGACTTTTATGTGCTATTCTCATAAATACCCATCACTGTCCTAGCTTAGGGTCATAAATTATCCATGGCTTTTGTAGTGTGTTTCTCTCTTTAATTCCAGCAACTTGTATAGCACTTGTGAAAGAGAAACTTACTGATTCCTCTATAAGAAAACTATGTAGTGTACCTAGGAATTAAGGTTGCGCTTTTTTTTGTTTTTTGTTTTTAAGAATCCTGTCAAAATAGAATCTAGTTTACTACATTTAGAGTTGTGGTGTTTAGTCTTTCTCTTCTCCTTTTCTCCCCTGCAGTGCCTACAGGCTGATATGAGATCACTGGTGCTCTGAGCCAAGTTTATAGTTAGTGTGGACATGTTTAAATTTTTGGTATCTTGACTAAATGCTTGGTAACTTTAATATTAATGGTCTAACAATTAGTAATTCTTGGCCTATGGAAAAGAGATTTATTGTTGTCATATTTGGAAAAAATGAACTGGGAATAAATAAGAAAGTAAGAGCAAATAGTTTTCACTCCTAAGTAGTTATGTTTTAAGTAGTTTTTTATTAGCAATGAGAGAAATCAACATTCTGAGACTTTGTGCTTGCAACTAGATAATATAGATCTTTCTCAGAACATGTTGGTGTAACTACAGGTGCTGTGTAGCTGTTTCACTTTGTCTAGTGTTGATATAGAGCAGGGCTCCCTTCTGTGTTTAAAATAAGGAGGTTTCAATTAATTTACTGCTTCTTTGAGAGCAATATAATAAATGTGTAAGGTATAATTATACTCTGTTATGAGCAAAAACCAAATGCTATGAGGCTCAAACAAGTAGAACACCTTTTAATCTTACAGAGATAAGTGTTTATTAAATAACTAGAGGCCTGGTGCATGAATTCATGCATGGGTGGGGTCCCTTGGGCTAGCCTGCAGGGATCGGGCCCCAGCTTGCACCCTCAGCCTCACAGCCCCACCTGGCACCTTGCCATGGCCTGGTGCTGCCCCCTCACCTGTTCCACCATCCCGCCTGCAGGGCAATTAATCAGGGCCGGGCCCCCTGCCCGGCTTCCTCAGTGCCTGCCGGGTGGCAACCTCACCCCCCACAGCCACCGCTGGTCACCATCTGCAGGGCGATCAGGCCCCCGCTCTCACCCACCTTGGCCTGGCACAGCCCACTCACCTGCTCCACCATCCTGCCACAGTCCCACTCTTGTCAGGGCCCATTGGGGCTGGCAGCGCCTCCACTGCCACCCACTGCCAGTACTGTGTTGCTGATGCCTGCCATGTTCCACGCCGCCCCCCGTTGGTCAGAACACATCATAGCGAGCAGTCAAACTCCCAGTAGAACAATTTGCATATTAGGCTTTTATTGTATAGGACTAGAGGCCTGCTGCACAAAATTCGTGCAAGAGTAGGCCTTCCTTCCCCCAGCTGCCAGCATTGGCTTCCCTCTGGCACCCGGGACCCGGGCTTCCCTTGTAGTCTGGCTTCGTCCAGAAGGTCATCCAGAAGAACGTCCAGTCTAATTAGCATATTATGCTTTTATTATAATAGATGACCAAGGCAAACCTGCACAGTGAGCAGTTAGGGATAACCTGGTAACACTACACCTACATAAATTATGCCCCACCATGACCATTTCACAAATAATATTTGGTTGAATACAAAAAGAAAGCTTCTTCAGGTTTGCCTTTTTACTTCATAGGACAAGACAGATGAGGGTATGGAAACATGAATAGCTATCAGATTGAACACATGGAAGTAACCTTTTTTATTCAGGCATTTTTTCTGACACTTTAGACACAGGCTTTTATAAAATATAACTCTTTCTTGATTTAATGCAGTAATGCTTTAGGCCTCCAAGGGATAAGCAAAGAAAGAAAATAGCTGTTTGTAAAAAAATCTATAATAGGGGCCGGTCAAACGTAAATTCAGCTATCAAAAGGAAGATTGGCTTAGGGGGAATTATTAATATCACTATCCTCTTTACTCCAAAAGCTTATAGATCATTCTTTTGGATGCAGATTTTGTGCTTTTTTTTTTTTTTTTTTTTTTAAGATGACTGCAATCTTCAACATTAAGGATTTTTTTAGCAGACACCTCACATTCTTGTAAAAACGAAAAAAGTGTCCTTTGGTGGACCAATCCCATCATTAGCACTCACCAAGTAAATCAGTACTTATGGACACAATTGATTTGCTCTAATTGTCTCAGTTTTTAAAATATTAAAATGTTTATGCTTTAATTAGAGCTTTTATAGGATGGATATATATATTGTTTACTTGTTTGTTTTAGCAATAACCATGCCTCGGATAAACCTCATTGGCTACGATACTGCCACTGCACAAAGCTTAGAATATATTTTCAAAAGTGAATGCAAATGCTTTTTCTAATTAGCAGAAACCTTATAAAGCATTTACTGTAGAACTGATATAGTTCATTTTTTAAAATTTTCTCAAAACTATGTATATTTTGAGAGCTGTTATACCACTTCCATGCTTATCTTAAAGAAATTTGGGGTATATATGAGAGGTTCCTAGATTTTAATCTGAACTTTTGATTGTTAAGTTCCAAAACGTTTTTGTTTTTTATTGGTAACACTTGGGATAAGAAATTTTTGAAGTTCTCTTATTGCTCTAGTTGCAAAAAGTAATCCTAGGGAAAATTTGGGGACTTGGATCATTCTAGAATATCATGTCCATTAGAAGAAAAGAAGATCGTGTTAAGTCGGTCGTAATTTTAAGGGATAGAAATTGAGTTCAAAATAAGCATTACAAGGAATATTTAGAGGCAATAGAATTGAATTATTCTTAGTTGTCTTTTCACAGCCTTTCTGTATAATAAATTCCACTTCTTATAATTCTGAATATCAAATCTGCATTAAGTTTTATTATTTCTGTAAATGATCTTCATAGAATAACACTATGTGAGGAGCCAGATGTTGCTAGCCCAGTTTGAAAATATAAGTATGTTGATAAAAATCTATAGGTGTGTAAAAGCCCATAAAGAATAGTGGTATTTTAGTAGCAGAGAGAAAAGTGTCAGTTGACAATGCATTTTCCAGTCTATTCACCCTGAGAAAGTACCAGATTAAAGATGTTGTAAGCTCTCGCTTGATTTAAGGTTTGAGTAAGTTAACAGCTGGGCGATGTATTGTTTTAAATAATAAAGTCTAGGCAGCACCATTTATTACCGGTTTAAATTTCAGTATTAAGTTCATTTATCACTGCCTAATAAAGACTGTACTTCCTTTTCACCACATTTACTCACTGACTGGTGTTCCACCATGATCCAAAAAATAGACAAAGACTGATGCTTATGTGTGGGCAGAATATGCTCAGTCAGGATTGTAACTGATGGCTACCAGGTTTCAGAAATCTAGTAATGCAGGCCTATAAAAGTACAACCCCTGACAAGGACCTACTGTTAGAAAGTTAAGAATCATATCCACAAAGGACCTGTTAGCAGCTTTTGGCACCCTGGAGAGTATATTAAGTGCATGTTCCATGTTAATACCCAATTTGTTGACTTTGAGAAAAGGAGTCAAGATAATACTCAATGTAGTTGCATAGATAAGATAGCATTACTAAAATACTGCAAGTCAAGGATTCATTCAAAATGGTCTTAAAAGTCAGGGGCAGGGGGAAGACTTAAAAATGGAGTCATTTAGTCAGGTCATATGTATCAAAAGTGGAAGAAACCCTGCATCAGGAGTTAGTGACAGATCTAAGTCTCATTGAAAACTCATTTGGGCCTCATTGTGTGTTCTTCTGGACTTGATAAATGATTATTGGAATTTTGATTGCACTTTACATCATTTCAGTGTCAGTTATACCTTAAGGGATAGTAAGGACTTTTACAAAAGTAAAATTTTCAGCTTATTAAAAGACATCATTTATAAAAGTAAAGAGGTGGCCACAGATTGGTAGAAAATATTTGTGACATGTACATTTGATAAAGACTTGTATCTAGAATCTTACCATTCAAAAATAAGAAAAATGTTTAAATGGGGAAGTGACTTGAATAGATATTTCACAGGAAGACAAATAGGTGGCCAATAAGCAAGTGTTTAGGGAAACATAAACCATTATAAGATAACACCTAGCAGACTAGCTAAATAAAAAATTTAAAAAAATCCGAGAAAACCTAATTTTAGCAAATATGTAAAAGCAATATATGATAAACAATTTGACCATTTTTATGAAGTTAAGCTTACATATACACTGGGACCCATCGTGCCTAGGTATTTTTCATGCTCAAGTATTTATCAAAGAGAAATGAAAGCACTTTTTCCACAAAAATACTTGTACATGCATGTTTATAATGGCTGTATTTATAACTAGAGGCTCAGTGCACGAAATTCGTGCACGGGGGCAGGCGGTCCCCTCAGCCCTGCCTGCACCCTCTCCAATCCGGGACCCCTCGGGGAATGTTCGACCACTGGTTTAGGCCTGATCCCGCAGAACATCCCTCTCACAGTCAGACATCCCTCTCTCAATCCGGGACCGCTGGCTCCTAACTGCTTACCTGCCTGCCTGCCTGATTGCCCCTAACCGCTTTCCCCTGCCAGCCTGATCATCCCTAACCACTCTCCCCTGCCTGCCTGATCGCCCCTAACCCCTCTGCCTGCCTGCCTGATCACCCCTAAATACTTCTGCCTGCCTGCCTGATGCCCCTAACTACTCCCCTGCTGGTCTGATCACCCCTAACCATCTCTGCCTCAGCCCCTGCCACCATGGTTTTGTTCGAAGGACATCCGGAAGACGTCCAGTCTATCCAGTCTAATTAGCATATTAACCTTTTATTAGTATAGATCAGTGATAGCGCACCTATGACACGTATGTCAGAGGTGACATGCGAACTCATTTTTTTGGTTGATTTTTCTTTGTTAAATGGCATTTAAATATATAAAATAAATATCAAAAATATAAGTCTTTGTTTTACTATGGTTGCAAATATCAAAAAATTTCTATATGTGACATGGCATCAGAGTTAAGTTAGGGTTTTTCAAAATGCTGACACGCCGAGCTCAAAAGGTTTGCCATCACTGGTATAGATAGCCAAAAACTAGAAGCAACCCAGTTTTTCATCAATAGGATAATGGGTAAACAAACTATATACAGGCTATCCCCAAATATATATACACTTTACATCATTTCAGTGTCAATTGTACCTTAAAGGGATAGTAAAGACTTTTACAAAAGTAAAATTTCAGCTTATTAAAAGACATCATTTATAAAAGTAAATAGGTAGTGATAGATTGGTAGAAAATAGCTGATAGCTGAATTTTGAAAATGAAATGTATATTAATAAACACTACCTTTATAATTATTCCAAGTGTGTGTATATATTTTTTGGGACATCCAATGTATCCATATTATACATAGAATAGTAGTCAGCAATAAAAAGAAACAACTACTAATACTATAGTACTTTCTGTGGGTCTTGAAAAACACTTTGTGCTGAGGGAAAGGAGCCTGACACCAAAGAGAACATACTGTCTGATTCCATTCAATATGAACTGTTAAAGCATGCAGACCTAATCTACAGTGATAGAAAACAGAACATTTTGTGGGCAGGGTGTGAGGAGGTGGCAGGCATGGCAGAGATGACGTACAAAGGAGTACAAGGAACTTTCTGAGATGATGGAAACATTCTAGGAGTTTGGGGTACACAGGTGTATACTTCTGTCAAAACTCATTGACACTTAAGATACACTTACATTGCATCTAAGTTACAGTGTATCTTAAAGAAAAGAAAGAAAAATTTTAAATATAGGAAGACCTGATTAGAATTCAGAGGGGAATGGCAAACATTACTAGGAAGTAGGCCTGTCGGGAATAGTAAAATTACTAGAGTGTTTTGAGCATATCGTTAAAAAGAAAATAGACCATTTATATAAAAGTTTGCCTAAGGAAAGTACTGTGTATACAAGCATTAAGAAGGCAACATTCTGGAAGTAGAATCAGATGATTTCTTATCTTTTTCTGCTAAGATCCTGTTATTATTATGAGCATTTATTATGTCCCAGGGACTGTACTGAGTCCTTTATGTTCATTTTCTTATTCTTAGTGAGACCTTTTCCAGAGAGTGTGAACATTTAAAATGTGATTGTTCATTTATTTTGACTTTTGAACTGTAATATCAGCATTTTGTTGATAAAGTAAAAATGTACAAATAATCCTATATAATAAAAGGCTAATATGCAAATAGACCAAATGGCAGAACAACCGGTCACAGTGATGTGCGCTGACCACCAGAGAGCATGCATGGAACATGGCAGGTGTGGGCCGCAGCGGGATGGTGGAGCAGGTGAGCGGGGGTGCCAGACCAAGGCGGGGTGCCAGTTGCTGTCATCGGGGCAAGCCTGTGTTGGTTACTGAAAATTCTTTGCTCCCACGTGTCACAGTCCTGCAGGCGTTCACACCTGCTGCCAGCGCTGGCCCCACTTGCACCTGCTGCTGGCACCAGAGCCACCGCTCACAACCACTGCTGATCAGCGGGTATGAGCAGCAGCTGCCAGCCCCAATCGCCCCTCAGGGCTTCTCCACCTCCCCCCTGCTCCTGGGAGGAGATTGGGGCCGGCAGCCGCCGCTTGCACCCGCTGCCAGGCACAGCCCCACTCGCACCCACTGCCAGTGCTGGAGCCACCGCTTATATCCACTGCCACCGTCAGCCCCACTCACACCTGCAGCCAGCGCCGGAGCCACCACTCGCACCTGCTGCCGGTGCCCAATGCTGGTCCCAATCTCTTTGGCGCCATCAGTGGGTGCAAGTGGCAGCTGCCTGCCCTGATCGCCCCTGAGGGCTTCTCCACCTCCCCCTGCTCCTGACGGGCGATCGGGGCAGCAGTTGCCACTCACGCCCGCTGACTACGCCAGCCCCGCTCGCACCTGCTGCTGACACCAGCCCCAATCACTCCACACCTTCAGTGGGTGCGAGCAGGGCCAGCACCATCAGCATGTGGGAACAGCGGGAGCGAGGCTGCCGAAAAACGGGACAGGGTCTGCAGCGGGAGGGTCCGGGCAGGGGCGCAGAGGATGGGCCAAGACCCACCTCTGTGCCTACTGCAACCTCGCGGCCCACAGTTCCTTTCAAGGTGCCCAAATTTGTGCACTGAGCCCCTAGTCTATAATAATAAAAGCGTAATATGCCATTAGACCAGACATCCTTCTGGACGACCTTCCAGACGAAGCCAGGGCTGCGAGGGAAGCCCACGTCCCATGTGCCTGGAAGAATTAGAATATTTAACATGATGACATGAGATCTTAAAATATATTTAAACCCTCAATGTGAATAAAATGCAGAAATCTTAGCATATGTAGTAAATAAAACATCAAAAATCTACATCTGTCTAACAAAGCTTTTGTCTACCTAGGCTGCTGAGCCAAGTCCTTTATAACCCATGAACTTCCCTACATGTGATTTCAAAGCACACCACCCTCTATGACAGATGTCATCAGGCTAGATTTTCACATTTTTCTAGGTGTTTTGAATATGTTTTATGATGGATAGCTGTTCAACACAGCTCATTGAGGTGTTTTGGTTTTTAATGTTGTTAATATAACAGCATTAATCTTTTCTGGTTTAAAATTTCCCATAAAAATTTTGGGTGGGCACTTAAAATATATAACAGTATGTTTTATTTTATTTAAAATGTTTTTTAATTTATTTTTTATTACATTCCACATACAGTATTATATTAGTTTTAATTATATACCTTACAACGTGATAATCCCAAGAAGTCTAGTACCCTTCTGACACCGTACATAGTTATTACAATGTTATTGACTGTATTTCCTGTGCTCTACTTTATATCCCTGTGACTTTTTTAATAGCTGGATATTTGTACTTCTTAATTTCTTTCACCTTTTTCACCCATTCCCCCTAAAATCCCTTCCATCTATCAACCACCAATTTGTTCTCTGTACCTATGAATTTTTTTTTGTTTTGTTGTTTGTTTACTTTTTTTTAGATTCCACATATAAGTGAAATCATATGATATTTGTTTTACTCTGTCAGACTTAGTTTACTTAGCATAATACTCTCTAGGTTCATCTATGTTGTTGTGAATGGTAAGATTTCATTATTTTTATGACTGAGTAATATATCCACTATGTATATAATAAAGAGGTAATATGCAATTGACCGTCACATCATCACAAACTGGCGGCACCCACAACAGGGGCGGGGCCGGCCACTCCACACGCCTGCCACCAGAGTCCCCTCAGCCCCGCCGGGGGCCTCAGGTCCTCCTGCACCCCTCACTGACTGACAGCTTGCCCAGGCTCCTCCAAGGAGCTGCCCATCCCTCTCTTCCTCTCTCCCTCGAAGCTGAGCCTGACTGTGGTGTCCAATAAACTGGAAGTTATAACTCATGTCGTTGAGAGTATCCTGCATTCCTCAGCTAGGGCTGGCCGCTCCGCACTCCTGCCACTGGAGTCCCCTCAGCCCCGCGGGGGGGCCTTGGGTCCTCCTGAACCCCCCAGTGACTGAGGCTCAGGCAAGTTGCGGATGGCAGTGGCCGCGGCCCAGGGCCAGCCCGAGGCACAGGCAAGCCTCGGATGGCGGCTGCCCAACCGCCCAGGGCCAGCCCGAGGCACAGGCAAGCCTCGGATGGCGGCTGCCCAACCGCCCAGGGCCAGCCCGAGGCACAGGCAAGCCTCAGATGACAGCTGCCCTGCCGCCCAGGCCAGCCAAGGCTTGTGCTGCTGGCAGTGGCAGCAGCAGACGTGTGATGGGGGCGTCGCCTTCCCCTGATTGCCAGGTTGCCTCCCGCCCCTGAAGGCTCCCGAACTGTGATAGGGGGCAGGCCAGGCTGAGGGACCGCCCCCCTCCAGTGCATGAATTTTCATGCACCAGGCCTCTATATTCATATCTTCTTTATCTATTCATCTATCAATGAACACTTAGGTTGCTTTCATATCTTGCCTATTGTAAATAATGCTTCAATGAACATAAGGATGCATCTATCTTCTCAAATTAGAGTTTTGTATGCATTCTAAAGATTTCATGGAATTTCTATCAAAATACCAATGACAGTTTTTACAGAATTAGAATCAATAATCATGAAAGTTAAATGAAACTACAAGAGACCCAGGACAGCTAAAGCAGTATTGAGAAAGAATAACAAAGTTGGGGGTATCACGCTACCTGATATCAAACTATACAAAAGGCTACAGTAATCAAAAGGAGATGGTACTGGCACAAAAACAGACCCATAGATCAATAGAACACAATAGAGAGCCCATACAGAAACCACAGCTATGTGGCCAACTAATCTTTGACAAAAGAGGCAAGAATGTATAGTGGGGTAAAGACAGTCTTTAATAAATGGTGTTGGAAAACTGAACAGATAGATACATGCAAAAAAGAAATGAAACTAGACCACTATCTTATACCTATAAACTCAAAATGGATTAAAGACTTAAATGTAAGTCCTGAAACCATATAACTCCTGGAAGTAAACCAGGCAGTAAACTATTTGATAGCACTCTTAGCAATATTTTTGGGGTATGTCTCCCCAGGCAAAAGAAACAAAAGAAATTTTAAGTGAATAGGAATTTATCAAACTAAAAGTTTTTGCATGGCAATTTGTGTTTTATCAAGCCCTCCAGTGATTCTGATACCTGCTCAAGTTTTAGAACTACTGTTTAAACTATGTTCCATTGAAAACACTTTTCACTGTTTTCTAAGGAGTCTGTAAGCTCATATGTCCAGGCAACTTGTTTGTTTATGGTGCTGAGGGTGTAGTATGTGTAAAATATATCCTTCTTATTCTCCCGGGTTTATACTTTGCAGTTCTATTTATTGTACACTATCCACCAGGTAAGCTAAAGTGTTGCCTCATGTGCTTTGCTGTTTCTATGTCATTATATTTGCATATGCCATTTCCTCTGTCCAATCCCCACTTATAAAAATAAAAACCTTTTAGAGTTTGATGTGAGGATAAAATGAGATAACATGTAGAGATGTGCTTAAAAGCACAGTACTTGGAACATTTTCTTGAATACAGAAAAAGATAAAAAGTAACCTTGTGAAATTTCAGTCATATTACTTTATTAATCATAATTTTTTTAATGAATTTACTCCATTAAAGAAAATTTTAGTTTATTGACAGAATGAAGGGCAAATATTGAATCCTGCCACATATCAACAAAAATCAGTAGAAGTACATGAAGGCCAAATGAGCACCTTATTCTATGAAATGGTAGCTCTTATTCATGAAGCATGAATCAAGCCTAAATTAAGAACTCATATAAATATAAATAAAGCATCTTTTCCAATTGGACTGAACTAGTTTGGATTTCACATTAGCTAAATTAAAAATATGTTTTTATTAGGTGCAAGTAGTTTCCAAAGTGCTTTTCCTGGCTCACATCTTGTCCTTATTTTCTTGAAGGGTTGGTTAGCACAGTTCAAGTGAAATTCTTGGTCCTGTTGGTCTGCCAGGTGGTAACAGAATAGAAAACCCACAGAAAGGTCACGTCAGCGTAGACTTATGGAAAAGAAAACTGGCCTTCCCTGCAGCAATAGCCTGGGCATTAGTCAGCTCTGCATCCAGTCACCATTGTCTCTGAGGATGCAACTTGTTTTCAGCTAAATGCCAGCGAGCGTTCTAGCAGTAGAGAATCTGCAGATTAATTTAGAGCACATCTTTAAGCCACAATGTAGGTAAATTTTTTACAAAAGTCAGGATGCACACTTCATGGCCCCTGCTGTGGCTTAGAGCCTATTGTGTCCATAATACTTTTTTACTGTATTGTGTATGTTGTGGAGGTTTACTGTTTACTGTTGAAAAAAAAAAAAAACAGGTAGAATCTTTCTTTCCTTCTTTTCTCTTCTCATTGCCTTGTTTACTTGCTGAAGTCTTCTCCTTATCTCTTGCCCCCCATGGATCTTAGAATAGGAAAGAGCTTTAAAAAGTGTAAAGGTTTTTATTCACTCTCCAAAACACCTTCTTAGTAACATAGTGGCCATAGAACAGAAGCATAAAACAGCATAGTTCCCAAAATGTGTTGTTTTGAGATGTGAGATCAAATTTGAACAACATGTTTTTGAGCGACTTGGGCTTGTAATTTTATCAAAATCATACAGAGAATTTATTTATCCATAGTGATGGATAATACAATTACAATGGAAATTTTTAGAAACTTGCTTGAAGTTTCAATACTGTCATTATGGTAACAGACTTATTAAGTAGTACAAATTGGAATATACCCTATGATAAAATTCACTTGTCTCGTAAATAGAAAAATATAAGCATTATATAAGCACTCATTCAATTATGCCACACCTTTCTCAACTTAATCACTCTGTTAAAGAAAAATAGTTTAAAGTATTTGAGGTTATGCAGTGAGAACATTGTGGAAATAAAAAAGTTTTAACAACTAGATTCTTAAATCGGTAAAAATGACCTGGACATTAGATTATGTTCAATTGATTGGATTTAACTTCTTAGTTGCAGTTCTTTATTTTAACTTTAGAGAAGGGCACAGAAGGAACAATGAATCATAATACCTACTGCAGATATTCAGGGAAAATCATTTGAAATATTCCATCTAGAAAAGAAACTGTTCTCTTTTTAAACAGAAGTAGATTTATCTTTATAATGAAAATTATGAGTTTACAAAATTGTTGTCACATGGTATTGCACTCTACAAAACTAACTAGTTTTTATTTTGATAGACCTTTCAAATATTTCTCTATTTTTTTATATGTTGGCATGCACACACACTCATAAACATGATTTTATTTAAGTCAAATAATACTTTGTCTCTATATGTAACCTATGTTATGTAATGTGATTATTTTAAAAAGACACTTCCCATTATAAACAATGTTGTAATGAACAGCCAGAACATTCTTCACTTGCATTTGTCCAGGTACTTGCCCACTTCCAAATCCTTAGGATGCATGCCTGGCATTGCTGAGTTGAAGGATACACACTTTTAGCATTGAGGCATTCTGACAGTGCTTAAGAGAAATGAATTATTTTTTAGTGTTAAATGTACTCTTTTACCTATCAAAATGATGAAAAGCTGCCACACTAAGCAGTCTAAAAGAAAAATTGCCACCAGCAATTTAGTTTGATTTGATGTATTTACTGAATGCTGAGTACTGCTTATGTGTCAGATTCCGTGCTAGTTATGAGGGTTGCAAAAGTAAAATGACTAATGGAAATTACAAAGAAGTAACAGGCCGTTAAAATATGATAGGGTAAGTATGACAGTAAGGATAAATATAGAGAGTTTGTATACCAGTATCAGGAATTCAAAAGTCTTTGTAGAGAAAGTGGCCTAGAAGACGAGATCTGAAGGATAAGTGTGATTTATGAGAAGAGAGGCATGTTTTAGGCCGCCATGAGGATTAGGTATCAGAGGTTATGATGCATTCTGAGAATTAATATGATTTTATAATGTGTGGAATGCATGCAAGGGGTGAGGCACCAGAGACAGAGCTAGAGAATAAAGCAGAGCTGAGACCATGGAGAACCTTGTAGTAGAGTTCCTGAGTATGGATTCAGAGAATTAAGGGTGCTATAATAAGGAAGCAATGAGGTCAAATTTGAGCTTAAAAAATTACCCTACTTCTAATTTGAGAAGTAACTTGAAAGCAAGCAAATCACAGAGTCCCAAGGTCAAACGTGTGTGGCAAACTTGATTTGGGAAGGCATCTGTACCAAGAATCCAAGCTTACCAATTAGACAAAGCAGTAAGGAAGGGCAATTTTCAGAGTCAGGTAAGCAAAAGTACCATTTATCTCATGGCTCTTCTTGAAAAAGCAAGCAAACTATTTCCCAGGGGACATAGGAACTGCCACCCACCACCCACTCTCGTCTAAAATTAGAATTAGAAAAACAAGGTATAATATTATTATTATCATCACCATCATCCTCTTGTAGCTATTATGAGAAAGACTACACTTAGGTACTCTTAAGTATAGACCTAAAACAGTGACTCATTCTTGAGCGGAATAGAAGCTCATCATATGCTTCTCGCTTTCATTACAAATTATTCAGAAGCCATGTGGAATGGGCTTGTAGGTGAAGGAGTGACTGCAAGGTCTCTAAATGCAGTGGATAAGAAAGGCAGGGCCAGCAGTCCTAGACTTAAATTGTGAAAAGTTTCAGTGATTTAATAGGATCACCTACATGCAACTACATTTGTGAAACACTGTAAAACTTTATGATCTTTTAGAAGCCAATTTGTAGAATTCTAATTCACACTGACGAAAGTCTAGCTGAATGCCAGAAAAACTTCTGCCTCATTCCCCCCTTGTTTAATCCATACCATATATTGTATTTAAAAATTATTTGTTCAGCCCTGGTTTGTGTGGCTTAGTTGGTTGGAATGTCTACCATACACTGAAGGGTATGAAACCTTGCTTGTTTCTCTCTCACATTGATGTTTCTCTCTTTCTCACTCCCTTCTCCTTTCTCTAAAATCAATGATTTAAAAAATATATATCCTTGGGTGAGGATTAAAAAATTTATTTGTTCACATTTTCAATCTTTTATATAACATTGAAGTCATTTTGATGTCAGGAAAGCAAACTTAGTAAGCCAAGGACACTGTGGGAAATGGAAAATCTTTAATAGATAATTTACATAATGCTGTCACCAAGCAAGTATGACCTTCACAAAAATGACCTCATCCTTTTTAGTTAGACATTATTTTATCTGGTGCAGTTTCTTAGTGATTTTTATTCTGTGTGAGACGTCTATTTTCTCATAAAATTCTTCCGTAGTCCCCATACCTCTGATGCTTTACAGGATTGGTGTTCTGATACAATTTCTCTTTTAGTTTATGCCTGTACTTACTTAACATGTACTACATATTGAATCATTGTGTTAGATACTGTGATAAATATAGCTCATTAAATATTTTTTCAAAGTGACTTTAGTTTCTTGTAAAAATGATGCCTACTCATAAAAAATTAAGGCAATGTATCAGAGAGAGAAGAAAATAGAAAACCTAAAACAACACACCTAAAAACATCCAGAAATAACTGTCATTGGCAGTAAGTGTGCATCATTCCAGATGGCGCTTGAACTCAGGACTAGAGGTGCGGGGCTGAGGAGATAGTGGTAAACAATTATCCACTTAGATCAAAAAGTAAGACTATACAGCTGTGAAAATCCTGCAAATAAATGCTATGAACATTGACAGTGTAAAAATAATAATATAACTAACCAAATTGGAAAATGTGGGGGGAAAATGTTACATATACTAATTTCCTCAACCTTTAGGGCAGGAAGTTAATCAGTACAGCATAAAATTGAATCATGAAATTTTTTTAACGACTCCAATTTCTTAACATTTTCATAACATCTTTTGAAATGTTATGAAACGGAAGAATTCCATAGGAAATCTCTTTGAGACAAAGAAGCATTTTCATACAATTTAGAAATTTCTTTAGTCTCACTTCCATTTAATATTTTTATGTTACATTATAATAAAATAAAATAAAATAAAATATGCTCTTTAATAAAATTATTTAACCTTGCTTTTTCCTCTTCTTGGCTCACTGCGGGAGATGAGGACAATGGGCATATCCCTTCCCTCTCGTTTGGAGAGAGGCAGACAAATACAGAGTTGCAGAGTACCTGAGCACAAGTGAACCCACCATGGGAACAGCATTGGGATAGAAAACTTGAACTGTAACTGACAAATTGCTGGAGGCACACTGTGGACAGATCTGAGAGTTAAAACTCCAGGGGGAACCGAGTCACAGGGGGGCCTCTAGAATATTGAGATTTACCTTCCAGAGCTCAACAAGGTTCTCATAGTAAATATCACTGGTAAAGCTTAACTTTGACCTCTTGGAATAGTTAAGCTATTTAGGATTAATTTGTAATCATTTTTGTTTAAGCATCCAGCCATTATTTGTTCTTCACTTTAATGGCTGTAATGAAAGAGATCATTGATGTCTTATGTTGTGTAAGTCCATGACTGCTTTCTTCTCATGAAATGTCAGTCTACATTATGTCAAAGAAAAAAGTAAACTTCATTTTACATGATTTATCTTTATTAATTTATGCTGATTATTTTAAGATCACTTTGTCTACTGTGTTCTGCATCTTGACTATGATATGCTTACATTTGAATTTTCTTTTTATTTATCCTGCTTGAATTCATTGAGCTTCCTGAATCTGAAGACTGAAGTTTTTCATCAATTTTTGATAATTCTCAGACATTATTGTCTCACTCTTAACCTCTTTATTTTCTCTTTTTGCAATTCCACATATACATGTAGTGGACTTCTCACTCTGTCTTCCATGTCTTTTAACCTCCTAGAGTTGATTTTTTTCACTCTTGTTTTGCTTCCTGAAAGCTATGCATGCTTTCCCTATATCTCTTAATTTACTCACTCTCTTTTTCAGCTATTCAACTTTTCATTGAGTTTAACTTTAGTTATTCTACTCATACTTCTAAAAGTTGTTTTTCCAGTTATTGTTGTAGATCTTACATTCATTTTTTTATTTTCTTTAATTCTCTCCATATAATAAGCATGCTTGTTTATTTTTGCATTGTCTGAAGATTTGAGGGTGAGGCTCTGTTATTTGTTGTTCCCCTGTTTCATTGTATATTATGAAATCTTATTTTATAGGAGCTATTTTATTTTAGAACTCTTTAGAGTTTGTAAAATCTAGATTGAGAATTCCTTCCTTCAGATAGCATTTGCCTTTGGTTCCAGGGGGTGCATTAGAGTACTATCACTGATGATTTTAATTAAAAATACTCCTATATAGTACCATGAGAATATTCATTAGCTTGAAAGCCTGCTTATCTGCATGAACCTGAGACAGACAAGCTTTTTTAGTAGATGTGTTCATTCCCATCCTTCCAATGAGTGGAGAATCCTTACTTCGTGTGTAGGAATAGCAACTGTATCCTGATTGTTAAAGCCCCACATTAAAACTCAGCCTTTCTAGGTTACTGAGACTAGTAACTCAGAGTGTACCAGTAACAGGTCCAATGCTTTTGCTCTGGTTTTCAGTCCTTTCCTTATTTTTCAACCCCTTCGTTTTTAGTGAGCTAAGTAAGCTATGCATTTAAAACTATTTTTTAATGTACTTATTCAACATTTCTAGGTATTTGATTGCAAGAGAGTTTTTAGGTTACTAGTATGCTGCCTTACTGGGAATGGAAATCTCATTTGTTTTTCATATTGAGTTAATATCATTTGTAAAGTTGGATTGAGGAGTAGACATATGGCTAAAGACCGAATTTCTGCCACAACAAATTTGCTCCACTTCTGTGAAATATGGGCTAAGCCAAGTTCTTGCTGTGAAATAACATGTTTGATTCTGAACTCCTTACTTGGTATTTAGACAGAATAACAGTATCATCTTCTATTGTCATGGACGTTTTATGATTTTATGCAATATTCCTGTCTATTAACAGTCTGTTTTGGAAAAGATGATTTCATTTTTTAAGATTTGAAAGAGATCTTACAAAGATTAATGACAATCTACATCTGCTGTCAAACTTTTTATTTAAAAATAATTGTGGCCCTGGCCGGTTTGGCTCAGTGGATGGAGCGTCAGCCTGCGGACTTAAGGGTCCCAGGTTCGATTCCGGTCAAGGACATGTACCTTGGTTGCGGGCACATCCCCAGTAGGGAGTGTGCAGGAGGCAGCTGATCGATGTTTCTCTCTCATTGATGTTTCTAACTCTCTATCCCTTTCCCTTCCTCTCTGTAAAAAATCAATAAAATATATTAAAAATAAATGTGATCTTTCATATGAAAGGACTAAGATTGTAAGTCTACAGGTGTTATATGGGTACATTTAGATTTCTCCTTCTTTCCAAGTTGCAATGTACTTACTGATAGGTATATAGTCTTTCAATTCCTACATATTGGTCTAACAGATTATAAAAGTCCTATAGAACATTAGCTCTTACATTAAATGTTATCTTCTGATAGAAGCTTTCCAGGATCACTTAGGATAAAATAATGTAGGTTCTGTTAGCCTCTCTCATAGAATTAGTGAACATATATATGTATATATAAGAGAGAGATTTCTTAGTTGTCGTGTTTAATTTTTACCTTTCAAGTAAATCATAATGAAAGAATATAAGCAATTCAGTTCCAAGTGTTACTAACCTGAATTAGGATATGAGAATTTTATAATTTTTAATTTTTTTAAATGTTACATTTCCCATTTTCATAGCATATGGTTTTTAATCCAAGCAGTGCATCAATGGCAGAAACCTATCAGCAAGCTTTTAAATCTATGCACCCATGAGAAAAATAGAAGGATTTGCCTTTTTAATATCTTTAATTAGCCTGAGGTCTCATTTTGTTGGTAACTGAGTTTTTAAATAGTAAGAAAAAAAGTAGTGTTGGTGGTAGAAGTGAGAACAATAATGGTAATAATAGAAGCAAACTAATGTTAAGTATATATTCTGGGCCAAGCACCATATTAAGTATGCTAAGTAGTTTCCATGGAATCATATTGTTTTCTTCCAGCCTTACTCTTATTTTCATCTCCAGATAAGGAAACTGAAACTTAACATGGATTAACTTAGTTGTCTGAAGCCATACTGCCAGTAATAGGGAGAACAGAGCTTTGAACATACAGGGAGTTCCTGATTTAATTTGGTTAGATATTTCCTGGATATATGTATATATTTTCAAAATTAATGTATAAACTACAGCATATTCTGATACTTTCTGATATATGGTAAATATGCATCTCTGCTACTGCTGATGATACCAAAGTCTAAACGTCATGTCTTCCATCTATAGTTTTAATACCTATAATGGCCTTTTTTACGGCTATTTTATTATTTCATCAACAGCCAAATTATTGTTTTATTAAAAACAGATTCAGTATCTTTGTTATTAAAGCAATAGACTAAAAACCAGGAAGGGCATACTGTTTGGTTTTCAATCATTTTCATGTGTTATGAATTATTATCAGATGTTGGGAAATTGCAGGCTTAAGCTAACTGCAAGTGTTACATCCATGGTCCAAAAAACAGTGTCTGTAATGGACATGTGTTTATCTGTCAGCTTGCCTAACAAGGTCTCTAAGCAAATTCATTTACTGTTCTATAAAAGAAATTTATACATATTTCATTCATTTTTGTAGATTAAAGTTCTCTTCAAAAACTTATCAAACACTAAGTCTTGACAACTTTACCTTTTTTTTAAAGGTGTATGTTAGAGAAGGTCAGTGTTTGAGTTTACCACCCTTATATTAAGATATGTCTTATGCCATAAGAACAAAGAACAAATATAACTCAAAATTTTCCTAAGGCACATTCCTAGAAACTAAAGAAAATTAGAAAAGCACCTGGGAAAAAATAACAACTGACTGAAAATTATGCCATTGCCATTTTAAGTCTTCAATCTCAAATTGAAAAGCTGCATGATTAAAAAAAAAGTGCAAGATTTTCAAAATCTTTTATAAAGTAATATAAATAGTCCGATAAATTTAAACACAATGTAGTTATAAAAACTTTCCCATGTAGTCACTTATTCATAGTACCTTTTGTTGCATAAAAAAATATTTAGCTTAAAAATAAGGTATTCAAATTTAAATATACTTTTCACTCAGTGCGTAGTTAGCAGATTAAATGAGAAACTGCATAATGAATTAGGAGGTCTGTATCAGGTTTACCATTCAATTACTGATGTGGGCAATATTGAAAAAAATCTCTCACTATCTATACACTCCACTTCTTTGTATCTAAGATGAAAATGACTATATTCTGCATCTCACCATTTCCTTAGATAATGGGCTTCAAGATCCTAAATCCAAAGTAATTGAAATAAAATGATCTACAGATTATAATCACTTTTCACATTTATATTATAATTATGATTATGCATTTCAGAAATACTAATTTACACCCTCCTCAGACTCTTCTTAGTTGATGATAAAACAGGAGGCAAAGAAGGATTAATTGCTTTTTTATGGCCACATAGTGATGCTGGGTGTAGATATTCTCATTAACATCCCTTTTTTTACAGGATGTTAAAGATCCCCAGGATTTTTAATTTTTTTTTTTTTTTATTTCAGAGAGGAAGGAAGAGGGAGAGAGAGATAGTAACATCAATGAGAAGAGAGAATCATTGATCAGCTGCCTCCTGCACACCCCACACTGGGGATCGAGCCCACAACCCAGGCATGTGCCCTGACTGGGAATCAAACCAGTGACTTCCTGATTACTAGGCCAACGCTCAACCACTGAGCCATGCCGGGCGGGCAATATCTCTTTTTTTACCCAAATGTTTTGTTTAATCTTTTGTAATGGATGTTAGTTTTAAAAAGAAAAAAAGTCCATCAATAACATTAGAGTAGACATCTTCAGTGCTATAGTAATTAGTATCATTCTATTATCAATTTTTACTTGAAATCATTTTTATCATTTTTATTTATTTAATTGTTTATGTAATTTTACAGTCATGGGTTGGTTGTATTTTATCATTAAAAAACTGCCCCCTAGGCACCAGATAGTGTTCTTACTAATATTAATCCTTAATATTTGCATTAGTCTTACTATAATACGTATGGTAAATATAGCCACAATTTATAGATGAGAGAACTGACACCCAATGAGGTTGGCAACTTTGCTCGAGGGCTATGCTTAAGTGCCACATTCTCCAGGAAACCTTGAAAGATGAGGAAGATTTTAAGAGGCAGAATAGGAGGAAAGACCATTTTAGGTCATGGAAATGGTATGAACAAAGGGGTATGTGTGCTCTAGTTCAGAGTTTGCCAAGGTGTGCTGAAGCCTAAAGTTTGCCAAGGTAATTATGACTAGTATATTTTGGCTGAAATTTATTATAACTATAGAAGATATGTGAGAGACAAAGTTGAAAAAGTAGTTTGAAGGTAGCTCATGAGAGGGAATTAAATGCTTGGAAAAGTAATTAGTGCACAATTCAGTAGGATTTATGCCGGGAGCCGGTCCATCCTTGCTGATCTGGAGATCAGGGGAGTAGAATTGTACAACTTGGCATAAGTGTGCAAAATGAATGGAAGAAACATTAGAACAGAAGCACATAGACCAAATAGGAGACACTGTAATAGTTAAGTCATGAAAGCCCAGACCGCTGTCACTAATCACAGAAAGGAAGAGACTTTATAAAGGAAGAAGGGTGATTACTTATCAGCTGTAGAAAGTAAGGGAGTACCCAAAGGTAGGCCTCATAAGATGGTCAACAAAGTCAGATTCTCTTAAGGTCTAAGTTACCACTAAAGGGAAGCTATTGAAATTTTTGATTAGGAGGTCATAAGTTACTTCTTCAAAGACAGCAATCTAAGGAGTGTATGGGTTATAGTAAGGTATTAAAATAGGTAGAGAGTGGGTAAAATGAAGACAAAAAGAGCAGTTAAGAAACTGGTTGTAATATGTATGTATATATATATATTTAAAGGTATGGAAAAATTGAAGGAAAATATTCTCACCTGGCTACTCAAAAATGCTTAGTATTTAGACTTTGCCTCAGATTCTCATCCTAGCTCTATCTTTTGTTACCATCACCCCAACTCCTTTAAAACATTTATGCTTTAGCATAATGTTCTAACATGCACCTGCGTTTTCCCACCTCTCTGTCTTCGTTTAGGCACACTGTTTGGATCTTCTTCACTGTATCTCCATATGACTCACTCCTACTCATCTCTCATAGCCCAGTTCACAGGCCTACTCTGAAGCCATCTCTTATTTAGCCTGTGCTAATCTTTCCTTCTCTGAATTTCAAAATGCTTTAGTCATTTCTTTGTCATGGCAGTTACCGCTTTTTATTATGTACTGTTGTTATTCTTTATGTATTTGGCCTATGTCTGTCCCTCCTTGGAATTGACTCCCTTGGAGACTTTCTCAAAGTATCAGTGTACTATAATGGAAAGAGCATAGAAATCAGTCAATCTCATTTTTAGTGTCTAACTCTCCCATTTACTGATTGTGTGACTTCAGGCTAAGTATTTAATCTCTGTAAGCCTCAGCCTTCTTACCCTTAAAATGCTTAGATCACAGGTTATTAAGAAGAGTAAGTGGGCCCTAACCGGTTTGGCTCAGTGGATAGAGCGTTGGCCTGCGGACTGAAGGGTCCCAGGTTCGATTCCGGTCAAGGGCATGTACCTTGGTTGCGGGCACGTCCCCAGTAGGGAGTGTGCAGGAGGCAGCTGATCGATGTTTCTCTCTCATCAATGTTTCTAACTCTCTATCCCTCTCTCTTCCTCTCTGTAAATAATCAATAAAAATATATTTAAAAAAAAAAAAAGAGTAAGTGGTGAGGGAAGAAACTGCTTTAAACAATCTATTGAAGTTAGGTTTCTTCCCCTCCATATTCATCTTGATTTCTGTGCTATCACTCAGAATGGTACCAAATAAATATGAAATGCTTCAGAAATTGTTGAATGAATTAGTAGTTTCTTTGTTATTATTAAATATATAAAGGCTACTATAATTTCTAGACTGCTGATATTTTATTGGACTGCTTTTTTAAAGAAATTCTTTCTGTCATTGGAGCAGAGCATATTACATATTTATCAGATTGAAAAATATTATAAAACAACAATCAGACCAGATAACTCTTGCATCCTTAAAGGAAGAAATAAAAATAACTCTAAAAGAAAATAATGTAAATTAATAGGGAGACTAGAGAAATCATTACTAAAAAGCAATCAGAAAAATAAAGAGATTTTGGAACTCAAAAACATTGTTGAAAACTGAATTAAGTATCTTAAAGCTCAGAGGAAGAATTATCACATAAATAGGAAAACCTCAAGGAAATATGAGTACAAAGCGAAAGATAGATATGAAAGATACATCCTGTCATCTAATAATAAGCTACCTATACCCTAATATAAAGTACATATAATTCTAAGAGCTACCCTACAGTATAAGAAAGAGCATGAGTGAAAATTAATGTTCAGAATGCTTTCTGCAAGCTCATTGTAATAACAAAAAATATAAGCAACCTAAATGTTCATCAATATTGGCATGGGTTAAATAAATGGGTTAAATAAAAAGACATGTCCACTAAAGAAAGAAGAGATCTGTATATATTGATTTAGAGTGTATGTCCACAAATATGTATATATTTTATATTTTTATTGATTTCAGAGAGGAAGGAAGGGAGGGATAGAAACATCAATGATGGGAGAGAATCATTGATCAGCTGCCTCCTGCATACCCCCTATTGGGGATTAAGCCCACAATCTGGGCATGGGCCCTGACTGGGAATCGAACCGTGACCTCCTGGTTCATAGGTCATTGCTCAACCACTGAGCTTTACTGGCTGGGCCCCAAATATATTAAGAGAGTAAAAGCATATTATACAAAATTATATAGCATGGTTTTGTTTTTGTTGAAAAAAAGTTTAATAATATGTGTGTATATGTATAAATGTTTACTGGTATGTATGCATGCATGTGTGTTTTCATAAGCATAATTTAGAATGTTATCCTCACACACTATTGATAGTAATTACCTCTAGGAAATGGGCTAGAGTGTTGGGTAAGATGTTCACTTCTTTATAAGCTCCAAAATAAATCTGTGAACTTGTGAACTCTTTTAGTTCATTTTAATACTTTTTTGTATTTTCCGAAATTTATATGTATATATACAGTGCAGAATTATCTGGTGGATAATGGTGATGTCATACAAATCACATTACAATTCAAATGAATTCAAATTAGAAACACCCTATTAGAAAAAAAATTAATTAGCTTAGAGTTAATAGCAGCTTATAAAAGCCACTAGTGGCCCAGTCCATGAAATTTGTGCACTTGGGGCGGGGCAGGGGGAGGGTCCCCCAGCCTGACCTGTGCCCTGTCACTGTGTGGGAGCCCTGAGATCCATTGCCCCAAGAGGTAGGCCCTGCCCACCCATCCGGGGCTTCTTGATTGATTGCCCCAAAGAGGTAGGCCAGAGCCAGGGGAGACCTGTGGACCCCTGGGCCGGGCCACAGTGGAGGTCTGCGGACCTCCGCGTACGTGCGGACCCCTGGCTGGGCCTGCGGTGCACGGGCCTCTCCGCACACCTGCGGACCCCAGGCCGGCACAGGGGGTGGGGACGTGAGCCTCACGTCCCAGGCTTATTGCCAGGGGCGGGGATGTGAGCCTCATGTCCCGGGCTCATTGCCGGGGGGCAGGGATGTGAGCCTCACATCCGGGGCCGGCGCAGTGGGTGGGGACGCGACCCTCATGTCCCAGGGCCCATTGCAAGCATCAGGGACATGAGCCTCATGTCTCTGGGCCGGCGCAGCGGGCTGGAACGCAGCCTGCTGACTGGTCGTTAGGTGACAGCATCCCGACCAATTTGCATATTATCCTATTATTAGATAGATTTCTTTTGCCATGCAAGCAGAAATTAGGCTCTAAGGGAGCCAGAAAAATGCTGTCTGGACTCAAAAGCCAGCCCATAGTTTGTATGCTTGCTTTGTAAGCAGTATTCTTCAGGCTTACAATTTTTATTCCCATTATATCAAATTTTAATATATTCTAGTGCCCAAAGATAGGCTTATAATCCAGAGAATATAAGATTGGGAACCCTAATATCAGACTGCAATCTAAAGACTAGACTAGAAATTTGCACTTCATTCCAAGAGTCATGGATCCCACAAGTACTAACAAATGGTGTTGTTTGAATAGTCTGAAAGATTATGACAATATTATAAACTCCTCATCACATGAAAAATTCAGGATAATGAAGCATATTTTAATAATCTCTATCTATAGGCCTACTTTTTTATCTCACTTTGTCTTTTTTGAATTTTTCTGAGAGGAAGGGATTTTCTGAATCCAAAGTTAATCCTGTGCTCTACTGCTTCTATAATAGTATATGCTTTCATTGCCTCTCATTCTCTGCATACTTCAAATTACCCTTATAATGTTTATTCAGCCACCATGCAGCATTTCCTCTTTAATCTTCAGCATACCATAATCTTAGTCATCAGAAAACATTATCTACATTTCTGAATTACTTACCAAAGTAAAAATGTTTTAAATCATTATAATAAAAAGATAAGGGTATTTAGTGGACAGAGCAAAGATGTGGTTGCTATTCCCTGTGTTTATATAACTTCAAGAAATAGGAAGTAATTACATTTATCTAAGAAATACATAATGAGAGCCTAAACTAGGCATTGATGTGAAAGTCAAGAAGAGCACTTGTACGTGAGAGACTGGAAAACGGCGTGCTTCAACCGTGATTCAGGGAAAGGGAGCGGGGACAGTCCCAGTGGAAGTTTAAAGTCTGGTCATAACAGAAAGTGCTTCCACAATCAACCAGGGACCTCAGAAGAATGAACAGGTTAGGGCAGGAAGGAGATGACTTCAAGTTTGGACATAAAGCTTCTGTAATTATTGTGACATCTAGCCTCTGCTATTCCTCTAGATCTGGACCCTTTAAATGTGGCTAATTTGAATTGAGATGTATAAAGTACACACCAGATTTAGGAGATATAGCACTAAAAAAGAATGTAAAATATCAAAGTAATATTTTTATATTGGTTACATGTTGAAATACATTTTGGATATTTTAACCTGTTTTTGTGTGTGTGTTGTTGTGTGTGTGTGTTTTACCATTTGTTTAATGTAGCTGCTAGGAAAGGTATGTGTCTTACATTTTTGTTGGACAGCACTAATATACATGGAGATTTGTAATAGATAGTTACAAATGCAGGACCAAAATCAGGGCAAAACGTTTAGATTTAGAAATAACCTATGTAAAGGTGATACTTGATGTTATGTGATGATTAGATAAAAATGCCAGTGTACAGGGTATGGAAATGGGGAAAATGCCAACAATTATAGGATGAGAAGAAAAAGAGTAACTAGGAGAAGGAGAATTGGCAAATCAAGACTCTTAAGTGGTAGTTAAGTCTGATTAGGATAGAATTTCAAGAAGGAAGGAGTGGTTAATATCATCGCATGGTAGGCCAAAGAGGAAGAGGAGGACTGAGAAAAGGCCATTGAATTTGGTTGATACAGAAGCAGTTTCAATAGAGTATAAAAAGGATAGATTGCAAGAGATTAAGAAGTTAGAGGTTGATGCAATAGGCTGTGTATATAAACTATTCTTTCAGGCAAGGAGTCCACTTGGGAAGATAATAATCACTTGATTGGAGCACAGTCCAAGGAAATGTGATCATGTTTGTTGGCTGAATAAAAGGATCTTTGAAGTAGGAGTGCTTGAAGTTGTAAGAAAGAGAGATAATTTCTATAGTAAGGTCCTAATGCATTGGGTCCCAAACCTGAGTGCGTAATGGAATCACCTGGGGAACTTGTCACAAAAGCAAATTCCCAGGCAGCATCCAATATCTAAAGAGATCATATTCTCTAGAGGTTTGTCTTCTGGAAGTTGTTTTAACAAGCTTTTTAGGTAATTATGATGTATCCATAAGGACAAACAAGTTAAGAAAATTAAAGGTGCAGTTGAGCACATCAATGAAATGGCTGAACGAATCATCCAGAATGGATGGAGAGCCAATTGGGCTTAGGATAAGACCAGTAGACCATGAACTACGTTAAGGATTTGGCTTTTGTTATTATTAGAGTAAGCACAGGTTCAGACAAATGATTGAGTGAGAAAGCTAAAAAGGTTGCCTGTTCAGCATGGTTCAGTGGTTGAGCATCAACTTATGAACCAAGAGGTCACAGGTTCAATTCCTGGTCAGGGCACATGCCCGGCTGTGGGCTTGATCCCCAGTAGGGCTCATGCAAGAGGCAACTAGTCAGTGATTCTATCTGATCATTGATATTTTTATCTCTCACTCCCTCTCCCTTCCTCTCTGAAGTCAATAAGAAAAAAGTTTTTTAAAAGGTAAATAGATATTGATCAGAAGGAGAGTTTCAGAATTAAGGATCTTGGAGGCTAAGCAGATACATAACATGACTCTGTGTGTTTGATGTGGGAAAGAGGTAAAAAGAAAACTGAGTCACTGACATTGTAAGACCTATCAGTTTGGTAACTCTATTATAGGGCAGTGGTAAAATATATATATGTTTATAATCTATAAATCAGATTTAGAGATCAGGATGAAGAAATAAAGGTTGAATCAGTATAGAATTAATCAGACTTAAGATTCCACTAAACCTTCACATGGGTGTCTGTCTCAGTCTTTGTGATCCACTGTAGCTTTAGTTGAAAATAGAGTGGATGTTTAACATTCACAGATATAAAATTCATAGTTTTGATTATTCACAAGTGACCCTGCCCTAGCCGGCTTGGCTCAGTGGATAGAGCATCAGCCTGTGGACTGAAGGGTCCCAAGTTCAATTCCGGCCAAGGGCACATGCCTGGGTTGCGGGCTCGATCCCCAGTGGGGGGCGTGCAGGAGGCAGCCGATCGGTGATTCTCTCTCATCATTGATGTTTCTATCTCTCTCCTTCTCCCTTCCTCTCTGAAATTGATAAAGAAATATATTTTTAAAAAAAACAAAAACAAGTGACCCTAAGGGTTCATCACAAGTTAATAAGTTTTTCCAAGGCATGAATTTGAATCTCCTGTCCTAAAACTGGCTTGTTGAAACTAGTCACTTAACTAGTGGCTTATAGTGAAGTCACCATTTACACTTCACTTTGCCTTTAATATGTGATTGTATTCATCATCAGAATACATTGGTCTGGTAGTTTTCACAGAAGAGGAAATTATTTGCCAAATTGTGGTATTAAGTGGGTATTAAAAGGTATTAAAATTTTTATTGAGTTTATAAAAATTTTAGCACTGCAGCTAACTTGTAATAATTGCTTAATAAATGGTAGTTATTTGTGCCAGTTCAGGAATTCAGTAAGTTTTAAAGCCAAATCTTTTTGGGTATGCCCAGGTTTAGTTATTAGTACTTATATTAAAAATTTTACTTTGATTTGGCTATCCACAAATTATTAAACTGAAACTAGGATGTTAAATTTGCAAGTAAATTAGAGGGAGAACAATGGGTCATTTATCACTTAACTAATTCTGTTTGATATACTTGAAAGGGGGTATATTTTATGATAATTCATATTATACTAGAGGCCCAGTGCATGGATTCGTGCACATTGAAAGGAAATTAATTAGAAGGTGGCCAGCAGGGCAGGACTGGGCAAGGCAGCCAGACACACCCTGGAGCCAACCTCCCGAGGTCCCTCTTCAGCCAGCCGCACCTGGGGCTGCGCCAGGGCTCGAAGGGTGTCTACAGACTACAGAGTGAGCAGGGTCCCTCCAGCAGGTGGGGTCCCTTAGCCTGGCCTGCGGGGATCGGCCGAAACTGGCAGTCCGACATACCCCAGAGGGTCCCAGAGTGCAAGAGGGCACTCTGCAAAGTTCCTGTCGCTTGGCAGCTCCTGTGTTGAGCATCTGCTCTCTAGTGGTCAGTGCATATCATACCTACCGGCCGGTCAGCCAGTCGGAGGGTCAGCTGGTTGCTTAGCCTTTTATGTATATGGATAGATTGCTATTATAACTTAAAAATATTCTTTAAGTATATTTCCATACCACAAGTAAACATACACAAATTAATTACATTACAAGCTGTGTTTTTCTTAGGGATTTAATGCACCTGAAAACCAGAATTACTTGTTTTTGCTAAGCAACTTTCTCTCTGTATATTTTATACTTATGTGATTGTTTTTGCTTTATAGTGAAGAGCTCAGAAAAGAAGCAAGACAATTAAAGCGGGAACTCTTAGCAGCAAAACAAAAAAAAGTAGAAAATGCAACAAAACAAGCAGAAAAATCAAGTGAAGGTAAGGGTATTTGCTTATATTTTAACTTGGTACTTCTTCTTCCTTTATACCTTCAATGTTAAGGTCTTAGATAATCATAGTACAATGGTTAAAACCAAGTAATTAATGTTGATACAGCACTAGTAACTAACTGTAGACCTTATTAGAATTACTTTATTAGAATTAGAATTCACCAGTTTTCCCATTAATGTCATTTTTGTTTTATGATTCCATCCAGAGTTCCATCATGTCTCCTGATTCTCACTTAGATATTTTGTAGAATGTCTCACCTTGAGTTTGTCCAGTGTTTTCTCATGTAATATTGAGATTATGCATTTGGGGGCAAGATTGCCACATAAGTGATATGTCCTTCCCAGTGCATTATATAGATGTAACAGGATGTCTGTTGTCTTTTTACTGGTGATATTACCATGATCTCACGGTTAAAGTGGTGTCTGCTGAGCTGCTACACTATAAAATTACTCTTTTTCCCTTTGAGATTATAAATATTTGGGGGAAGATACTTTGAGACTATATAAATATTCAGTTTCTTTTCAAGCTTCCCCCACTAATTTTAGCATCCATGGATGGGTCTTGTCTGTAGGCAACAGCTATTTACTGTGGTGTTGTAATGGTGAGTTTGTATGTCCCTGATACCTGTTATGTTTATTACTTGGAATTCTTCTGTAAGAGAGAGGTCTCTCTTCTATTATTTATTTATTTACTTATTTATGTCAGTATGGTTAATAAGCATTTATTTTCTATGTTTTAATCCCAAACTGTCATTATTCATTTTGTTGTTCAAATAATATCAGCATTGGCCCTTAGTAGCTCTTTCTGGCTGGCCTCTGTCCTTTCATCTTGCCCCATCCTTTGCGTACTTGCTTACTTTCTGGCACAAGATGCTCCCGATTGATCTTGTGTTTTGCCTTCTGCACACCTGGAATCAAGCACTTCTCCAAGGAACTCTGGTTTCTCTTATTGGAGTTTGTATTTAGAAAACAAAATATGAACACTAAGTTGGTCATTTTATTTTGATTCTGTTATTTTTAAGAGTGTTACTAGGAGCAATATTGTATTGTCACCATCTTCTTAGAATGCTTAACGAAATTCATATTTAGCCCCTATCTGTAATGCGTTATGGGTTACCTTTTTCTTAGGATTAAATTTCCTCTAAACTTATTTTGATCTATTAAAATTGACAAGTGTTGCTGATAAGATGTTAAAAAATTATTTAGTATGAAAGATTTATGAATTTCAGTAGGCATTATATTTTATTTGATATTTACATGTTTCTTTGAAGTTTTTAAGTCTAGTAGTCTTTCTTCCCCAGGATTGAAAATGATACCATGAGCCATCTCACTGCAGAGCATTGTGGAAACAAAGTAGAATTGTAGGCATCCTTGAACGTTTGTAGAACTTAGCCTATCTTCCCAGCCAACAGATACTCCAAGATTAGGACTATGTAAACTCTGGGAACAGATCCAGAGGTTCTCATATGCATTTGCATGGTAAGATTATCACATAAAAAGAAGTAGGAAAGTGTTATTTGACCATGACTTTATAACGTCATGCATCAGTTGAGCTGAATACCCTCATGAATCTATTCAGGAAAGATTTCTTGTTTGGGCTATATGGCTACATATCAGGCTTTTATAAACCATTTTCTTTTAGTCCAAGACTAAATTATTTGAGTATTATAGCAACTCTGTATGATTTGGTCTTTTGAACATGATATGAAAAGACTGAAAATGCCTGGTCGTACTTTCCTGTTTGTTTGTTTGTTTGTTTGTTTATATCTAGCTATTTAATTTGCCAATAAACTTAGAAGTAGATAATCAATATTAAAAAAGAGGCTTGTGGATATTTTGTTGTATAGTAAACTGTGTAATATAGACTTACCTTTCACAGGAATTTTTTTTTATCTGGATGCATAGACTACATCTGCTAATAACAAAGGGACTAAAAATACGTTAATTTTATTTTTCATAGTAATTTTGACAGTAATATTCAGTGCTCATTATATGTCACACTAACAATTATAAGAATCCTTTGGAATATTATAATTTCTCAAAAAATGAAACTCCCATTTGACCCAGTAATCCTACTTCTAGGAATATATCCCAAGAAATCAGAAACACCAATCAGAAAGGATATATGCACCCTATGTTCATAGCAACACAATTTACAATAACCAAGATTTGGAAGTAGCCTAAGTGCCCATCAGCAGATGAGTGGATTAAAAAACTGTGGTACATCTACACAATAGAATACTGTGCTGCTGTAGAAAAGAAAGAATTCTTACCATTTTGCAACAGCATGGATGGACCTAGAGATCATTCTGCTAAGCGAAATAATCCAGTCAGAGAAAGGTAAATATCACGTGATATCACTCATTTGTGGAATCTAATGAACAACATAAACTGAAAAACAAAAATAGATCCAGAGACATAGAAGCATCGAACAGACCATCAAACCTCAGAGGGAAGACAGGGGAAGGTGTGTATGTGGGGGGGTGTGGGGGGTGTAAGAGATCAACCAAAGAACTTGTATGCATGCATATAGGCATAACCAATGGACACAGACAGTAGGGGGGTGAGGGCATATGCTGGGGGGTGGAGACAGCCGGGGAAAGGTCAATGGGGGGAAAAAGGAAACGTAATACTTTAAACAATAAAGAATTTAAATTAAAAAAAAAAATAAACAGGAAAGTACTAAGACCAGGCATTTTCAGTCTTCTCAGCCAAGCTCAAGATCTGATATTCCTTATATCATAAGGATATTGTCAGATAATGGATATAATTATAGATCTGTATAAGAAGAGCATTATCTAAACATGACCTGTTCACTTTTGTCATTGGTTTGCCATCTATTTACTTTTTAAAAGCTTCAGATAATTTATAAAAGAAGTCTTTAGTAAATGAGAAGAAAAGAATGTCAAGGGATAAAATCATTATAGTCATACCAGAAGCCCGATGCACGAAGATTCGTGCAAGAATAGGCCTTCTTTCCCCTGGCTGCTGGCATGCGGCGGGCTCGCTCCGGCTGCCTGTGCAGTGGCGGCAGCAGTGGCAAGCCCCTCCGCTTCCTCCTCACCCTCCTTCTCCAGAGAGTTCCTCTGTGCAGCTCTGGCGCTCCCGGGGAGGTGAAAAGGGGAAGAGGTGGGGGAAGCGAGACAGGCGGGGAGGACTGGAGAGGTTGGGTGCGCTAGTGCGTTTCACTTTCCCATTGTGAAACTGGGATGCAACTGTCCCCCTTCCTCAACCTCTTCCTCCTCTGCCCTCCGCCTCCTGCCTGCCCACCCTCCTTCCATGCCCATTGCCCCTCCCTTCTTGATTTGGCGAGATAGGGAGGAGGGAGATCTGATAATTTGGGTTACTGTGTAGGTGGCCTCTTTCATCTATTCAAAACAAAGCTGAGCTACCTGCTGCTGCCGCCATGGCAGCCACCATCGCCCCTTGGCTGGCCCGGGGCTGCCTGGGCACGCTAACTGTGCACCAAGCGAGCTCCCGCCTGTACCCATGGGGCTGCTCCAACACTAGGGTTTTGTTTACCAGAGCAGTGGGGCAGAAATGGGATAGAGCAGTGGTTCTCAACCTTCTGGCCCTTTAAATATAGTTCCTCATGTTGTGACCCAACCATAAAATTATTTTCGTTGCTACTTCATAACTGTAATGTTGCTACTGTTATGAATCGTAATGTAAATATCTGATATGCAGGATGGTCTTAGGCGACCCCTATGAAAGAGTCATTCGATCACCAAAGGGGTGACGACCCACAGGTTGAGAACCGCTGGGATAGAGGGAGACACCAGACACTGGGAGCTACGACCTCAGGCACCAGAGGGTTGTCTCTGAGGCCAGGAGCTGGGCCACTGGGAGGCTGCAAGGACGGTTGACAGGTGTGGAGTGCGGTAGGTAGGCCCTGAGGAGGCACGCTGCCAAGAGGCCCAGAGCGGACAGGGGGCAGGGCCACTGCTAGCTTTGTTGGGTTAATTTGCATACTCACTCCTGATTGGTTGTGGACATCACAAAGTGATGGTCAATTTACATATTTCTCTTTTATTAATATAGATAATTAGAATTTTTATAGTAGCATGAAATTGAAGTTAAAATTCTAAGAAGTTACATATCTTGTTGAATGCAGAGTTGCAGTAGGCTGTAACATCCCAATGTAGGTAAACAAGAAGTGTCAGGGGAGATGTGCTACAGGACAGTTCTGTTTGCAGCCCAGGAGTCTCCTTAGTCCCCCTGTAAATCATCCAGGCCTGTAAAGAGGACGTTTGTGGGGGGTAATAAATTTTAAATAAAATTGGTAGTTAATTGGAGGCAGAGTTAGTTTCTTGTGTTGGCTCTGTCAAGTACTTTAATAAACTATATAATCCTTTTCATTAAATTGTGTTTCTAAGTACTTCCCAGGTTTCTTTAAGTTTCATCATATCAAACTAGTACCAAACTGCACATAGTCACTTAGAAATATAGTTTTGGACTATTCTCTAATCAGCTTTAGGGAGATAAGGTGTCAGATCCTCTTTTCAAAGTTCTAAGCACACAATACCTGCTCTATAGCTAGTGCCAGAAATTAGAGGAGGAAGGGGCAACCGGAGATTGTAAATCAAGAAAGAATTTTAAAGCCTCTTCATGAAGCACATCCCTGAGGTGCTTAGTTCCTCTCAAATTGCACTGGTCCATTTCAGGTTTCTTCAAACTGTCTTTTTAATTCTGGATTAAGTCAGACTAGGGCCCCTCAGGTTTGATAGGTTATGAAAGTGTATCTATAGTTTTTTACTACTTTTCATCTATTTAACCTATAATGTTAAACTAGCTTAATCTAGGTTTTTATAAGAAACAAAAATCCCTTTGGAATGTTAGTTTTGTGCTGTGTCCGATACCATGTAGAATTAATTCCTCTTTTTGAGCAAACTAAGCAAAAATCCTTTTTTCAAAGTAGTTCATTTTCTTCAGGTACTCTTGAATTATTTTTCTTGGGAGCCAGAAGTATGAGTCCTATTTTTCCTGTAGTCTACTTTTAATTATGTACTAACTTTTAATGTCATTTATGTAGAAAAGTGAAAGTATATGCCCTTGGTTCATAGAAAGCCTCTGGGACCAGTATTACCAGTGGGAATACTCTTTATTTCTTACTTTGGTCATGGTGCTAACAAATTGATTATCTGATTCTAAGTTTAAAATAGACTAAAGAATAATAAAAGTCAGGGACAGTATCCTTTAAGAGGGCAAATTCATAAAATGTGTGACTATATTAACTACATGTCTCAAAAATTAAAATATAAATAAATGAACAAGCAAAGGAAAAGTGAGGGCAGAGACTGGCCCATGGATCTCTCTAGCCAATTATATTATTGGGCTAAAAAAAGTGAGAGAGAAAGACCCGGGTAGGGATATCTATTCTGACAGCAGCAAGAGGTGGAAGCTGACCACCTGACATTAGGTAAGTAAGGAAACACAGGAACATAGGAGTGGAGTATTATGGAAACCTTTGCTGTAGATGATACTTCATTTATTCTTAGAGAACATGTCAGATGTTCATTATAATAATTTTGATTCATTAAGAAGAGTTTAGATGGTATTTATTATTGCTTAATACGATTGAGAATGGGCAATGATTCTAACCTAATTGGCAAAAAAATAGTCATTTTAGCCAGTTAAAGATAAGATTCTCTTATCTGAAATATTCAGTTATGCAGAGCATCCTATTTCCTGGAAGTCTTGGAATATAATGAATATAAAGATGTACATATCTTCATAATTAGACAAAGAATCTAATCTTTTGGTAAGGTGAATACGAGATGGTCATCTTTAATTTGAGAGTCCATAAAGCACTTTGTTCTTTTTTGGACACCTGGACCTCAAGAGCAAGTCTTGTTGAAATTTATTTTAGAACCATTCATTATGGGCATATTTAATTTTTATGTGCATTGAAAAATAAACTAACTAATTTATATATTTTTCTATTTCTTGAATTCTATACCATCCTGCAGACCTCCTAATGGTAACTTAGGACTCATCTCTAGGAACCAGTATGTTCAGGGTATTTCTCTGCAGCCCTTCACTATCTTTATATAGTTTTTTACTAAGCATTCTTTCTGCCTGGTGGTTGATGTAATTCTAATGAAGGAAATTTAACAAGAGCCTTTAGCTATATTTATCATAACTCTAGTTTGTCTTATTATTAATATCGATGCCATTCCTAATCCAGTAAAATTAAGTTTGTTAATTGATACAGCTAAGCATTAATCTTTGGTGGTAACTGTTAATAAAAGCTATATTATTTCTTCTAATTATAAAAGTAACATACGTCCTTTGCAAAAAATATCAGAAATATAGAAAAGCATGTAGATAAAAAGAAAGATCATCTTGTAATACTTCTTCCAAAGACAGCCATAGTTAACTTTGTGATATTTATTTTTCTGGACTTTTTAATCTTCATGCCAGAAATATACAGGTGTATTGTTTTCCATATATTTTATTATAATCTTTTTTGTAATATGCTTTTTAAAAAAAACATTCAAGTGAAATTGGCCAGTAACTCTTAAATATATAACCTGCTTTTAGGGGTATTTGTTCCTCTTAATCCTATCATATCAGACAAAGTAAGATAGCGAAGACATGGATGTAAAGACTTCACAAATGTGGTGAAGAGATAAAAAATTCCTACTGCCTTCAGCTCTAGGTTTAGAAGATGTGAGGGTACTGGCACCCAGGGACTTCATCTCGTTACTGATGGGAGTTATTTAGAACTCTTATAAATTAAAACAAAACAACAAGCTGGGACCTGCTGACACTGCCTGGTAGCCTGCCACCTCCTCATGTCTCAAGTGGCCACTGATAAATCTGCAAGGAAATTTTATAAATTGAATTAGACATTTGGACCCTGAACTGACATAATTACAAATTTGTCCACTTTAGAAAGTAAATGAGGTGAGTGCTGTGTGTGTGTGTGTGTGTGTGTGAGAGAGAGAGAGAGAGAGAGAGAGAGAGAGAGAGAGAGAGAGAGAGAGAGAGAGCGAGCATATGGTGTTTTTTATTTTGTTTTGGTATTTAGATTGTCTCATGGCAGGGGGACTACTCTCATCATTAAAAGTTTGATTACAACCAGCATTCCCACTTAGGAATGGAGTTCTTGACTATTCCAGACTGCAGTCAAGACCTTATTTTAAGTATGATGTTTTTCTTTTATGTGACATTTTCTGAGGTTTTGCCAAAAATGACATCAAACATATAATTCATTTGAGTGCTGACTTTCTTCAGCATCTTGCAGCACTTAATCAAATTTGAAAAAGATATATTCTTTTCACAGCTTTATAGTGTAAACCTGTGAATATGTTACATTAAAACTTACTTTGGACAGTTTAATCTGTGTGGCATTAGATTGATTTTTTAAATGATTAATGCAATATGCTGACAGTTTTAAATGGTTGTAGTTTCAGAATTCTTCACATCAACTCCTGGCACATTGTACAGATGCAGCTTTTGAATATTAGTAATTTCTCATGCAAAAGGCAGATAATCCCTAAATTATACTAATAGCTACATTAAAGAATTTGAAATGCCAGAAAGAACAAAGAGAATAATAAAGTTCTCAGAACTAAGATGATGTCAAAATATTAAGAATTATTAAACATCTATTTTGAAGTACAAAAGTAGTTTATATTGTTTTTTTAAAGTGGCCACACCAGAGTGTAAGCTTATTTAAAACACTGTGCTGCAGTGTGTTTAAAAATGTGAAAGTAGGCTTGCTTTAAGAAATACCTTGTGCATCAAAACTCTGATCTTGAATATGCTCTGTTTATATTGCATACTTCTGTGCAGTCGTCACAGTTTGGGTTCTAAATGGAGCATCCAGCCCTACCCTTTCATTATATACATGGGAAACCAAAGGCCAGCCAATTAAGGGGCTTACCCAGAATCACACAGCAAATTAATAGGACTAGAACTCAGGTCCCCTGGCTTCCAGTCCAGTGCTCTTTCCATGACTCCATTCTTCAATTCGATCCAACCTCGAGTAGATACAGTCTGTAACGTTTTCATTGGTATTTATGAAACTTCACTTTGGTTTTGGTGAGAATACTTGCTTTTAAAAACCCCTTAGTAAGCCTAGAGTCCTTTCAAGAGCACATTATCATCATGCTTGTTGTCAAAAAGTAAACATAATTTTGGAATAGATGATAAAATTTTAAATGTTATTGAAAATCAGTTTCTGGCAACATGACAGCCTAAGAGTCCAAACCGATCCTCCCACTAAAAACAATTAAAAATCTTGACTATAACATGAAAATATCTTCTCATATGTTCCTATGAACTTGTAAATAAAAAGAAAAACAAAACAAGGAATACTCAGACCAGGGAATAAGTAACTATATGAAGGTAGAGAAGTAAGGGAGCACAATGACAGTTGATAAACTGGGTGAACTGGAGCACTTTTTTCAAGTCTCACACCAAGGGAATATAAAGCGTAAGACTTCCCAAGGTAGTAGTTGTCTAATAGAAGACTCTCCTATTTAGATGTGGACCCAGAGACTTCACCCTTAGTGGCAGGGAGCATTAGCAATAAGCAGCCATCTCCCTGTCATCGGAGGACTGCAGGAAAACTGCCCATCTTGAATTGTGGCACAGAATATTTTGGGGCAAGAGCATGTCCTAGGGACTGTAGCCACAGGCAGCCTTCCCATCAGTTTGGAGCCCAATTCACTGAGCCTGGGTGGCCTCAAAATTCTCCAGCCAAGAATTTAGTTGGAAATGATCCTGGATTCTTAGTGCCCCCAGAAGTCTGATACAAGCAAACATAAATCCTTTCAGGAGGAACCTACTTTTATTCCCTGTCCTTGAAGAAAGTACAAAAGAAAATGAGTAGCTCGAAATAACACACACACACATACACACACACACACACACACACTCAGTTCAGACACCCTGACAAAAACTATTAAAAGCAACAGACAACAGAATCAGATGCACAAATTCTTAAGATTTTATCCAGACACTGATGTTTAAAAAATATGTATAATATATTTTAAGAAATACATTTAAAAATATAAAGAACAAGCAGATTTTAAAACAAAGCAAATCGTATCTAATAAAGAGGGAATATGCTAATTGACCTTCATGCCATCGCAAAGATGGCGGTGCCCACACCAATAAGGCGGGAATATGCTAATAGACTGCCCCGCCCTCAAAGATGATAGCACCTGCAGCCAATAAGGAGGGAATATGCTAATTGACTGTCACACCCTCAAAGATGGTGGTGCCCACAGCACAAGATGGCGGTGCCCAGTCCCCTCAGCCCCGCTGAGGTGGCAGGCACGCGGCAAGGCCAGGCCTGCCCCTGTTGCACGCCTACCTCTGGAGACCCCCAGTCCTCTCAGCCCCCCAGCCGCCCAGGGCCGCCCGAGGCTCAGGTAACCAGGGCCAGCTGAGGCTTGTGCCGCTGGCAGTGGCAGCAGCAGAGGTGTGATGGGGCATCGCCTTCCCCTGATCGCCAGTCGCCTCCCGCCCCTGAGGGCTCCCAGACTGTGAGAGGAGGCAGTCCGGGCTGAGGGACCCCCCCCCCTCCAGTGCATGAATTTTCATGCACCGGGCCTCTAGTCTAGAAATAAAAAATAATAGTTGATATTAAAAACTCAATAGGTTTTACAGCAAATTAGACTGCATTAGAAATCTTTTTGAAAAATCTTTAAAACATTGGAGAACTAACAAGGAAGTGAAGAATTTCAAGGCTAAGAGCCAGTGAAGAATGGAGGTCTGGGGTTTTGGGCAACTCTTCCCCTTAGGAAAATTTGCTGAATTAATGGGGTACAGGGTGAGGCTGAAAGGCAGTGTAGTGCTTTTAGCAGCCTCTTAGTTTTGGAAAGGGGGGTGGGGAATGGGTGCAGGGCCTGGAAAGTAGATGTTTGTGACTGCCTCTCGCTTTGGTCTGGCTGCCTCAAGGCTTTTCTCTGTTAGTGCAGGTCAACTGGAAATGGACAGGCTTTTATAGGTACAGCTTCTAATCTTCTCAGTTCCTGAAATTAGAATAAGGTGATCCTGAATTGCTAGAGCCTTCGGGCACTGGAAGAAGCCAATGTAAATTATCAGTGGAGGAAAATAATATCATTTAGGTGTTATTTTTTTTTTTTTTTTTTACAAACAATTTAGCAAATAGATTACCTGGCATACAATAAAAAATAGCCAGACACACAAAGAAATATTATCAGTGACTAAAACCCAGCAGAAACAACAAATAGAAAGAGTCCTATGAGTGGATAAGGACACATATCTAATACCTTAATCAATAAAGAAATTTAAAAAAAAAAAGAGTCCTAGAGGGACCCCAGATATTGAAATGATCAGAAACAGTCTTTAAAATAAATATCCTTACTTTGTTCTTGAAATTCAAAGACAATGAATTTCTAAGTATCTGTCTTAAGAAGTTGCAAAAGAGAACAGCAAATTAAATCCAAAGAAAGAAGGAGATAATTAAAAATAAGAGTAGAAATTAATGTACTAGAAAACATACATAAAGTATAGGGATTACAAACACCAATTCTTTTAAAAGACTAAATCACATTGATAAATTTTTATTTATTTTTATTTTTTTAATTTCTTCACTGATTATTACATATGTGTCCTTATCCCCACATTACCCCCCCACCATTCCCCACCACTCATGCCCTCACCCCCTGTTGTCTGTGTCCATTGGTTAGGCCTATATGCACGCATATAAGTCCTTTGGTTGATCTCTCTCCCTTACCCCCACCCTCCCCTACATTGATAAATTTTTAGTGAAACTGGATGAGAAAAAAGGTGTAAATAATCACCAACAATTTTAAAAAGGACATAATTACAGGTCCTATCAACACTAAAATGTTTTCAGATGATATTATAAAAACTGTTGCAACTAAAAATTATCACCCCTTACCAAGACTAATCTAGGAAGAAGTAGGATGCTGAATATCACTCTTATTAGAGAAATCAGATCTATAATTTAAGACTTACGCAAATAGCACCAATCTTAAAGAAACTCTTCCAGAGAATAGAAAAAGAGGGAATACTTTTACTCTTCGATTTATGAAGCCAGTATAACCTTGATAAGAAAACCTGGTAAAGACATTGCAAGAAAAGAAAATCATAAACCAACCTCCTTAAATTCTAAACAAAATACTAATATATCAAGTGAGGCAATATTTTCAATACATAATACATCCTGACAAATTTGGATTTATTTCAAGAATGCAAGTTTGGCTTTATATGCAAAAGCAACCAATATAATTTACCACAGTATTAGAATGAAGAGAAAAACCATTTTATCATTTTGATAGAAGGAGAAAGAGCATTTAATAAAATTCAACATGTGTTCATGATTTTAGTAAAACATTCTAGCACACTAGAAATAGGACTGAACTGTTATAAAGGGTACCATAGGAAACAGAAAGCAGATACCATGCACAGTGTTGTGGTGATATCTGGAATGAGTGAATGATGCATACTATAATCTCTCTTATTCAACATTATTACATTTTAAAAGATTTACTGTAGGTCCTAGCTGCTGAACAAGGCAAGAATTTGAAATGAAATGGTTTAAAAAGCAAAGAACTGTTTTCTATCTCTGGTACAATTATATCCATACAACATCCAAAAGAATCTATGGGTGAATGTTAAAATTAATAAGTGAGTTTACAAGATAATTGTATATAAATACAGTAGAGACTCATCAGTAGCTGGGGTGAGCAACAGGAGTGCTTCTGCAGGGCCAGCAGGGTTTGACCTCCTGACTTGGGTGTTCACTTTGTGGTAAGTCATTGAGCTATACATTTTAAATCTGTGCACTTTTTCAATGTGTGTGTTACCTGTCACAATAAATACAAAATTAAACACACACACACACACACACACACACACACACACACACACTCACACGTGCGCAGGGAAGAGATCCTAACAAAAATTAAAAATTTCTATCCATTAGATACTTTTATCCTTTGAGTTTCCAATTTTGTGTTATTCCCAGATTCTTCTCAGCAGACTTCTCCTGTCAGCCCCCTAACCATTGTTACCGGACTCAGTTTAATGACTATAACAATAATAGCAACTACCGTTTCATAAATGCTTACTATGTGCCAGGATCTATACTATAAGCTTTATATATGTTATTTACAGCCTTTTCTTGGTATCAGTGGGGGATTTGTTCCAGGACCCCTACAAATACCAAAATATGTGGATGCTCAAGTTCCTTGTATAAAACATCATAGTATTCGCACAGAACCTATATTTGCATGTAGGCTGCACTAGGGTATGCGTACACATTACTTCATTCGCGTGGATTCAGCGTAGTGCTCAGCACATGGCAAATTCAAATTTTGCGTTTTGGAACTCTGAGGGGTTTTTTCCTGAGTATCTTCACTCTGCAGTTAGTTAAATCGGCAGGCGTGAAACCCGCAGATATGGAGGACCAACTGCGATTTAATTCTCACCGTGACCTTATGGAGATAGCCATTACCATCCTCATTTTACAGAGAGGGAACCTGAAACTCAGAGAGTTCATTGAGCCCATTTCACACAATCGTGGAGCTAGAAGAATCTCAGTGTGTGGGTCTTTCCATTGTATTAACCTGCAACAGGAAGTCAGTGCTCTTTTCACTCTCCACCCTCTTCTCTGAAGGCATTGTCTCCTTTCCTCTCACTGAGGAAGAGCACAGCTCGAGTGTCATTTTCTTATACCTTTGGAAGTCCTTTTTATATAATATCCAAATATCAGATATGCCCAGTAAAGGTTTTCCCTTTCAACAATGAAGTTATATTTTATAGAGTAATTTTACAAGATTTTCCATGTTAGCTTAACTACTTTCAAGAAGTTTACTAAGAAACCAAGATATAAAATGAGGAGAATATTATAATTTCTTTTGGTGGCAGATAATGTTGCAGGATCCCAGTTTTCAAAAACCATTGAGATGTCATGGTTAAGAACACAGCCTATGAAGTCAGAAAAATCTACGTTTAATCTTTACTGATATCTCTCTGCTTCTGTGTATTATATAATGTATCTGTATATTTCTTAATGTTCTTGGTTATAACCAACTACAATTTAAGCCACAGGATAGGATACTGAGATAGCCAACAAAATGGAACAAAGCACCAAATAGCTAAGCTTCAGAAAGGCGGGAAGACCAGGGGCCACTACAGAGTCTTGGGTGCAGGAGCTCTTGGACTCTTTCTGGGATCTATCATCAGACACTCACCCTAGCTTCTTTCTAGCATTCTTGAGAACCCAGCTCCCAGGAGACAGACAACTCATTGATTGATCACATATCACTTTGGCATAGGGGCAGGATCTGTTACCAGAAGAATGGATCAAAAAGCACACTAGGCAAACGAAAACATACCTACAACACTTGGCCTCTCTTTGCCTCAGCTTTCTCATCTGTGAAATGGGTATGTTTATTTGTTTATTGTAAGGGTTAAGCATGTAAAGTATATAGTATTTTCATAAATCTCTTTCTGCTTATATATGCATCTATTGGTCCTGTTTCTCTCTTTGGAGAACCCTGACTAATACACCCAATAAGTTAAGGACAAAACAACACCCAAAAAACCCTTAATTTTCCCAGTTGACATAATTAGTAATAATTCACTATCCTGAATGTGGTTGACAGTTGCAAAACAGACTACTACCCACACAAAAAACACAATAGAAAATGGAATTCTTGATTTAGCAGATGATATTCACTGTTTTTAAATCTTAAAGGTATCTACATATTATTTGAATAAACCACAAGAATGGGAATAAGCCCCATGGTATTAATATTTTTCTCAAATTTAACAAGCGTAATGCAATCTTACCTTGGATCTTTTCTGCTTGTTTCTTCATGGTTTCAGTTTAATGTCTTCCACTTCCTTTCGTAAATGGTTGTATAATGTTATTGCTGTGTTCCACAGAATATCTACCATAGTCCTGTTCACCTCTCTGCCCACCCAGCCCACCTCCATCCCTCAGTGGTTGCATGTTGAACATGAGCAAAGTCATTCTTCCAGGGTTTGGAAAGGCCTTTGGGATTATTGAAAACAAATGGTGTTATATAAATGTCAGATTGTTTCATAACAGTTCTTAAAACAATGAGATAATGTCTGTTAAAGAATTTTAAGTTCCATGGAGAAATGCAGGGCATAAAAACAAGTCCTTTTATGTGTTATATGCATGTATTTTTGCTATACAACTCAACGCATTATAATATCCTTTAAAGATATAAGTGTGTGTGTGTGTCGCTAACTGAATAGAACTAAATAAATAGATTTTGTTGCTTCATTTTATCATTTGAGTCCAGTAAATTTGTTACCATAAATACTGGTTAGTATAAAATTAGAAATCTAAAGCAGTCTCTTTTTAGGGTTAAAAATAATCTTTTTTTCTCTTAAGTTAAAGCTTTGTAACTTGTGCAATACTGGATTTACCCCTGTATAGATTAATGAATTTGTGAGTTTTATAAAAACTTCAGTGAAGTCACTTATTTAAAATAATTCCCAAATCCTTTTTCTACCTCTAAGCTGCAGGCCCACATTTCCAACTTCCTTTTAGATAAGTTTACTTAAAACTAATGGTGACCAAAATTAAGTGTATTTTTCTCCCACAAAAACATGCCCCAGACCTAATTTTTCTACTGCTATGTATTATTAATGGCACCATGGTTCTTCCAATGAGCCAAGCTAAAATAGTTTGGTATCATGTTTGGCTTCTTTTGCTTCTTTACTCACCCATTATCCCTAACCCCATAGACAACTGTATATATTTTTACTTGTCCTTTCATGTCTGTTACCTCAGTCATTCCTCTAGGTGTGTCTCTCACTGCCTCCTCCTAAAATAGCATAGCTAATTCCTAATTGTTTTCCTTATCTCTGGTGTTCCTTATTCCAGTTAGTCTTTGAGTTGAAGAGTTGGCATATGGGCTTTAATCCTAGTTTCGCCTTATGTTGTTGTTTCCCTTAGAAAATTTACTTAAAGTCTCCAAATCTCAGTTACTTTTTCTTGAAAATAACTATCTTATGGGTTAATTCACTGTAGTAGTCCACTAAGATGATATATTGTTCTAGTCTATACTTTATTGGGTCATTGTCCAGGAACCATTTAGCTAGCTAGTAAAGGAGATTTTTGTAAGCATACAGTGAAATCTTGTGAGCACCCAAAGACAGAACCAAAGAGTAGATAGAGAATGTGATCAGAAACTGAGGCTGATTTCCTTCCAGAGCTGTGTGATCTGCTTCTCTCTTTTTATCTTTGCTTTTCTTTCTACATCTGCCCTGTCCTCTTCTTTCTCTGCAATATATTTTATTCTCCTTTAGAACTTTGTGTTACACATGGTATCAAATAACCACCCTCACTCTGAATGTGCACATATTTTTACATAGCACCAAAAGGCTCAGTCTCACCATATTTCCCAAAAAGGAATCTGATTGGTCTAACTCATATTTTGATTAGCTACACAAGTCATAAACCCTAATGAGCATGCATGGCTCATGTCACCCCTGTCCCCAGTTTCTGAGTCTAATAGAGAGAGCAGCACTTGTAGCCAAGAAAGATTCTATTAGAAGTGGTCATGGATAAGCTGGTAATGATTGGCATCTATAACAATTTTATGTGAAGTACTTAGCACAGTGCTCAATAAATAGTAGTTATTATTTTTATATACCAAAATAAACTAAACAAGAGGGAGGTAAAGACCTGTGGCAAAATGTTAAAAATTGGTGATTTTTCATAAAAATATATGAATTTTACATTACTCTTCCACTTTTTTGTAAGCTTAAAATTATTTCAAACTAAAAATATTAAAATGTAGTCTATTTAAAAAATATATCCAAACTGATGAACTCATGTTTTCCCTTTTTCCTTTTTTTACGTTGTAAGGTGTTTTAAACATACAAAAAAGTACAAGGATTCAACTGATTTTTTTACCCAACTAATCATAATTTTTTTCATATTTGTTTTAGACTTTTTTCAAATATAAGCTTTTCAAACACCATTTAAGTCCTCCATGTACACTCTAGTTTTATTTCTCTCCTCCCCCAAATTAGCCACTACTAAGAAGTGAATGTGTTCCCCTCCTGTGCATGTTTTTAATCCTTTACTACATCATGTGCTTGTATGTAGCCATTAAAAGTAATATGTAGTCATATAAGTGGTATCAAATAGTATGCATCCAGTTGCACCTTGTTTTTTCGCTAAACATTTTGCTTTCCCCACTTACCCATGTTTTTATGTGTGGTACATGTTTATTCATTTTAAATGATACCAGAGGCCTGGTACACAAAATTCATGCACTGGGGAGCGGGGTGGTCCCTCAGCACAGCCTGTGCCCTCTTGCAGTCTGGGACCCCTCGCTCCTTACCACCCACCTGCTTGCTGCTCCTTACCGCTCGGTGCTCGGTTCGCTGCTCCTTAGCGCTCCTGTGGAGGCGGGAGAGGCTCCCACCACTGTTGCTGCGCTTGCCAGCTGTGAGCCCAGCTTCTGGTTGAGCAGCACTCCCCCTGTGTAAGTGCACTGACCACCAGGGGGCAGCTCCTGCGTTGAGCATCTGCCCCCTGGTGGTCAGTACACATCATAGCGACCAGTCGTTCTGGTCGTTCGGGTCACTTAAGCTTTTATTATATAGACCAGGGGCCCAGTGCACAAATTTGTGCACGTTGAAAGGAACTGTGGGCCGCCAGACTGTGATAGGCACAGGGGTGGGTCTTGGCCCATCCTCTGCGCCCCCGCCCGGCCCCTCCCGCCACGGCCCCCAGTCCCCTGTCTGCCAGCAGCTCCACTCCTGCCACCACTGCTCCCATGCGCTGACGGTGCCAGCCCACTTACACCCATTGATGGCGCAGAGTGATTGGGGCCAGTGCCAGCAGCGGGTGTGAGCAGCAGCTGCTGCCTCGATTGCCCCTCAGGAGCAGGGGGAAATGGAGAAGCCCTCAGGGTGATCAGGGCCGGCAGCTGCCACTCGCATCCGCTGATGGCACCGAGTGATCAGGACCGGCACCAGGCACTGGCAGCGGGTGCGAGTGGCGGCTCTGGTGCCAGCTGCCGGTATGAGCGGGGCAGGTGTGTATGGGGCCAGCGCTGGCAGTGGGTGCAAGTGCCAGGTGGGACTGTGGCACGTGGGAGCAAAGAATTTTCAGTAACCACCAAAGGCTCACCCCCATGACAGCGACTGGCACCCACCTTGGTCTGGCACCTCCACTCACCTGCTCCACCATCCCGCCACTGCCGATGCCTGCCATGTTCCATGTTCTGCTGCCTGCTGCCTACGCCCGTCATGTTCTGTGTGTGCCCCCTGGTGGTCAGCTCACATAATAGCAACCGGTTGTTAGGTTGTTCCGCTGTTCGGTCTATTTGCATATTAGGGTTTTGTATATATAGATAGTCACTGAATGCTTATGCCAGTTTATTTTTCTCCTGTTCACAGACTTGGCAATTCTTTCCATATAGGTTTTATTTTAAGCAGTTGGGTCAGCATCCTTCTACATTTCTCCTGTGCACATTAGCAAGTGTTTCTCCAAGGCTTGACTTAAAATGGGATTGCTGGGTGCGCATTGTCGTTATCATCATGATCATATGGTAGGTGATGGTTACCACTTCTGTGTGCCAGGAGCTCTTCTAAGTGCCCTGTATGTGTTTATTTAATCCTCAAAATAATAGTAGACACTATTATTACCCACATTTTACAGATCAAAAAGCTGAGTGGGTAAGTAAATTGTCCAAAATCCTGCAGGTTGGCAGCATCAGAGCCCTGATTCAACTGATGTGTTGTTAGCAACGACACTATGCACAACCCACATTCTGTGGAGTAGGCACACCTTCAGCTCCTCGAGATAGTGCCATTTTTTTCCAAAGTAGTTTTACCAATTTATCCTCTCAACAGCTAATAGAAGTGTTTTTTAAAGTTCTCAATTTATAAAATTAAAAAGCATCTCATCTATTAAAGTTTGTTTGGAATGTTTACAGGTCTCTACAGTCTGCAAGTCTGAAAACCACTTCCTTACATGACACTGTTTAGACGAACATGCTTTATAGAATCATAAGGCCGGAATTACTGCTTCCTTACTTGACACTGTTTAAAAGAACATGCTTTTATAGGATTACAAGGCTGGGATCCTGAGCCTTTAAAAGGCCCAGTCATAGGAAGTCCTCTTGAATTAACCTGAATTCAAATTGTTCTCTCAACCATCCAGCCTGGAATTCTCAGTAACCTTTACTGCTTTTGTCTCTTCTCTACCTCTTCCCCTATTTTTATCCCTGTGCCTGTGCCATCCATTGTGGAATCTCTTACCTGTTCTGTTCTACTTCCCTAGGCTACTTCAGGTTCTTAACATATCTTTCTTAGCACTACTGTAAGGAAACTTAAACTGTTTTTTTCCTCTAAAATCTCCCAGAAATGATCCATTTTATATACTACTACTAGAGTGATCTTAATATAATTATTATATTATTCCTTTGCTCACAAACCTTGAGTAGTGTCTTATTGTATACCATAGTAACTAAAAAAATCATCTATTATTGTTCTCCATAATCTTGCTTTCAAGTGATTGACTATCTTACACCCTCTTACTGTGCTATGTTCTATCAGTATGGCATGGATAGGTCTGGGATGGAGCTGGAGAATTTGCATTTCTATCAAGTTTTCAGGTGAAGCTGGTGCTACAGGTGCAGTCTGGGCACTACACTCAGAGTCACTGCTCTAGCTGGTCTGTAGGGCCTGGCATGGTGTCTCAATGTTGAATAGAATGGAATATCTTTCTTAAGTCCTAGACAAGCTAATTTTCCTTACGTCCCGGGGACTAAGCATTCAAATCATAAGGGATGGTTACTTATGTTGAATATAGTTTTAACTTACCAAAAACTTAAAAGAATGCTGCCATGAATGAACACATATAGCTTTCACCTTGATTTGCCAGTGGTTTACTTTTTTTTTTTTTTACATTTGCAAGCGCTTCATGTATGCTATGTCTGTGTATCTAGATAACGTGTTTTTGAACTATTTGAGTGCACTTTAGTTATGTCAGGTCTTTCCTCTAAGTAGCTAAGAATCTGTTTCCTAAAAACAAGGACTTTTATTTTTTCTTTTTTTGTTAATCCTCACCTGAGGATATTTTTCCATTGATTTTTAGAGAGAGTGGAAGGAAGGGAGAGAGACAGAGAGAGAGAATCATCGATGTGAGAGAGACCCATTAATTGGTTGCCTCCAGCACACACCCTGACCAGGGCCAGGGATCAAGCCTGCAACCAAATTTCGTGCCCTTTACCAGAATCGAACCCAGGACCCTTCTGTCTCTGGGCCAATGCTCTTTATCCACTGAGCCAAACTGGCTAAGACAAAACAAGGACTTTTTTATGAGCAATATAATTATCAAAATCAGGAAATTTAATATTGATGTAATACTAATTATTATTTCTTTGCTCACAAACCTTAAGTAGTGTCTAATTCACAGTCAAAATTAATATTTTGTCATTTGTCCTAATAATGTCCTTTAGAGCTGTTCTCCACACCCACCCCCAGTCCAGGAACCAATTGAAGATAATGCATCAATAATATTTAGCTGTAGTGAGATTATCAAACTTTCACAATTAGTTTTAGTATTCACTGGTGATTTTCTAACTCCATCATTCCTTTTATATTTATAGTTTGCATTCCATTATAAAAGAGCTGTCCTTTCTTCCCCATTTACTTACGAATTTTATCTAATAAAGAGGGGAATATGCAAATTGACCATCACACTGTAATGGTCAAGATGACTGTGCCCGCAGTGGAGGCTGAGTTTTCATAACAAGCCTTAACGAGCAATCAGCAGGGACCTGAGGCTGTGTGGCGCTGGGCTGAGGCAGGGGACCTGAGGCTGCACCCCCCACCTGTTGGGGCTTGACAGGGGACATCAGGCCTCGACCCCCCGCCCTGGCACCAGGCTGGGGGACCTCAGGCTGCATCCCCTGCCCAGTGGAGCTTAACAGGGGACTTCAGGCCACACCCCCCACCCAGCAGGGCTTGACGGGTTACCTCAAGGCATGACCCCGCCCCAACCCTGGGTACCTCGGGCTGTGCCCCCCAACCGGCGGGGCTTGACAGGGGTGGGGCCTGCTGGGTCTGGGTCTCACGCGATTTCAAGGTGCACGTGGGTGGACGGGGACTTGACTCTGGTTCCCATGGCGTGCTCCAGACTCTGACAGGAGGAAGATTTTCATATACATTTTACTAATTTTCTTTCATCTCTGACACTTCTATTATAGAGAAAGGGCAAATAGCAATATTAAAATATTCCCTCTAACTAATTCCCTTTTAATGTGCACAAATTTTGTGCACTAGGTCACTAGTATCAATATAAACTCGTAGAATCTCATTTCATGGGTTATAATATGTTTTTTTGTTTGTTTGTTTGTTTGTTTGTTTTTTGTTTGTTTTTAAAGTATATATTTTATTGATTTTTCACAGAGAGGAAATGAGAGGGATAGAGAGTTAGAAATATCGATGAGAGAGAAACATCAATCAGCTGCCTCCTGCACACCTCCTACTGGGGTTGTGCCCGCAACCAAGGTACATGCCCTTGGCCAGAATCGAACCTGGGACCTTTCAGTCCGCAGGCCGACGCTCTATCCACTGAGCCAAACCAGTTAGGGCTATATGTTTTTAATTGTTATTGGTTTTGATGCTCAAAATAAATATTTTTTTATTTTGATTTGGTCAGTGTAGCACCTTCAAACTGGCTCCTGTTTGATATTTTCCCATTATTATTTGAGCACTTCTTTATTTTCTGACTGAACAAAATGTTCTAGACTTATATTTTCCTTGCCCCATCCTGAAATCATTCTTTTTCCTAAGGTGCTCTGGTTTCTTGTTGTGGAGAAGAATATTTAAAAATCAATACTGGGTGCTGGGTCCTGTTGCGTCTATGCTCTCTTAGCTAATAGACTTGGGAAATATACTGATAGTCTAATTACAGTCCCACTCTTGTCTTCCCACTCTACCATATTTGTAACCGTGTTCTTCAAGAGCAAGAATCCTTGTTCCTTTGCTAATTCTTTTATTCAGGCAAATATACTATTTAAGTATTTTAAATATGCTATTTAAAATATTTATTGCAGGAAATTTTTACCATAAAACAAAACAAAGAAAATGAAATCACCATTTTTCTCACCCAGAAATAGCCACTGCAATATACATTTCTATTCTCTTTTCCTGTACAAATATGTGTATAATATAGAGATTATATATATTTATAATTTCATTTTAAAAATAGGATTGACAATGAAATAGCAAAATACAAAATCTTACCTTTGTGAAACATTTTAGCCCCTCTGCCACACTGTCAGGAATATGATTTTATAGACAGTATGGCAGACAGATGTAGGCTTCATTACTCACTCTGAGTGGGGGATGGGCAATCTTGGACAAGTCATTTCTGAGCCTCAGTTTCCTTATTTGTAAGATCAGAGTAATAATAAATAAATTTGATGTAAGGTACTAAATAATATATATAAATCACCAATCACAGACCTCTTAGTTTAGGAAGCATTCAGCACATTACCCATTCTGCACATTACCAAAGCACTTATTTACACGTGTAGACAAATAGTTCATTAATAAGTTTGTTAGTATGCTGAGTATATTACACTAGATTAAAGCATGTTAAAGGGCAGGAAGTATTGAATCTTATACTACTAAAGAAAAAGTTTACAAGCATGCTTTTTAAAATAAATAGACAATATGAATGTACCAGTATATGCATAATAGCTTATGATATATTTAAGACAGAGCTGTTTATACCCTTTGCATATAAATTATAAATTAAGAATCACAGTTTTATATACAACAAAAGATTGATAAATAGATGTGTTATTTACTGTCAGCATGTGCTTGGTTAGCCTGTTTTTAACTTATACATGTTCATAAGGAGTAATGAAAGCATTGACTTTCCACAGTCAACCAAATATTTGTTTTGCTACTACTTACTTGTTACTGTAGACTAAATAATTTTTCTTGCCTTCAGCAACATAAATATGGTTTTAGACAAAGTGCTGGATACTTCAGCTTTGATTTTATTCCTGTGCATAGAATGCCACATGTGTGCTCTTATAATAAAATTGTAAATACTTTATCTTCTGTTTCATAGTGAAGGAACTCATTGTACTCAGGTATACAAAAATGATTCCGGTGGGAAAAAAAGATAATGGTATCTGCTAAAATAAAAGAAAGAAAATGCATGCTGGCATGGAACACAGAAATATAACCCTTCTAAAGAAAATAACAGACATTGAAACTCTTAAATGTCTAAAACAGGGCATCCTGTATACTTTTCAATAAAAACTGGTGATAGCTGTGGTAAAATGTCTCATCAGTATTAGTGTAATCCTAGGTCAAAAAAAGATGGAGACAAGAGGGGGAAATGAAGTTAATGAATAAAACAAATGCTATCCAAGATCATGGTCCTATTTGTGTCTTACCAAGGAAAAATATAAAGATTGTGTAAAATATATTTATTTTTATAAAAAATTGAAGAACTTACAAAATAATATTGCTATGGGACAAAAATCATTTTAGAGTTAACATTCAAACAGTGATGACCTGATTTTCACAGTCCATGAAGAAGTCCATTTCATTTCTGAGTCAAGATTAGCTAATCCTGCCTCAGCTTCTTAGCACACTTGGAGCATGGGAGTGTAATTATCTCTTGATTTGCCGGTGTATATAGGGTGGCGCAAAAGTAGGCTTACGGTTGTTCATATGGAAAATAATACTGTAATTAATAAATAATAATACAAGAATAAACTCTGTTTCACATACAACTATAAACATATTTTAAAAACATAGCCCATTCTGATCATAGTTCATTTACTCCAGGAGTGTTTACTGAGTGTATACTATGGTCTAGCCACTCTTTGGACACTTTGGGTATACCAGGGAACAAAATAAAGAACTCTGAATCCTTTCACAATGTATACGTATTTCAAGTCATTAAATGTACACTTTAAATAGCTTACAACTTTACTTGTCAATTAAAGCTCAATGAAACTGGGGGGAGAAACACTTCTATCCTAATGGACCTTACATTCCACCCATATTTGCAAACTTACTGGAATATTATAGATTTCCCTCACGGTCATAAGATGTCTACAGCTGCTGTAAGCTTCATGTCTTCTTCATAGAATAGCATCAAAGCAGGAAGGAAAAGTGGTTGCAAAAGGTCTTTCTCCTCTTGGACCTTTCTCTTTATAGGAAATAAAATCTTTCTCAGAAACCACTACCACATCAGACTTCCCTTAACATATCATTGGAAGGTAGAACAGGTGGTATTTTACACAAGGAAATTGTGGCTCAGATAAATTAATTGATTTCCCCCCCACCCCCACAAGAGCATCAACACAGCTAGTTGGGCTGAAATTTCCTAATAGCAACTGCAGTCCTCTTTTCATAGTGTCTAGTACAGTATTTTGTGGAATACTGCATGTGAGCCAGGAGAGCCTTCAGCTCCAAAACAGTGATTATGAATCTGCTGGTTGTTTGTTTGTTTGTTTTTTGCCTGGCATCTCAAAATGAAAAAGCAAACATTGCATATTTAAGATTCTATTTTATATATCTTGGATGAAAGTACTTTCATAATAATTGATAAATTAGTTACCGATAGCTTATTTACAGTCAGGATGTACTTTTTACACAATGGAATGCAGAATATGTTGATTTGTCATCACATTCCTCCATTTTTGATCCACATCATTTCCAGTCTTCCCAACAAGAAATTATAGCTTCCAGAACTGCAGTCAGAATATTCCAAATGCTAAATAAAATTGTTATTTTCAATCAGTCAAGTAAGTGTGCAAGCATAGTTGTCACCTGTTTCTGTTAGGTGGTAAGAAAAAAAAAGATAATTGTAAACTCTTTTACCTAGAAAGAATTATTTGAGATATTCAAGCATGCTTAGGTACTAGTATGCTAGCTGTCTACTAGTATAAATGTATTTATGTGGACACATACCATAAATGTGTACATGTGTTATGCATATGATAAAACTATTCTGAGTATGATTTATTCCTTCTTTCACATTTCAAAATGCACTTCTGGATTTTGTGGCTTCTTTTGGTAGGTTTCAGGGAAATCATTTATCATTTGCATTGTAGATAAATAAATATTCAGTTTCACAAAAATGTGGAGAATGGAGTGAAGAACATTCAGGTTCACTATTCAGTGAAGAAGACACAGTGACTGCCCTTAGGTTCTAAAATGAGATTAGATGATGGAGCAGATGAAGGCAATGGCTTATATTGGTGTTGGACTTGAGAGTGAATACCTCTGTGCTAAGTTTAAGGAAGATGTTTATTAATGAAACTATTGTTGTCATTTGCCGTTACTAACTTTTACAGTTACAAAACTTACCTGACTCAAGTTTTACTTCTTTCCTGAAGTTACACAAGAAATTTCTTTCCCATCTCATTTTTATATTGGCATCATAAGTTGTCTGTGATTTTGGGTTGGAATGGTGAGTAGCCGGGCCTCTCAGCTGCTAGGACTCATCATTCCTACATTACTATTTTTCTCATGCTTAACCTACTGATGTAAAAGGCCAAACATATCTTTCATCAACTAGAACTTAGTTCAGTTGCTAGTATGCATATCTATAAGGCCAGATATTAAGTTATAATTATTTTTTTCATCTCAGTGTCTTGAGTGCCTTCTTGTATATATGAGCCATTTACTTGACTGTCTTTGATCTACAGTTTTCTAAAAACTAACAACATTTCTTATATCAGCAACCTGTGACAGTCCATTCCAACCAGCTTTTTATATATCATCTCACTGTTACTTCCTAAAAAGGAAACATTCCCTCCAGCCAGCAAGTGTTCCACCTTGTTCCTCATCAAGTAGGGCTGGCACCAGTTCAAGTTCTGTCAACACTGTTCCATCAGATAAAACTGCTAGAACATGAAGGATGTGAGGCGGTGGTATGCATACACGTGATATAAGCCCCAGTGAACGGGCTGCCCGCGCTCTCTTTGCTCCCGTGTAGCCTGTGTGCCTGTGTTCTTGCTTGAAGCCTCCTCTAATTTGGCTGTGCCTCGGGGCTAATAGTAACCCTCGCCCATGGGTGATCAGCATCTGTCTGATAACAGCTGAGTCACTTGGATAATAACTTGTGTTTACTGGTTTTCATTGACACAATGGTTAGTAATTAAACATCCGTACAAGATCTTTATATAAACATCATTTTTACAAGCTAAAAGTTCAATCAGAAGGTAAGCAGTACTTCTGTATCTGTTCTCACCTGTACTGTTTCACTAGTTAGTAACAGAACTGGATAAGCCCCACTTTTAGAAAATGTTAGACAGCATGGAAATGTTATGCAGTTCATGTAGCATAATGATCTTCTAGAAAGCAAGACAAGAACTGTCAGACAGATATATCCCCTATAGGCGTCCCCTCTTTGTGGGAAGCAATCTGGCATTCATGTAAAGTTTTTTAGAATCAGAAACGACTTTGCAGAGAGCCTTATAAAACATATCAGAGTGGCCCAAGGGATGACCCTCATTTTGAACATGACCAGTCAACCAGTCAGTCAACCACACTGAGTACATTCTATCATATGTGATCAGTTCATTCTCAATTCAGAAGAGATTTAGTCAGAATCCAGTATCAGAATTCTTTCCACTTAGTGTGATCCTTGCCACTGAAAAGTGTACAGAGAGTTTTTAGACAGTTATGCCACCTTTATTACTTGCTTCATCTTTACCCTGCTGTCATGGTCCACTTGTGAGTCTCTCAGAATCCTCTTATCGGGTTCCCCCTAGAGGCAGGCCTAGATTATAAATTAGACGCTAGAGTGGGGTTTTCCAAATTGAAGCCAGTAATTCACTGGTGGATTATGAAGTCAATAATGTAGGTTAATATTTTTTATTGAATGGAATGTTGTAGACAAGTAAACATCAGAGTGTATCATATGTTGTAAGAGTAAAGAGTGTTTTATGAAATTTTGATTTTATTTATTATATTTGGTTGAGCAATATGAAACTGCTGTTTTGCAGATAAACAAAACAATGGAATGTCTGTAATTTCAATCTTATATATAGTTTTATTAGCTATATGCCAAACAAATATGTGTATAGAGTTCAGATGAAAATATATACTCTTTACAATAGATTATGGTCCAAAGAGCTCAAAAGCCACTAGGTTAGAATAAATGTCTAATAGCATGTGCTAAACTCAGAAAATTCCCACAGAACACTTCTCCCTACTGCTAAAATAGCTAGCCTCCACTGCATAGAACAAGGCTAATTTTGGGAAACAGATATTTTATAATTAACTAGGGGCCCGGTGCACGAAATTCGTGCACTGGGTGTGTGTGGGGGGAGTGTCCCTCAGCCCAGCCTGCCCCCTCTCACATACTGGGAGCCCTCAGGCGTTGACCCCCATCACCCTCCAATCGCAGGATCGGTCCCTTGCCCAGGCCTGACGCCTCTGGCCTAGGCGTCCGGCCCGGGCAGCGGGGACCCGCAGCTGCAGCAGCCCCGCGATCGTGGGCTTCGCTTTAGGCCCAGGCAAGGGGCCCCTAGCTCCCGGGACTGCCAGCTTCGACCGTGCCCAGCTCCCATCGCTGGCTCCACCCCTACTTCCTGCTCTCACTGGCCAGGGCGGAAAAGGCACCTGATTCTCCGATCATGGCTGGGGGGCAGGGCAAAGGCGGCCCCAGGGCCACCTTTGCCCTGCCCCCCAGCTCTTAGCTCCCCCCTGGGTTTCCGATCACTGTCAGTGGCAGGGGGCTTCTTCCTGCTTTCCCTTTCGCCTCCCTGCATTGTGCCTACATATGCAAATTAACCGCCATCTTGTTGGCAGTTAACTGTCAATCTTAGTTGGCAGTTAATTTGCATATAGCCCTGATTAGCCAATGAAAAGGGTATCGTCATACGCCAATTACCATTTTTCTCTTTTATTAGTGTTGATAGTCAACCAGTATTAATAATCAATAGTCAGAATAAAACCATATTCACAATCAGTAGACATTTCAAGTGCTGCATTTTGTGTGCAGATTATCTGTAAGACTTCATGATATTCAGAGCAGTGAGAACTCCTTTAGTGAAGAAAAGCTTCCTTGTCAGGGGAGGTATGATGAAGAAATGGGTCTGAAACATGGTCATTTCTGAAACATGAGCTCAACAGTTTACAGAACCTTGATTCAATAGAACAGGTGCCTATATAGGGAAGAAATCATGAATAATACATACTTTTGATGAATTAGGATCAGAAAACAGTTTTACTTTGAAAAGCACTAATTTTAATGTGGTCAAGAACCTACTGTTTGGAAAGACTTTTGAAACCTCACTTTAGAGTTTATGGTACCTTACAAGACAGCTTGAATTTTACTTGGTGTTTTGGGGGGTCTTTTTAGATTTGATTTTTCTTTTAAGAACCCTGGGAAATGTGGAAAATTATAACTTTAAGGAAATTTACTATTTTACTTAGGAAATAAAAAATTACTTAAGATTTCTTAAAATGAATGTGAAATCCAAGACCTTGGGGATAATTATTTTGTAAAGTTATTGTGCAGATACATAGAGGTATTTTAAGAGAAAAACATAATTTATCATGTGTCAATGAGGGATTAGCATTTGCATATTTTTCTGAATGAATAGAATTAGATTCAGATCTCAAAGTCCTGCAATATCCTTAAAACAAATCTGTTCTTTGTACATTTCTCTCGAAAACTCTACTCCTTCCCTACAGGTTTCTAGTTTGTGCCTAATGTACTACCGTGACCATTTTAGCCACAATTTTTTTCTGTTGGGCTGTTTTAACAACCTGCTAACAGGCTGCCAACAGATCTCTGTTCCTAATCTTAGATCCTGCCAATACATTCTGTGTGTGGCTTTTCTTAAACACAAACTTGATCATGTGTCAATCCCCTTCATAAAATTTTTTAATGGCGTCTCATTTCCTACAGGATAAAATCCTCTGCATGCCATACGGGGCCCTATAGGGCCTGAACTTTACCTGCCTCACTAGTATCATCTCTCATTATGGATCATATGCTCCATGATGGCTAAATTTTTCTACATACCAGTCTGTTTCCCATCTCAGCCTTTGGTGGCACAGCTCCCTCTTCCTGGAATGCTTCTGTGTGTAATGAATACTGCCTCATATTCAAGTTGTTGTTTGAGATCATTTCTCTAAGATGTCATTCCTGATCTCCTTCAGCACTAGGCCAATGGGTCTCAAACTTTTCTGCATATTAGAATCACTTGGAAATTCCAAAGCTCAGGAAGTGAGGTCCAGGTGTCAGTACTTTTTGAAGCTTCCCAAGTATCTAGACAAGATGGTTCAAACATTCATCAATATCTTCCTCAAGTTACTTTACTTTTAATTGTGTAAGCCACATGAAAATTATTTTAATCTATGATGTGGGTGAGGATGTAAGGTTTGTAGTTTAGCAGATGAAAGAGGCAAACTACCAGGTATTAATACAGCATGGTGTGTATTCTCATGAAGGTTTGAGGGAGCAAAGGAAAGGCAATTAAATCTAGATAGCAACATACCTTTCTAGATACACAACCCACAAGGAATCATCAGTTATGGAAATGGATAGTTTCCAAAAATGTTTTATTATACCTCTAGAATGAAGCTTTTGTTTTTTATTTTATTTTTAATGGTTTTATTGAGGTATAATTTATATACCATACAGTTCACCCATTTAAAGTGTGCAGTTCAGTGGTTTTTAGTATATTATAGATATCTTCAACCATCACAGTCAATTTTAGAAAAGTTTCATGATCTCAAAAAGAAACCCTGTGCCCTTTACCATCTCCTACTGCAACCTCAACCTCACCTCCCCCAGCCCTAGACAACCACTCATTCACTTCCTGACTCTATAGATTTCTCTGTTCTGGATATTTCATCTGGAAGAATCATGTAACATGTGGCCTTTGTGTATGGCTCCTTTCACTTAGCATAATGTTTTTAAGGCTCCTTTCTGTTGTAGGATATATCAAGTGCTCATTCCCCTTTATAGTTCAATACTATTTCATTTTATGGCTATACCACATTTTGTTATTAGTTGATGGACATTTGGGTTATAAAATAAATTGTAAATACTTCCAAAATATGTATTTATATATTTTTTTATTGATTTCAGAGAGGAAGGGAAAGGGAGAATCATTGATCGGCTGCCTCCTTTATGCCCCTCCTGGGGATCAAGCCCACAACCCAGGCATGTGCCCTTGACTGGAACCAAACCTGGGACCCTTCAGTCCACAGGCCAATGCTTCTATCCACTGAGCCAAACCAGCTAGGGCTGTATGTATTTTTAAAATGTGTTTATAATTCATGCATAGGTACTACTGAACAAATGTATTGTATACTATTTATTACACGCATTTCCCCCTCCCCCCCCCCAAAAAAATAAATAGTTTCAAAGCTACAACAAAATATAAGTAGGAATCTAGCATTTTCTTTTCACCTCTGAGTGGGTCACTTTGTACTCTAGACATCTCTCACTTTTACAGATTTTTTAGGTTAGTTGTTCAGGTGAGTAAGTTAGTTGAATAAAGGTATTCTGTACAAAGGATACAATGTATGCAAATGCATGGAGATAAGAAAAAGCATGATACCTTTTCTTATCTTGCAAGTTCTGTGTCTGGAACACAGAGTGAAAGGGGTGTGGAATTTTTCGTACAGTCATTGTATCTTCTCCCACAATTCTATAGTTTTACTATTTGGCATTGTATATTAGACACTATATTGCTAAACCTTTCTCTCTAGAAACAACCTTACAGTTTGGGCTTCTTTCAAATAATCCCAACCAAGATTAGCTGCTTTAATTTCCTTTTACCACTCTTTTCTGGTTTACTTCTAGACATCTTACTGCAGTGTTTTCTGTGACGTAAGGAAACTGGCTCTCTGCTATAGAAAATCAACATAAAAAATAAGTCCTTTGTACTTTCCCTTCTACAAAACCCATGGGTAAAGTCCCTTATACTTTATTCTATATTGTGCTGACTTTCCATATAGAAGAATAGTAATGTTTATTCTTAGCCAATTGGTTGTAGTTGAAGAGACAGTGGTCATAATATTTACTCTACTACACCCAAAGACTTTACCAGTCTTGGTATCTTGTGAAGATGCTAGGCAGACTTTGGGATAAAATCCAATCAGTTTCTCAGAAATATTTCTCAATATTGGCTTGCTTATTTTTCTGTTATTCACACTCTTATTATGCTGGGTGTTTTTAACAGTGTATCACACATTCATTTACTGCATTACATACCTTAAAAGTGGCAGTAATTAGCACTGAATTTACCATCTAAGAAAACAGAAACATAGCATTTTTGGGGTCGACTTAATAAGCCTTTACTCCAGTGAGTGACAGAGCTGGGAATAGATTTGAAGTTGCTAATTAGAAATATTGAACCCAGTCCATTCAATGTGTTGACTTTGTTTTGTGACCAAGCCAAAGATTTTTCAAAAATTAATCAGTAAGAATGTGTCTGTAATTATGTTCTAATCCAAAATAAGAGAGTGAGAAATTTTCCACTTCACCAAGAAAAAAGTGCAAGATTGCTTTAGTAACAATTTCAGTTTATGAAATTATTCAAACAAACCAAAATAAACTCCTTCTTCATTAAAGGATTAGTTCATGTCATTTCAAAACTGAGACACGTTAAAAATAATTATTTTTTCTTTCCCCAGCAAATGTGTTTTTGTGATATAGAGTTCAGAGACATTAGTTCAGAAATCCCTTTGACGAGTATTGTATTTGTGTTGTTTGGCTGTGTAACACATAAGAGACGTTTAGAAGCATTAAGCCTAAGATGGCACCTGATGATTGCAGTTCTTCAAGGTTTGGGGCAAGGAAGGCCAATTATTCCTCCTGTTCTGCTTTATCCCTACCATTTTGCCCTCTTTTTCAATTACTTTCTCTAGGAATGTTTTCCTCTGAACAAAATCACTTTCCTTTTAAAAAAATTAATTCATTCAAATACGATTCTAGACTCTGGATATAAAATGGCAAATAAAGCAGAAAAGTCCCTACCCTCAAGGAACTCACATTCTTGTGTCTAACTTTGGTGCCTTCTCACCAGAGCTCACTCACATTCACTCATCAGAAATATATTTTTTTGTTTGTTTTCAGCTTTTTCCAAAAGGACAGATTTTCAAATATAATATTTACTCTACTACAGCCAAAGACTTTACTAGTCTTGGTATCTTGTGAAGATGCTAGGCAGACTTTGGGATAAAATCCATTCAGTTTCTCAGAACTATTTCTCAATATTGAGTTGCTTATTTTTCTGTTATTCACACTCTTATTATTCTGAGTATTTAAATGAGTCATTATGCATAAGACAGTTAGAATGCTTACTGGCATATAGAAAGCATTGTTTGTAGGGTCAGCTATGAGTAGCAGACAGGATAGCAAAGCCTTTTCTATCTTATCAGTACGCCCGCAGATCCTGCTTCTTCTTAAGCAAGTTCTGAATTATAGCTAAGCCTCATGATAACACTGCTACATTTGAACATCCAAATATATGGAAATATAAATTAAATTTTGATAATTCACTTCACAAAAGTATTTTCTACATTCCAATGATAAGTTTTATTGGTGTTTTGAAAACATGATTTAATATACAGAAATAATTTTTATTCAAACAAGTATGTTAATAAAATGAAAATATTGTATCTACTTGCTTCTTCAGATGAGATATAATCATCTGAAGGAACCATGACTATAAAGTAGCTTACAGACATAAATATGGTGTACTGTAGTCACTGCCAAATAATAATAATACCTCATATTTATATAACATGAACAACTTACAAAATCCTATCACATGCCTCATTACAGTTACCTCTATAACAGTCCTGAGAAGTAGATTAAACAAGTATTATAGTTTCCATTTTGCAAATGAAGAAACCAAAGCATTAAAGATATTTAGTTCTCAGTAACTTAAACAGTAGATTTGAGGAATCAGTTCTTCTGTCCAATATTCTTTCCACTATAAAACTGCAAACTATTGTTTCCTTAAAAAATAAAATAAAATGAAATAAGCCACAAGCAATATGACCTGTTAGCTGGAAGCCAGAATCAGCAGACAAATTCTGGCCTGCAATCTACAGCAACACCACTAAGATTGAGTAGGTAACCCCCATCCAACTCGCCCTCCAACTCTGGGCTCCCAAAATACATTTGGACACAGGTCAACTCCTGATAAAGCATGGTTTGATGACCTTTTTCCTACCTTCACATCATCTCAGAATTTAGCTTGCTAGAGATATCATTAAATACGTGGTTGGGGATTTAAAATCATTAAATTTGTGTACCTATAATAGAGAACATGATCTAGGCAGGTAAAAAATTCTGAGATGGTGAACAGACCTGGAAACAACCAGACATGGTGCTTTCAAATAATTGTGTATTTTTTTTCACCTTTAAATTAGAATATTCTGGTAGATGTGGAAAAATAATTTACCAGAATATTTTTCAGTTTCAGTTTCCCTAAAGTAATTGGGAAAATCTCAACAAGATTTGGGGACTCAGACTCACTCTCTGTCTCTCTTTTCCTACCCACCTTTGCTCTCTTGTTCACTGAACTACTGAGGCATGTACTGTTTGCATTGAGAGAAGTGTGAGCATCGGAAACTTGGAACTTTATCCCCCATTTTATCAATTAACTCCAGCTAGTACCATGAGAAAATAACCCTTTTAAAAAATTCTTAGAAATGAGTTCAAACAACACAACAGTCTAGGTTGGTTCAACTCACTTTATTTAGTTTTATAAAAGGCAAAGATAAAAATTGTGGCTGCTCATTGCTTCCCAAAATAAAGTTCAAATTCCTTGATCTGGCCCTTGGGGACTTTCACGATCAGATTTTATCTTATTTTTGTTATTTCCCATTTTACCTATCCACCCTTCATTTTCACAAAACAGTTTTCCTCCCTCACGTGCATCCTGCAGTTCGTTGCCTCCATGCTTTGGTTAGTTAATACTGTCTCTCCTACTGTTATAGCTAAATCTTTCCCCATCAAGGCCCAGTTATGCTTACTGCCACTACCTCCACCCAGCTTTCCCTCTCCTTCCTCTGTGTGAGTTTCATAAGTACTTTATCAGGGGCTCTCTTATGTTATTTGTACCACCACATGGTTAAGAGTATACCTTATCCCTTTTCCAGCCATTATGCTCCTTTACATTGGGAGCTGTCTATTTTCCTCGCTGCCATACTTAATAGAGCCCCTCTCCTTCATGACTGTTTGCAGTGAACAGAATAGAAAAGGCGTAGGCTTTGAAGTCTGACAGCTTTATTACAAGTCCTTGCTCTATCATTTATTAGCCATATAACCTTGGGCAAGATATTTAACCTCTCTGAACCTCTGTTTCCTCATTCATAACACAGAAATGACAATACCCCTTCTGTCCTGACAGAGTTTAGTGAGAAAGCAGGTAGAGTTCTTATCTAAGTTCTGAAAAGTGATGTTGGTGCTGGTAATAGTGGTCATACTTGTACTTCTAATAATGACTTTGAAATTACATAGATTTACTAGAGGCCCGTTGCACGAAGAGATTCGTGCAATAGGCCTTCCCTTCCCCTGGCTGCCGGCACCGGTTTTCCTCCGACACCCGGGACCCAGGCCTTCAGTCTTCGCTCCGCTTCTTTGCACCTACGTATGCAAATTAACTGCCATCTTTGTTGGGTTAATTTGTGTACTCTCCTGATTGGCTGGTGAGCGTAGTGGAGGGACATCAGTTTACATGTTTGTCTATTATTAGGTAAGATAGTATAGTGTGACCATTTATAAAAGTAAAGCCACTGTATTGCTTTACTTTCCTTAGCCACATAGGAGACATAAAGAATACTCTGCCATACCACACATGTAAATATATGAGAACTATTTTGAACCAGTTTATAAGAAAAGCACCCCATGAGTTTACTACAGAACAATAGAACCCACCTTAGTACTATTAGGAAGACAGATATTCTGCAGTGTTTAATTTGCTAGAATTATCATAGCCATAGGCAATTTTAGGTAGCAATTATTTCTTTAATATTTTCCCATATTGGTTTTATGAAATCTTTTTATCTTGATGAATTTTATATTTATTTTCTTATTGCTACAACACAGAGTATATAATTTGTAGTTGTCACATTTAGAATGACAGGGCAACATAGGAGTGATGTCAAAGTGCCCATCAAACTCCAAGCACCATCTGTGGGTAACACCATCTGGAGAAGTATAGAGTGTGCTCTGTCGAGGACCTGGGGGCAGCATCAATCAGCCTTTGTGCTGGTCCTGAGGTCTGTGAGGGAGCACAAGGTACATTTGAACGGGAGCGACACACTGCAGCTGACAGGTGGAAGCGGGGTCCCCCAGGAGAAAAGCTACTCGTGTCCTTTAATAATTTGTAATAATAATTTATATATTGTAATTATTTTTCATAATCACTATTAAGCCAAATAGAGAAGTATGTTACCAAAAGCTTAGCAAATAGAGTCTACATAATTTACTATATAGGTAAGTATTATATTAAAAGATAAGAGGATCCTAATTTAAACCAATGTAATGTTTAGTATTCAGAACTTGTCTTTACTGATCTAAGTTCTCTTCATCTCTCAATTTTTTTGATAAGTTCACTTAAATTCTTTGAATTAGTTTTTTGTATAATACTTTGTGGTAAGATATTACCAACATGACTGGTATTTGAATTATAAACTCAACAAAGCAATATAACTCTGAAAAAAAGATAAAATTTTATGTTTAGATAGGAGTGGGACTTGAAAAACTTTTAAAACATTTTTTAAAATTTCTTATATCTTAAGGAAAAATAACAAAAGTAAAAATTAAGAATATTCCTAATTAGAGAATTAAATCTATATTGGGCTTCACTGCCATTTTATAAATAGTCACACTATACTATCCTATATAATAAAAGCCTAATTTGCTAAGTGTCTGGTCATCCGGTGAATGGTCTACTGTTCAACCAGTCAAAGTGTAATATGCTAATGATATGCTAAGGCTGGTCAACCTCTCGCTATTATGTGCATTGACCACCAGGGGGTAGACAGTTGACTGACCGACCAGTTGCTATGACGTGCACTGACCAATGGGGACAGATGCTCCGACCAGTAGGTTAGCTTGCTGCTAGGGTCCGGCTGATGGGGACTGAGAGAGACGGGCCAGACACACTCTGGAGCCCTCCCGCGGTTAACTCCCTGGCTGGCCAACCTCCCGTGTCCCTCCCCGGCTGGCCAGCCCTGGCCCCAATCAGGACTGGATGAGACAGTACCAACATGACCTGGAGCCCTCCCGCGACTCCTCCCCGCCCCTGATCGTACACCGGTATGGTCCCTTGGCCTGGCTTGCACCCTCTCACATTTCCAAGACCTCTCAGGGGATGTCAGAGAGCTGGTTTTGACTTGATCCTACAGGCCACTCCCCTTGTGAAGGTGCCAGATGCAGGTCTCACGGCTGGCGAGTGCTGCTGCTGTGACGCAAACCTCTCCTGATAAGGACTTATTGGGTGTGAGCCTGCGGCAGGCACAGTGGGGCCGGGATGAGCGGGAGCAGCAGGTAGGAGCTCTAGGTGGCACTGGACTGCAGGTTTTGGCCCAATCTCCTCAGGCCACCCCAAGGGACCACACCTGTGCACAAATTCGTGCACTGGGCCTCTAGTAAATCTATATAACTTCAAAGTGATTATTAGATTGTAATGAAATATACCTGTAGTGATTATATACTACAAAGAGAAAGTACATATAGTAGCACATATAGAGAGGAAACAATATTGAGTCATCAGGAAATCTGGGTTCCTATATTCCCAGCTTAGCACAATCATCTAGCATCTCTGAACCTGTTTTTTCATCTGTAAAATAGCAGGTCATTGCTGCCTAATAACTTCTTAGACTAATATTTTGTATTGTGATTCTAGACATACTTTTTTTACACTGAATTTAAAAATTAAGATTAAGTAATTAGTAGAATATAAATATACAGAACTCTTAGATATGAACTCTCATATAGTCCCAAGCTACCCCTTCTGGAAGTGTCACAGAAAATACAGCTGAAAATTGTGAGTATTTTTATAGTTTATATTCCAAAATGGAATACAATTTGAAAATATGGATAAATTTAATTGTATTATAACTTGTTACCTTCACATTTTCAAATCAGCTAGTAGAGAAAGACAGAGGAAAATGTTCTGTTACCTACCTTATTTTGAGAATTTTTAAGCCATAAAAGTATTGAAGCTAGGATGAACAACAGGGAAAGAATAATAAAAACTTCATGTAAATGTAGGCTGAATTCCATTTAATCAATGTTAGTGTTGAGCATACTCTAATATTTAATGTTTAGTGTGCAAGCATGTTTCAGGTAGTCTCTAAATCATTTAACCACTTTTGACTAATTTTCATGAAACTCTAGTCTAGAGGCTTATTTTGACCACCAGATGGAGCCAATATTATTCAATTTGTAGAATAAAAATTATGCTGAAAATAGAATTTGATGAAATAAAATGAATAAATTGTAGATTTCTTATTTTAGTTCATTAGTACAGAAAAAAAAAATTTAGCCTGGTCTTTGCCTAAATTTCTGCATAGTTTTTGTAAATGTCATAGAGATACCTTCATTAAGTAATTTCTTTATTATGAATAAGCTTGCATTTTGACTCTTTCATTGGCTAAAGAGACCAGTTTTCTTCTTTCCACTTTTTAAAGACATCATCTAAGCAACTTTCAATTATCTTTAAAACAAAATTAGTACAGATTCAACCTCTAGTCACTCAACAAATATTATGGATTATAATTACAAAGGAATGATAGTGAAGAATATATTCCATGAAGGTCCTCATTTCAGTGTCACAAGATATTCTCATTATTATCATTTCCATAAAGTGTTTTCTTAATATAACAAACCAATGAACAGGATATGAAGTTTACCCCCAGAAGCTCCTCAAGGAAAGGTAATACCTTGGTGAATGGCTGCCACTCTTACAGAGATTCCACCCAGAAAGCTCAGTGCTCAGGGGCTTTAATCAGGGGCCACTGCCTTAAAGTTTACTTCTCTTACTTCTCTCACCTCTATTTAATAAGTGCCAGAAATTATTTAATTCCTTACAATTCAACTTAATTAGGCAACTATCAATTGAAAACGTATTTGTATACTAGAGGCCTGCAACCTCTGGAAGTCCCCAAGAAGCCACTCCATCTAGCAAGCACAGTAAGGCACTGTGGATACTGTTGTAATCTAAGACCCCAAAAATGATCAGTCTGATCATTTGTCTGTTCAGCTACTGTTTATCAAGTACACACCATATGCAAGGCATATGCTTGGCCACAACCGGGACAGTCCCTGCTGTATGAGTTTATAGCATAGGAGGCAATACAGACAAAGAGGCAGTTATAATGTAATGTGTTTAGGAGCTACAGAGTGTTTAAAGGTTCAAATAAGGGGGAAATATGCATAATTAAGGACAATCAAGAAGAAGCATAAAGGATTCTTCCTAGGTGGAAATGTTCATGTAAATCCACGGTTTGGCAGACTGAACTTCCCATTTATTATGTTCTGGGAGGAGTTTTGGACCTTTTTTGGTAGGATAGTATTTCAGCAGGTTACATCCAGTTAGTGACCTGATGCCTTTTTATGTCAAATTTGAATATTTTCTTCTGAGTTTTCTTGTGATTCAGACATAAAGAAGAAAAAATCAAGCTGGTTAAAAGATTATACTTTTGAACCAGACTGCATGGGTTTATAGTCACATGTTTATAATTCCTCAGATAAATTTTTTAACCTCTACTGCCTTAGTTTCCAATGCAAAATGGGGCTAATAGTATGCATTCCTCATAGGGTTGTTGCTTATGAAAGGATTAAACAAGTAATGTAGGTGCTAGTATCTGGCACATAGTAAGCATTTGAAATGGTAGGTAGCATGTTAGCTATTTTCAAATTTGGTACTTTTCCTGGAATTAATTTAAGATCTCATGTATATAAAATTTCATAAAAGCATACTTTGTAGCTTCCAGAAAGGATGATGAGATACAACTAGATAGTTTTCTATATCCTTTAAAGTCTATCCCTTTTGCTTTCAAATGATGTTTACTTTCATCAGTAACACATCACTTTTATTTATATAAAAGTTTTCATTTATTATGGGAATTTTTAAAAAATTCCTTGAAATACTGATTCCAGATTTTTTTTAAATAATTTGTAAGCAGCCTTACTAGCAGTTTCTGATACATAATAATCACTCAACAACCTTTTTCTTAAAAATGAATAAATGTGTAGCTACTTGGACTTGTTAGCTTCTTGTGCTCTTGTACTGAGACAGTAGAGGGTATAAGCCCTTTAACTACCAAGTGAGACTTTTAGATGGAAACTATTGGCTCATTAACTAAGTAACAATAATTGAGTAGTCATCACCCCTTTACGCTCAGGACAAACAAGTTGCAGAATGAAGAGATTCAAGTGGGGCCAATGTGAAGTTTCCGACTAGCTCTTAGGGAAGGGCTAGAGACATTCTTTATAACGTGCAGGGCTGAAAGTGCAATCCTGAGTATTGGCTACAGATTATCTCCTAAAGTAAGAATCAGAACACATGTTTTATCCCACGTGCTGCTTCTAATCCACATGGGACACTAGCTGAGTAACCTCATTTACTCTTTAGCTAGCTCACCTATAAATTGAGAAGTTAGATTAGAAGATCCTCAAAAGAATTTTTAGCTCCGGTGCTCTAGTAGTAAATTAATGGTGTAGTGATGTTGAACATTGTCTTCATCAGGCCTTTCTATATATATCACCTAATTTTATCTCAGAAAAGCCAAGATATTTTTAAACTTGTATTCCAGTACTAAAATGTAGGGAAGCTTAAAGCCCCTAGAAGGCTGCCATTCTACCCATGAATCCACAATTTGACACTTACAATCAATGGCTGATTTCTTAACTATGTTCACATATGTTATGTTCATTTTACCCTTTAGATTAATTTCTAGAATAAAAAGCCAATATTAAAAAAATGTTTTAGTGCCGAAACCGGTTTGGCTCAGTGGATAGAGCGTCGGCCTGTGGACTGAAAGGTCCCAGGTTCGATTCCGGTCAAGGGCATGTACCTGGGTTGTGGGCACATCCCCAGTAGGAGATGTGCAGGAGGCAGCTGATCAATGTTTCTCTCTCATCGATGTTTCTAACTCTCTATCTCTCTCCCTTCCTCTCTGTAAAAAATCAATAAAATATATCTTTTTAAAAAAATGTTTTAGCTATCTTTCTTGGAGTGCCAGGCATATGTGGAACACTTAGTAAATTTTGCTATCTGAATTGAAGTTGTAATTGAGGACAGTAAGGAGCAGTGTGGGTCTTTAATACCATACAGACCTGGGCCAAAATCTCAACTTTACTGTATTCTAATTATGATCCAACTAGAGGACTGGTGCATAAAATTCATGCACAGGTATGGTCCGTAGGCCTGGCCTGTGATCAAGGCCATGTTCCCCAGCTGCCCACAGCTGGCCCCGCCCCCTGCCGCCACTCATCCCCGGTTCCCCATTTGCCATCGGGTGATTGGTGCCTGACTGCTGGGGGAAGGGACCGAGAGGTGGTCAGTGTACCTCATAGTGACTGGTCCAGCAGTCATTCTGGTCATTCTGCCATTAGGGTCAATTTCCATATTACCCTTTTATTATATAGGATAGAGGCCTGGTGCATGGGTGGGGGCCAGTTGGCCTGCCCTGATAAGGGCCCTGGATCGGGGTTGGGGGGTCCCTGCTGGGGGATGGTGCCGGCCAGGTCGAGGGGCTGCAGGGTTTTCAGGACAGCCCCATCTCTGATCAGGGTGGAGGTCCCCACTGGGGGCGGGGCCTGCCTGGGCAAGGGGCTGCGGGTGGTTTGCAGGCCATCCAAGCCCCCGATTGGGGTGGGGGTCCCTGCTGGGGGTGGGGCTGGCCTGGGCAAGGGGCTATGGGTGGTTTGCAGGCCGGCCACACCCTCGGCTTTGTCAGGAAGGATGTCCAGAATGACGCCCAGAAGACGTTCGGTCTATCTGGTCTAATTAGCATATTACCCTTTTATTAGTATAGATTATGTTTCTTCATTTGTTAAATAGGTTTATAGATCCTTTCTTCGTGGATAATAAGAGCATCTTTGCCTGGTGTCTAACACATACTAGGTCCCTAGAAATTTTTTCACTAATTTTCATTGGTATTTATTTAGCATACTAGAGGCCCAGTGCACAAAATTCGTGCACTGGGTCGGGTGTCCCTCAGCCCAGCCTGCCCCCTCTCACAGTCTGGGAGCCCTCAGGGGATGTCCTACTGACAGTTTAGGCCTGCTACTCTGCGGGAGGCGACCGGCTGATCAGGGGAAGGCACCACCCCCATCACCCTGCTGCTGCCGCCACTGCCGGCTGCTGCAGCTACCAAGGTGTTTTCATCAACACAGACTCCATTCCCTTCACCATGAAAAAATGACAATTTTTTTTGGTATTTTCAAGATGTCTCTTTCATAGGATATGACATTTCTTTCTTTCTTTCTTTTTTTAATCCTCACCTGAGGCTATTTTTCCATTGATTTTTAGAGAGCGTGGAAGAGAGAGGGAAAGACAAAGAGAAACATCAATGTGAGAGGGGCACTTCGATTGTTTGCCTCCTGCATGAGCCCTGACCTGGGCCCCAGCCAGGAAGGAGCCTGCAACTTAGGTACATGCCCTTGATCAGAATCAAACCTGGACCCTATGGTCCACAGGCCAAGGCTCTAACCACTGAGCAACCCAGCTAGTGTAGGATATGACTTTTCTTAGCCCCTCCAGCAGCGGACCTTCATTTTTACCTCCAAGAGTGAGGTGGAAAAACCCTAGATCATCTTCTGGGATTCTTATTACCCAGGTTACCAAGAACACTGTGAGTGGCATACCGGGAGCTTAGCCAATGAGCGGTCAGAAAAGGTGTTGCCTCTGCAGCTCACACACAAAGGCGGGACTGCTGTGTGCTGAGGCTGGAGCAGGCCCCCTGTCTGTGTCTGCTCCAGGGCTGCCTGTCTCTGTCTCCATCTCTGCTCCAGGCCTCACCTGCGCACACAACCTCCTCCTGACTGGTTGTGACTGTTACGGCTTCCCGACTAATTTGCAAATTACCTCTTTTTATATATATAGGTGTTTTATAGAAATTTCAGTTAATGACAAATAGTCATCATGCTGCATCATTATTATTTATGAATTATCCATTGAATGTTGAGAGCACAATGTACTTAGAGAAACTGAAATTTTCAAACTCCTTGTATATTTTATTAGCCACTTTTATGTCACTAAAATCGTCTAGTCACTTATTCAATTTTTGTTTATTCAGGGGGATTCAAGTACATAAGAAATAAATGTGCTAATTCCTGTTCTGGCAACATGGACAGAGTTAACACAGAACTTCTTTCTCCTACAAATATATAGAAATGTGGATTAAATATGATTCAGCCCAATTTAAATACTTAGCTAAGCTACAGAGAGAAAGAGAGAGAGATTGTAAGAGAGGGAGGGAGGAAGGGAGGGAAGGAAGAAGGGAAGAAGGGAGGAAGGAAGGAAGGAAGGAAGGAAGGAAGGAAGGAAGGAAGGAAGGAAGGAAGGAAGGAAGGAAGGAAGGAAGGAAGGAGAAAGGGGAGAGGGAAGTCTAGGTACCAAAAAGAGGAAGCATAACCAGAGCTTGAAGTGGACAAGCTGACACTATAGTTGCCCAGGGGGATATTGGAACCAGATGTAGGCTCTAATAGCTAGAAGCTGGGTTTTTAATCTCAAACTTAGACAGAGATGTGGCCTCGGGTCAAGAGAGGTAGAAACTACAGAAACTGCCCACCTGGTCAGTAAGGCCACAAAGAAGCTTGCCATTTTTCAGAGTTATGTGTGGGAAAGGGGGGAAAAGTCTGTCATAAAAAATCAAAATCAAAACTCTAAACTTCTACCAGCCATGGTTATAAAGTCTTAATGTACACTATCTATATGGTACAAGAATCCTAAGCCAAGAAATTAACTTAGAAAAAAATGGTTCTGAACCAGTGGAACCCCTTAATTGCCTGCTAGAAACAAATGCAAAAGTTCTCTGTAGAAATTTTTACACAGCCCTGGGTGCCTAGGATTCCTATGGAGCATGGTGCAGATGCAGCTCTAGCTGAAGATAAACTCACAATTAAAAATTTGAAAACACACAAAGAAATGTCTATTCTAGGGAGAGCGTCGGAAGACATAACAGAAGGATTCCCAAGAACAACATGAAAGATACAACATAACAAGTGTGTTTTAAATAGAGATTTTTAAGGAATAAAAATTATATTAAAAGACTAAGGCTATCAAAAAGAGTAGGTGAAATTTTAAAAGAACCAAATAGAATATCTAGAAATTTAAAAAAACCCACATAATTATCACTATCAAAGACTTAGTTTGTGTTTCAAAAACTAGTTAGATACAAGTAAACAGAGAGTGAACTGAAATATAGAACTAAGGAAATCAGCTCAGAGTATACTGCTGAGAAAGTGAAACATGAAAAGTGAATGTATTATGATAATTTATAGTTGATCACATTATAAATAGAAGGACTTTATATTAATATGATAGACCCATTAAAAAGTGGAAGAATGGACCTGATTTTTCACAAACTAGGGTTTGTGCAGCATATATATTTCATTTGGCTGTGTGTACTGTGTGAAAGTGTTTGGGTTCATTTCCATGAAGTCCATGTGGGACCTTAGCAGGCTTAATCCTGGCACCACAAACGTGTATAATAAAAAACCAACAACCTTACAACTTTTGTCAAGCTGTTTGCCTGTACATTTAGGCTAGAAATTAAAAGAGGAGGTGGGAAAAGATATCCTTAAACCAGGCAATTAAATACAGTATCACAGAAGACCAAGAACTAGAGAAGCCATTGTGAAATGATTACCACAATCAAGCTAGTTAGTATATCACCTTATGTAGTTACAATTTGTTTGTGTGTGTGTGCATGTGTATATGGTAAGAAGACTTAACATCCACTCCGTTAGTAAATTTCAACTATATAATACTATATTATTATCTATAGTCACCATGCTGTACATTAAATCTCCAGAACTTACCTTCCCACATAATTACACATTTGTACCCTTTGACCAACATCAAAATCCTAGCAGGTGACCATTAAAATGTGTTTCTTGGTTCACATATTTTTTTAAACTAGAAAACCTCTTGAACAAAATGGCTGGTTATTAATACAGTGCACATTAATAATACTCTTTAAAATGGGTAACAAAGAGGCAAATAAACCCGGGCTTAAATAGAAAGATTACTAGCATTCTTTTTTTAAAAAATTGATTTGAGAGAGAGAGGGAAAGGGAGAAAGAAAGAAAGAAAGAAACACTGATTTGTTGTTCCACTTATTGATAAGTTCATTGATTGCTTCTTGTATGTGACCTGACTAGAGATCAAACCGCAACCTTGGTGTATCGGAGCAAAGCTCTAACCACCTGAGCTGCCCGGCCAGGACCACTAGTGTTCTTGATTACATCTGGCTCCTCTTGGTTTACCAGTCAAGGACAAGAGACAGGTTATTGTTGTTTTTCCAGTCACAAATTTTCATTAATATGTATACATGTAATGTATTATAAATGTTAGTACAGCCCTAGCTGGTTTGGCTCAGTGGATAGAGCGTCAGCCTGCAGAAGGGTCCCAGGTTCGATTCTGATTAAGGGCACATGCCTGGGTTGCGGGCTGGATCTCTAATTGGGGTTGTGCAGGAGTCAGCCAATTAACGATTCTCTCTCATCACTGATGTTTCTATCTCTCTCTCCCTCTCTTTTTCTCTGAAATCAGTAAAAATATTTTTTAAAAAACGTCAGTACAGTACTTGTTTTTTTGAAACAAAACTGTATTCTATAACTCCAGATGTTAACTAATCTTCACATGGATTTATTGCAGGATCAAATGCATACATTTGTTTTCTAATTTGTAATTTAGTAAAAATTATTTTTGCCTGCTTTTGGTAATTGTCCTAACTGACTTATTTGCTAGATATATTTACATATTATAATGCCATCAAAGTAAAGTTGTTCATTACTATTCTTCTTCTTATTATTATTATTGTTTTTTCACTGGGGGGGGTGGGGGGGGGAAGTAGCAGGTAATTGGAAAAAATCAACCAATATTGAAAGAGTGTATCTTATAAGGCAAGGGAATAACATAAAATGGTATTACTGAATTTCAGGAAAATCATAGTTATTCTAAAAATGAGATAGGTGATTTTATACTCAAATATAATAGAGAACAACTGCAATAGTTCAGCATATAATAAAGATGTGTATAAGATTGGTTGATAAATTAACATCAGTCACTTTCTAATCTAGGAAATAGTTGTTGAGCTAGTTGAATTTATTGGTTTGGTTTTTTAATTAATGGAGGCAAACCAGCCCCAGGTTCTGACCTCCTCTTCAGTGATAAGAGCATAGACTTTAATATGAATCCACAGAGCCTTTTTACGTTTATTCTAAGAATATTCTATCATTCTTCAGAGGAAGAGGCTGCTCTAGGTGGTGCTGTTGCAGAATACAGAAGAGAAAAGCAAAAGTATGAAGCTCTGAGGAAGCAGCAGCCCAAGAAGGGAACTTCTCGGGAAGACCAGGTAATTTCACAAACTAAATTTATTGCCTTTTAACTGTCTTCAAGTATTGTTAATGGAGCCTAATTTGATTATACATCAGGGGACACACTATCTCTTAGCAATGAAAAAGCACATGTTTATATAGGGCGGGGTGCCAAGGACCTTGGCCACTCATGCAAAAGTCCAGAGGATAGAGTTCTTTCCACACATAGTAGATGCAAAGCCTAAACTTTCAAGTTTTAAATCTGTACTCCCATATCAAGCACGGGAGCCTCATAAAGCCACATATTATCAGTTTCTTGGGTGGAACCTCTGGCTAAGTGACCATTATGAAGTAGAGAAGTGGTGACGATGAAGGGCTCTTCTGGCCCAGCATCTTATAAGCTGACTAGCCAGATCCACTTGAAACTGCAGGTTGCCTGCAGAGAAGGCATTTGGTCTACTAGTTGACGTCTACTGTAAATCGTATTGCAAAATTCTGCTCAGCAAGTATTCCTGTTTCTTTAACTAGTAATATAGGAAGATTGCCAGAAGTCAGAATAAAAAGAAATAGGGAATCAGCTCAACAATTTGAGAATCCACCATACACACCATGCAGCACTTGTCCCTCAATAAAATAAATCTCCCTCAGTAGCCCTTCATGTTAAAAAGCTAAGGGGCAGACGAAAATCTTTTCTCTTTAGTGCTGCCATAAATATATATATATATATATATATATATATATATATATATATATATATATATATATGAACACGCCATTTTAGATGTATAAATAAAATAGGCAAAATAAAAGTAAATTAAAAAGCTCAAGACTATTTGGATAAATAAATCTATCAGGAACTCTGCTATAAATGACACCTAATTCCCGATAACAAAGGAGCATGCATCATTACTTAGCATGAAAATAGTCATAGGGAAAGTTTAACAAGAAGTAAAGTATAGGAAATAATAATTGCAAATAACTAAATTACACAGTTCTCAAAAGAAATGGAACAGCAAATAAAATTAAGAAAAAGTACATTATTAACTTGCTTTCTTGGAGTCACACTGCAATGAATATACTACCAAAGATCTAAGGATTACTCTTATTCATGCATTCCTCTTTTTTCCTTCCTCACAAATAATTATTAAGAACTTACCATGTACTAATCACTGTATTTGGTGGTAAACAAGGTGGGCACATCCCTGCCCTCTCTGAGCTATCAGGAAAAAGAGCCAGTTAAACAGGTACAATAATACCAATAAAAAGGGGGAGCATTATGCCAGCTTAGGTACGGGGAACTATACCTGTACTTAAGCTGTATAGTAGTAGGACCGAACATGTCCTAAGAATGCGGGAATGCCTTCCTGAGAAAATGATTTCTAGGCTGAGATTTGAACTTTGAGTAGGAGATGTGTGGCGCTAGACAAAAGGAACAGTATAAGACAAGTCTTTGATCTCTTTGCAAAGAACGAAAAGATGTTAAGTATGACTGGAACATAAATGAGAAGGAGAGAGATGATACTGGAGAGGTAAGCAGAAGCCAGCTCATTCAAGGAAGGTATTTTTGAGCCTTAATAAGGAGTTTAGATTTACCCTAAGGGCAGTTGGCAGCCATCAAATGGAGGAAGTATTATGATCTCATTTGCAATTTGGAAAGATCGCTTCAACCTGGCCGCAGTAAGGAGACTGGACTGAACTGGGGCAGGACTGGAGACAGAGGCCAGTTGAGAGACCTTATGTGTAGATATGCACACACAGTTTCCGAAGGCGGGTCCTTTCAGAGCAGCTTCTCCGTGCTGGGAAGGCCCTAGCAGTGCGGCAGGTGGTTGACCGTTCATCCTTTGGCAAAAGCCAGACCGGTTCCCCTGTAGATGGCAAACAGAAATACCTCCATGCAGATCCTATCTTCTTTACCCTGTGCTGTAGCCCATTACTTTTGTGATGTTTGCTTTTCTGCCTAGTGTCTTCTCTTGCCTTTAGAATGCAGCTAGAGAAAGCCCAGTCTTGAATAGGAGAAGCTAAGCCAGGCCAAGAGGATGTTTTTTGTTGGTCATAGCCCCCGCTTCTTTGAGGAAATGCCAGTAGCACATTAACTGGCTCTGAAAACGGACTGCCTTGCCACTTTCGACTCAAGGAAAAAGATCCAGGTCTAGTGTAATTTGCTAGGGAGTTTTAAAATTTCATTTCACTAAGAAGTATCCTTTGTTTTCATGTTTCTTTATGCCCTCAGAAAAGCCTTTTCCAAGTATACAAAAGTCCACCATTACAAATTGATGGGATTTACCTTTAAGTGATAAATGATAGATAGATAGATAGATAGATAGATAGGTAGATAGATAGATAGATAGATAGATAGATAGATGATAGATAGATGATAGATAGATGAAGATAGATATTTATATAATATAGATATAGGTATTTAAGCACATACACACACAAAAACACATAAAAAACCTTTAAGAATATATACCAAAATGTCAGCAGTGGTTATTCTGAGTAGTTGTATAATATTTTTGTTTTGTTACTCTTTATTTTCTAATATTTCTACAGTAAACAAAATACAATAAAAGTAGATTTATTTTAATGAATAAGGTTTAAAAACAAGGGATGCTTTCTTTCTCTGTTAAACGTTTGAAGAGCTTAGTCCTGCCCTGGCCGGCGTGGCTCAGTAGATACAGCGTCAGCCTGAGGACTGAAGGGTCCCAGGTTCGATTTCTGCCAAGGGCACATGCCTGGGTTGTGGGCTTGATCCCCAGTATGGGGTGTGCAGGAGGCAGCCAATCAATGATTTTCATCATTTATGTTTCTGTCTCTCTCACCTCTCCCTTCCTCTCTGAAATCAATAAAAATGTTTTTGTTTTTTTAAAAAAAGAGCTTAGTCCTATAATTACTACTCTAGAGATGGATAAAATATTTAAACCCTAACCCACCAGGCAGCCCTCAGAATGCCCATAAGGGTATTCTACAGGACTTTATAGTTTTTCTCTCAAAATCATGTCATTCAGCAGTTACGGTGATGTGTATATTTTCAGCTGTTGCTATGTGGGCATTAAATTTTGTGAAACATACAAAGCACATTTCACTATCATTTTTTAGCAATACTGCTTTTGCTTTTATTTTGACACCACCTGTCTTCATTAAGCTTAGGTTCTAGACCAGTAAAACCAACTTAATTTTTTCATGAACTGTGGTGTGGATGATATTTGGCAGATAAACTCTGGAGCCTTGCAATTTACTGTGACTCCTTACTATACCTGTTATTCACATATTGAACTATCATACAACTTTCTCCTTATGAAATATATTTTGGTACTAAATTCCATGTATCACTATTTTAATTAGATACTTGATTTTTATATATGGATAATACTTTATCCTGTTTTCTAATTATATTTTTTTTAAACCGTAGAATAAAAATCTTTTTCAACTTCTTTTCTCTGCTCAAATTCTGGAGTAGACTGTTAAAGTACAGCCCAGAGACAATGGAATTATCAAATTGTAAGCACTTGTTTCTGCTCATTCACAAAGGGCAAGGAAGCCAAACGATAATCAAAGGAATTATCCCTTTTTAAAAAAACATACTAAACATGATATTTATATCCTACTTCTTTCACTTAACAACAGAATGAAATACTTCATGTATAGAATTTAGTTACATAATCATTGCTTTTTACCAAATGTATCTAGTTCTTTATGGATAGACTTTTAACATTTCCATTTTCCCACTTGTGTGACTGTTGCTGGAATGCACATCCTTCACATAAGCCATTTTCTGTGTCTCAGAGTATTTTTCTCAATGTATTCCCAGTATTGGAATTATTGAATCAAAGGGAATGATCACCTTAAAGTTTCTAGTACATAAAAATAGTTTTTAAAGATATCCCTCTAGTGTACCCATCTTCCCAAAGTTAATGTGTCCATTTATTTCACCTTCCCCAGTATTGGTCCTTTTTTTTTTACATTTTTAGGAAATTGTTCAATGAAAAATACTATTTGTTAGTATTTTGTTTTTTATTTTACACTAGAGGCCTGATACATGAAATTCGTGCAAGGGGCTCAGTCCTCGCAGCCACAGGGGCTTGCCTCGGCCCTTGCAGCCCCAACTTTGTCCGAAGGTCGTCCAGAAGGATGTTCAGCTATCCGGTCTAATTAGCACATTACACTTTTATTGTTATAAATATCTTAATGACGTACCTCCCTGTTTTGTGGACAGTAAAAAGTTAACTATTAGTAACAACCATGCATGTGAAAATTTAAGTATCTTCTATATAAGCAAATTTATGTTCTCCAAGTAAGAAAATAATCATGTATCTCTGAGGTAAAATGTTGGTGCAGATGCAAATAGGGTAATGTCAGGGATTGTGAATATCAATCACTATTGCAGCAGGAAGGCAGTTTTGTTATTTTCCTTCAAAAGTAGAAGTTTATCTAAGTGTTTTCCATCCTGGTAGGATATTTTTTCTAACAAATATAAGTGTGTTTTCTAAAGTTACATTTATCCTTATCAAAAAATGTATTCTTATTTCAGACCCTTGCGCTGCTAAACCAGTTTAAATCTAAACTCACGCAAGCAATTGCTGAAACTCCTGAAGACAACGTTTCTGAAATGGAAGTAGAAGATGATGAAGGATGGTAAGGGCTTTGATTTCTTTCTGTTCACCAGGAACAAAGAGGCTCAGAGCAGAGACACTTCCACTACATCATCCCTTTGTTTTCAAACTTTGCCTTCAATCATACCCTCCTTGTTATAGGGCAGTGGTTCTCAACCTGTGGGTCGCGACCCCTTTGGCGGTCGAACGACCCTTTCACAGGGGTTGCCTAAGACCATCCTGCATATCAGATATTTACATTATGATTCATAACAGTAGCAACATCACAGTTCTGAAGTAGCAACGAAAATAATTTTATGGTTGGGTCACCACATGAGGAACTGTATTTAAGGGGCCTGAAGGTTGAGAACCACTGTTGTAGGGGCTCATCACCCTTTACTTCATTTCACTTTGCTAAGCATTTATTGAGTGCCTACTGTGATCCCAGCTTTGTGCTAACCAGTGCAAAATACACAAGATGTATAGGACACTATCCCTGCCCTACATTATCTGCTATTGATAAGACTCACGTTAAACAACTAAAAAAAACAGCCTTAAAAGATTCTAAATCATTTATGTTTTTACACTTTCCCACAAACATTTTAGAAATCACTAATCCATTTCATAATCCTACAAGTTTCTCTTCAGATTTATTACCTACAGGATCCTAGGAATACATGCATAGTTAACTTATTTTTATCTTTGGATATTTTTCAGCTGTTTAAGACACTGATAAGAAATAAAGGAATTAATGACTTGTATGCGTCCTGTTCTTAGCACTTTATCCTATACTGGCAAAAAGAAAGAAAAAAAGAATAAGAATTGTGTTTTCCCTTATCACACTCCTCTGCCCTTCAGTTGACTTCACATGTAGTATATTAGCCTCCCCACACCTACTGCCTCCATCTCCCACTGCACCCTGGCTCAGGCACATTGCTGCGTGCAAGCCAGCAGGTCACCCCCACACATGATTCATCGCTGGAGCCTCTGAACTGTCACATGTGCCATTACCCCAACCCAGAATCGTAGCCACACTCCTCTCTGCCAGACAGCATCTCTCCCTATTTCAAAACTCTGTTCAGCACTCCCATCCTCCAGGAAACCAGTCAGCAAGATTTGTGGTGCACTCACAAATCTAGAGGGTGGAGGAAAGAGGCTGGGACACACGTTAAAAAAGACATAAAAACACTCATTAAGAAAACATTTAAGCAAATAAGACTCGGCAGCTATATATAACTTGAATCAAAAGGGCTGAGAGGATGATGATTTGAATGCAATGAATCCTAGCTACTCCAGGACCCTGAAAGTACTTGTGTATTTCTCTATATATGGTTTCTGTATGATCTGAGTTGTGCCAAAATTTTTTAAAAGCCCTGGGTCTCTCTTAATAGGTTTGTATTACTTACATATTTGTTTATACTTAAATTCTAAGTTGCTTAAAGACAGAAGCTGGCTTTTCCCATAATTCTGTGCCAGAGGTGAAGGTTCAGTGAGTGTTGATTAACCCATAGAGATAAATGCACATTGCATAGCATAGCACTTTCTGTTCTTTATATGACTGGACATGTTTAGTTCTATTTTGGATTCCATGAATGTCTCAAAATATATTTCAAATGTTTTGGGTTCAGTCACCACACACACAAAAAATGTTTTTGCCAAGTTTTCTTCCCCTTATTTTTGAATCCATATGCATTTTTTAAGGAAATATGATCCATGTGTTTCTGATTCATTTACACTTAACTCATCAAGAGGGTGTTTTGTAAGAGCAGTTTGATGCCCAATACGTTTTTTTTTTAACTTTTTATAAGCCATTTAAGTCCTTTTTTATTGAACAGGAAAGTCACCAACAAATTTAAACCCAGAAGTTCCATTTGAAACGCATAACCCACAGGATTCAAATTTACTTTCAACTTGGCAAGACCATTTAACTTCCCAAGGTTCTCCCTCGCGCCTTTGGTGCAGTATTTTCTCATTTTGAATTCCTCATTAGCTTCAGATATCCATTAGTGTCATTATTGTTTTTGATGTACTTTCACAATACAACCACTGTTCTAACATACTCATTAGAAAATTAAACAAATGGGGAAACTTCACTAGATAGGGGGGAAATCATTGGTCAATGATGTTGGCCAGTCCTCAGAGAGCACAGATAAGTGGCAAAGGGAAAGCAAACATGTTAAAGGAGCCATTACCATGTCTTCCGGGGTTCATTTCTGCCTGTAATTGCAACCTCCTAAACAGAAAATCAGTACTGTGTCAACTATGTACCTACACATTTTTCTGGTATTTGCTTTTTCTAATATTTAATAAAATGCCTTTAGTATTCAAGGCACTATACAGAATCATATATAATGCCTGGGTCCCCTGTATAATGCCCTCTTGTTGAAATATAGACTATTGAAATTTTGTAGCCTGATAAGGAACAACATCATTTCTGTTCATAAATAAACCAGTTCGGCTTTATCAAGTCTCTGGTGATTTAGATCATCTCTCGTAAAGTATATATTGCACTCAGAAAAGAAGTCTTGTATTCACAATGATTTATAGCAAATATTAGAAGTATATGGCATGTGCCTGTGTGTTATGCATAAATTACACAGCTTCCAGAGTATTTTGTAGGTCACGGTTGCCGCTTTTCTCAGAAGTAAAAGTCAGCCAGTGCTGTAGCACTGTCAGGGTCTGTTATCTGAGGTAAAATGATTGCTTCTGAGACATTTTTATGTGTCCGCATGAGTGACCACACATTGAGGGATCATTTTCATTTTCTGTCAAGATAGAAACCATTACCAATTTGTTATGTTTTCTTTTACTTGGCAAACTGTTCTATTTGCATTTTTGGCTGGGCTGCTGTATTGGCATAGTATACAACAGACATTTGGGTACCATTCAGCAGCATTCTATTTTTTATGCAAAAAAAAAAAAAGTAGGAAAGGGAGAGAAAGAAAAGAAATACGATTCTATTGTAAACACTATATATATGGTGTTTGATAATTATTCCCAGATTTCACTGTCTAGCAAGGCATTTAAAGAAGTGTTATTAGTAGATCTAAGCTGAAATGCATGATAGAAATTTTTCACTCAAAATTATTAGGATTCTCCCCTTTGTTGGGATATATATTGCCAATATTTGGTGGCAATGATGGGCACCAGATTTCAGGGTAGCAGCAAGGGCCTATTTGCCACTACATTCCTTCTCCTCACAGCATTGCACTCTCATATAGAATCCTTCTCCAAGCATGGATTTTATAAAACCGATTAGATACATGGCTGGAGTCATCAGCCAAAGGATTCATATGACCATGTGGATGAAGTCCATATGTCATTTTGAGTTTGTTTAGATAAAGCTTGGTTAGCTCCCAAAAAAGTTTTGAGAGAGCTGTGTCTGACAAGGCAGTCAAGAGACTTATAAAAAAGAAAGCCACCTGCTCCTTACGCAACAAAATCAGCATTCCAGGAAGAGGAGAAAAATTAAATCTATAAGAGGATATTGCGATCCTGTGAGTCTTAACTACTCACTACTATGTTCCATTAAAAATTCTTTCCAGATAGTTAAGTCTAAGAGTAACCTAAAGCTTTATAACAAATGGACATGAAAAACAATGCACAAGGGAGGTCTGTCTGCCTCCTCGTTATCTATCTGCCCTCACCACTTTCCCATAGTACCTACAGTATTCAGTATTGTAAGAGTCAGAAAAGCACTAACAATCAATTGCATGGTTGCCTCCAGTAAACATTTTAATATTTTTATTATATAGGGAAAATATGTTTACTGTAGAAAAGCCAGACTCCTCCCAAAAAAAGTAAATAAAAATCACATGTGATCTAAAACTCAATAATAAATACCATTAATTTATACATGTTATACCCCTCCAGATATTTTTATGTGGAGACATATTTTAAGCAGAAACGTGATCATATAATACTACAGCTTTATAACTTGCTTTTCCCCTCAGCAATATATAGTGAATACTTTTCCTTGCCATATATAATTTTATGATATAATTTTAATATTTTGTTTTTATGGCCATCTAGTATTCCAAAATATGATGAACCACAATTTTCTTGATCAACTTCATGTTGGATATTTAGGCTCTTTCCAGTTTTTTTTCTTTTTTATTGTACACTACATTGTAATAAACATCCTCCTATCTTTGTCATTGCCAATTTCCTCAGGATAAATTTCTAAAACTGAAACTCTTAGTGCAGTGGTTCTCAACCTTCCTAATGCCGTGACCCTTTAATACAATTCCTCATGTTGTGGTGACCCCCCAACCATAAAATTATTTTTGTTGCTACTTCATAACTGTAATTTTGCTACTGTTATGAATCGTAATGTAAATATGCAGGATGTATTTTCATTGTTCGCGATCCACAGGTTGAGAACCGCTGACTTGGTGGGTATGCATGTTCGGCTTCTGCAAAGTATTTTCAAATGGCCCTCCCAAAATGTCATTCCAATTTATACACCCAAGTAAATATCATTTCTGTGACTTGCTTTTGGGCTGTTAGTTTCTCAAGACTTAAGTAAGGTACTTTGCAGTGCTTAGTGAAAGAGTAATATTTTCAGAGAAATGCTTTGCCTTTGAAAACTTTTTAAAAATACGAAGCCTGATTTCCTTCTGTTTTTAATAAAGCAGGTACAAATTTCAATGTATCTCTTCTTGAGATGCTTAGCTCTGAATAATCTTGCTCTTCGTTCTGAAAAGCTCTCCTAAGATAATCCTACAGGTTTTGTGTAGGTGCCTTTCATTATGTGGAGGAAGTTCCCTTCAACTTCTACTATACTGAGAGTTTTAACATGAGTGATGTTGAATTTGTCAAATACTTTTGTGTATAATTGATATGATCATGGGGCTTTTCTTTTTTGACTATTAATAGGATAAATTACACTCATTGATTTTCAAATCTTAAATGGCTTTGCAGTCATGTAATAAACCACACTTGATCCTGATGTGTTTCCCTTTTTAATTTGCTGAATCAAACTTACTAATACTTTGTTGATGATGTCTGTATCTGTGTTCATGAGTAATACTACTCTTTACTTTTCGCTGTTTTTGTCTGGTAGGGGTATCTGGGTAATACTGGCCTCATAAAATAAGGAAAGTGGTTCCTCCTCTTCTATTTTCTGGAAAAAAGAAAGATTACATAAAATTGGTATTATTTTTTCTTTAAATATTTGGTGCAATTTTCCAGTGAAACCAGATGAATATGGAGATGACTTTTTCAGAAAAATTTTAATAGACTTTTATATGTTTAGTGCAGTTTTAGGTTCACAGCAAAACTGAGAGAAAATACAGGGAGTTCCCATATTCTCCCTTCCCCTTCCCCCACCCCCTATAGTCATCCCAACTATCAGCTTCCTTCACCAGAGTGGTATGTTTCTTCCAATTGATGAATCTGCATTTGCACATCATTATCACTCAGAGTCCACACACTAGGCTTCACTCCTGGTGTTGCATATCCTATGGGTTTGGACAAATATAAAATGAGATGTATCCACCATTATAGTACTTGACAGAATAGTTTCACCACCCTAAAGTTTCTCTATGCTCTGACTATTCATCCCTCCTCTAACCCTGGCAACCACTGATCTTTTTCACTATGTCTGTAGTTTTGCCTTTTCCAGAATGTCATGTAGTTGGAATCGTGCACTTTGTAGCCTCTTCAGATTGTCCTCTTTCTTTTAGTAATAAGCATTTAAGTTTTGGATGTCTTTTCATGACTTTGTAGCTCATTTCTTTTTAGTACTGAATAATATTCCCTTGTCTGGGTACACCAGAGTTTATCCATTTGCCTACTGAAGGATATCTTGGTTGCCTCCAAGTTTTGGCAATTATGAATAAAGCTACTATGAACATCCATATGTAGTTTTTTGTATGGACATAAGTTTTTTGATAAATTCCAAGGAGCAAGATTGTTGTGTCATATGTTTCGTTTTGTAAGAAACTACCGAACTGTCTTCCAGAATAACTATACTATTTTATATCTCCATCAGCAATGAGTGAGAGTCCCTGTTGCTCCACATCCTCACTGGCATTTGGTGTTGTCAGTGCTATGGATTTCAGCCCTACAAGCAATCTATTACTAGATGTATAATGGTATCTCATTGTTGTTTTAATTTGCAGTTTCCTAGTGACCTCTGATGTTGATCATCTTTTCACATGCCATTTGCCATCTCTATATCTGCTAAGGTTTTTCTTTCCACTTTTTATTCGGGTTGTTCATTTTCTTATTGCTGACTTTTACATGTTCTTTGCATATTTTGAGTGACAATCCTTTGTCAGATATGTCTTTGCAAACGTTATCCCAGTCTGTGGCCTGTCTTATTCTCTTGACATTGTTGTTTGTTTTTCTCTCATTTTTTTATTTTCTTGATTTATTATTTTTTTTTCAAAATTATTTTGTTTTAGTTTCAGATGTATAGCTTAGTGGTTAGACTTTATAAGTGTTTCCCCCCCCCCCACCTCACACCATAGATAGTTATTATAATATTATTGACTATATGCCCTATGCTGTACTTTCTATCACCATGACTATTTTGTAACTATCAATTTGTACTTTTTTTATTGTTTAAAGTATTACATATGTCTCTTTTTTCCCCCATTGACCGCTCCCTGGCCACTCCCCCCACCCCAATTAATCCCTTCACCTTTTCACCTAGTCTGTTAATATCCCTCCTCCCCTCTAGCATTGTTTTTCACAGAGCAGAAATTTTTAATTTTAATGAAGTTCAGCTTATCATTATTTTATTCATGGATCACCTCTTTGATGTTATCAAAAAAAAGTCATCACCATGTAGTCATGTAGCTTTTCTCTTATGTTATCTTCTAGCAGCTTTATACTTTTGCATTTTACATTTAGGTCTATGATCCATTTTAGGCTAATTTTCTGAAGGGTCTAAGTGTCTAGTTTAATTTATTTTTACTTGTGGAACATTTCTATTTTCACAGAATTTTTTATTTGGACACATCTTCATAGGTGCTTTAATGTGATATCTCATTGTTTCTTTTAAAACCGCTGGTTAAGTATATTTTTAGCCAATTATAAGTTATTCAGATTAATTAATAAAATTATATAAAATAAGTGAGTAGAAGTCACTCATACTTTAAATATTCATTCTTTTATGCCTTTTTTACTCTTATTCTTCTCCTGGCATAGGAGATGAAGGTGGTTCTGGATCCCACCAATTCATTCTTGAAGCAAATATTTGCATATGCTATTCAGTTGACCTTTGAACAGCTTGGGTTTGAACTTCGAGAGTCCACTTACACGCAGATTTTTTAAAAATAAATACAGTTAGCCCTTTTTATCCGCATCCTCAGATTCAACCAGTCAGTATTTTTGCATTGCAAACCACGGTTTCTCAACCATGGATTCCCAACCATGAGTCAAAAATACTGCTTTTGCTCTGAGGTTGGTTGAATTCTCAGGTGCAAGGGGCCAACTGTAGTTAAGTTTTAGGGGAACCAGAAGTTATACAGATTTTTGACTGCGTGGTGTTGGCGCCCCTAACCAACCCCCTTGGCGTTATATTTCAGGCAACTGCTAGGACCCTTATGCTATCTTCTCTCATTAACCCTCCTACGAGCCTCATGGGGCTCATAGGTTAGGGACCAGTTGTGGTAGATTTGTTTCTTACAATTCCATCAGATAATTAGTATTATTCCCATTTTATAAATGAGGAAACTGAGGCTCAAATAAATTAGGTTACTTGCCCAAGACTATACAGTAGTAAATGGTTATTGTGGGTCACACTTAAGATCTCATGCTGCTTCCAGAACACCAGCTTCTACCAACAGTGATTTCACTGTGAAGTAATAATCAATGGGATAAGAAGAAAAACTCAACTTGACTTTTAGAGACCTTTAATTCTAAATAATACCTGTCTTCTGGAGCTGGTTACAGCTTATATCATCATTCTCATCTCTGGAATACTTTCCACATTCCTTTAAAGAAATGCACTATCCTGGAGGCTCTCTGTAATCCACATATTGAATTATCTCCTAATTATAAAGTGGCTGGCAAACCAGACTGCCTGGGTTCAAATCCCTGCTCCAACAATGATTGCTGAATGACCTGAGCAAGCAACCTCTCTTGTAAAATTTCATTTCTTCACCTGTAAAGTGGAGATAACAACACCTATATCAGAATTATTATTAAAATTAAGTGAGATGATTTATGTAATGTAGTTAACATAGTGCCTGACTCTAAGGAAATGCTCAGGAAATATTAGGTGTGAGGGAGGGAGGTAGGTGTATGGGACTGGGGTAGTATTGATAAGGCTTGACAAATTATTCAAGCAACACAAACTAAACATTGTAAATTAAATTGGCAGAATGTTAGTTATACAATCCTCTTGTAAAAACCTCAAAGAAAAATACATAAAGAAAAGGTGAATGTTAATTTACTTCAGATAAAGTTATCTGTGACCTAGAAGGAATGTAAGTATATTCATTAAATTTGCTAGGGCTCGATGGTTCTATTTTAAAATCTGTTGAGAAAAAGAGAAAAGTATAGTAAGGCATGTTGATTAGCTGAATTGAGATTATAAAATGCTGAGGCTTAGAGTTTAGTGAATATAAATTTAGCAATCATGGGAAAAGAGGAGAGTGAACAAGATTACCTTTTCTATGCTGGGAATATACCATCATAGATTTTAGACTTTCTCCAGAATTTTTTTTTCTTTTTAGCACACATAATTTTGGAACAGATAAAAGCTACCAGGGCGTAAGTGGTTTATTTCTGTTGGAAAGAAAGTTTAAAGAGCAAGGGTTCTGGGGATTAGCACAATATAGTAAAAAGTCATTTCACAATGATGTTCCAGATAACAGCAAAGCCTGTAAGTACAGGATGGAAATTCCCATTGTACACAGACAATTAAGATGTTATCAACAGCACTCTGGCACTTTAACCATCTCCACAAGTTAAATGATGCTTCATACATGATACAAAACAAAAGTAGTAAGATTCCAGGTGAAGTTTAGTGAACAAAGATGCATAACTTCTAGGCAGTTGTTTGTATCTCTTTAAAGGCAGTTTTTTGTTTGTTTGTTTGTTTAAATATACTTTTAGTGATTTCAGAGAGAAAGGGGAGAGGGAGAGATAGAAACATCAATGATGAGAGAGAATCATTGATTGACTGCCCCCCTGCACGCCCCCTACTGGGGATGGAGCTCACAACCCAGGCATGTGCCCTGACCAGGAATCCTCCTATATAATAAAGAGGTAATATGCAAATTAACCCTCACGCTGTCACAAGGTGGCTGCCTAGGAGGTGGAGCTTTTGACTCTGACTGGCATAGAAACTGACCAATCAAAACCAAATCTGGGTGAACTGCGAGGAGCCAATGGCTGCCTAGGAGGCGGAGCTTTTGATGCTGACTGGCATAGAAACTGACCAATAAGAAACAAATCTGGGTGAACTTCGAGGAGCCAATGGCTGCCTAGGAGGCAGAGCTTTTGACACTGACTGGCATAGAAACCGACCAATCAGAACCTAATCTGGGTGAACTGCAAAGTCAGAACCTAAGGTGGGGGCTGAGGAGGGGTTTTAAGGGCAACAGCTGTTTGGTGTAAGGTGTAAGAAAGCAGTTCAATTTTTTAATGACCAGTTTGGCAGTATAGTGCATATGGCTGGCTATCAGTCCAGATATAAGGATTATGTATTTTTGTCTGCCAAGAACATCTCCTCCTGCTGAAAAAGGCTCCCCCCTCCCATTTAAGGAATCCTATCCTATATAATCTATCTATACTAATAAAAGGGTAATATGCTAATTAGACCAGGTCAACCGGCCATCTTCCAGGCATCGGACTTCCTTCCAGACAAAGCTATGGTGGTGGGGGCTGAGGCAGAGGCAGTTAGGGGCGATCAGGCCAGCAGGGGCGGGCAGTTGGGAGCAAGATAAGGCTGTCAGGGGGAGGGCAGTTGAGGGCGAGATCAGGCCAGCAGGGGAGAGCAGTTGGGGGGTGACCAGCCCGGCAGGGGAGGGCAGTTAAAAGCGAGATCAGGTTGGCAGGGGAGAGCAGTTAGAGGTGAGATCAGGCCAGCAGGGGAGAGCAGTTATGGGCAATCAGGCAGGCAGGCAGAGGCAGTTAGGGGCAATCAGGCAGGCAGGCAGAGGCAGTTAGGGGCAATCAGGCAGGCAGGCAGAGAGGTTAGGGGCGATCAGGCAGGCAGGCAGAGAGGTTAGGGGCGATCAGGCAGGCAGGCAGAGGGGTTAGGGGCAATCAGGCAGGCAGGCAGAGGCAGTTAGGGGCGATCAGGCAGGCAGGCAGGTGAGCAATTAAGAGCCAGCGGTCCCAGATTGCAAGAGGGATGTCTGACTGCCAGCAGTTGGACATCCCCCAAGGGGTCCCCGATTGGAAATGGTGCAGACTGGGCTGAGGGACACTCCCCCCCCCCCGCCCCATGCACGAATTTTGTGCACCAGGCCACTAGTCAAATTATACTTTCCCTGGTTCATAGGTTGATGCTGAACCCTCAAGCCACACTGGCTAGGCTAAAAGGCAGTTTTAAACAATGTGTCATTTTCTTTTATAGAGTTACTAGAGGCCCGGTGCACAAAAATTTGTGCAATCGGGGGGGGGGGGGGCGGGGGGATTCCTCAGCCCGGCCTGTGCCCTCTCGCAGTCTGGGACCCCTCGGGAGATAACGACCTGCTGGCTTAGGCCTGCTCCCGGGTGGCAGAGGGCAGGCCCAATCGCTAGGTGCAGCCCCTGGTCGGGCTCAGAGCAGGGCCGATTGGGGAGTTGGGGCGCCGCCCCCTGTCATGCACAGAGCAGGGCGGATTGGGAGGTTGCGATGCCACCCTCAGTCACGCTCAGGGTAGGGCCGATTGGGGGGTTGGGGCACTGTCCCCTGTCACACTCAAGGGTCCCCTGTCACACTCAAGGCAGGGTCTATGGGGAGGTTGCGATGCCACCCCCTGTCACGTACAGAGCAGGGCCAATCAGGCGGTTGGGGAGCTGCCCCCTGTCACTCACAGAGCAGGGCCCATCAGGGGGGTTGGGTCTCTGTACCCTGTCATGCACAGAGCAGGGCCGATCAGGGGGTTGGGGCGCTGCCACTCTCACACTCAGGGCAGGGCCGATGGGGAGGTTATGGCTCTACCCTGTCACACAGAGAGCATGGCCCGTGGGGGGGGGGGGGCACCGCACCCTTCACACACAGAGCAGGGCCGATCAGGGGGTTGGGGAGCTCCCCCGTATCAGGCACAGAGCAGGGCTGATCAGGGGGTTGGGGCGTCTTCCCCTGTCACGAACAGAGCAGGGTGGATAGGGAGGTTGTGGCCCTGCCCCCTGTCACACACAGAGCCGCAGGGCCATCAGGGGGTTTGGGCGCTGCCCCCTGTCACGCTGATCCCAGTGCCGGGAGGCCTCGTGGCTCCACTGATCCCGGTGCTGGGAGGCATATTACCCTTTTACTATATAGGGTAGAGGCCTGGTGCATGGGTGGGTGCCAGCTGGTTTGCCCTGAAGGGTGTCCTGGATCAGGGTGGGGGTCCCCACTGGGATGCCTGGCCAGCCTGGGTGAGGGGATGATGGCTGTTTGCAGCTGGTCACACACCCTTCAGGGTGGGGGTCCCCACTGGGGTGCCTGGCCAGTCTGGGTGAGGAGCTGAGGGCTGTTTTCAGGCTGGGGGTGACTGAAGCTCCCAACCGCTCCTTTTTTTCTTTTTTTTCTTTTTATTCTGTGCCAGCTTTAGCTTTGAGGCTTGGCTCCAGCTCTTAGGCCTCCGCTGCTGAAAGTAGGTTTCTGGCCTTTGCTTACAATGTTGCCATCCTGCTGGCTGAAGCCTGGCAGGTTTCTGGGGTTTTGTTTAGCTTCTATGTTTGTTACATAGTTGCTTGCAGCTCAGAGGCCTGCAGCGGCAGGCGGGGAACGTTGGAGTCCTCCGTCAATGAAGCAAGCAAGCTTCATGTTAGTTTCAAGCTGCCTGGCTGCTGGCCGCCATCTTGGCTGACAGTTCATTTACATATCGCCCTGATTAGCCAATGAAAAGGGTAGCGGTCGTACACCAATTACCATGTTTCTCTTTTATTAGTGTAGATTAGATGAAATTAATACTAACTGTCATATTGATTTTTCAAATAACCTAAGTTGTGTTTATAATACATGTTCAATATATAAAGAATTATAAAAGGATAGGAAAAAATCACTAGTAATTTTATATATCACACATAATCATGATTAATGTTTTTTTTAATCCATCCTCATATATTTATATTTTCACTTTTTCCAAGAATGGAAAAATTCATCTGATTTTATATTATAAGCCTTCATCAGTGAATAATCCATTAGTAAAATATCTTTTCAGATTCACTGTTATTTCCTTAGGCTAAAGGAAGTAAAACTGAATCAAATGTGCATTCTTTTTTGTTTTTTGTTTTTTTAGTATAACTTAGTTATAAGAAAATACATAGTTTGGCCCTACCTGGCTTGGCTCAGTGGATAGAGCGTCAGCCTGCAGACTGAAGAGTGGTGGGTTCAATTCCAGTCAAGGGCACATGCCCAGGTTGTGGACTCAATCCCCATTAGGAGGCGTGCAGGAGGCAGAGAACCAATGATTCTCATCATTGATATTTCTCTCTCTCCCTTCTTCTCTGAAATCAATAAAAATATATTTAAAAACAAAAAAGAAAATACATAGTTTGTATCTGTTTATCTTGATGAGTTTTGACAATTATATACACTCATGTAAATACCACCAAACCAAGATCTAGAACTTTTACATCACCCAGAGGGTTCCCTTCAGCCAGCCCCTCTCCCAGCCACTCAAACTTCTGTCAGCTCTGGTATGCCTTTGATGACATTTTTGCTAGATTGCATTCCAGGGTTCAATCCTTTTTGCCTGTACCAGCAATAAATGAAGTTACTGATTGCCCCTTACTCTGGGTAGTATGTGAGCATGTATGTGTCATAATATATCACAGATAACTGATATAGATATACTAATCTTTGCCAGCTTCTACCATATATCATTTTGTATTTCTTTGTTTACTAGTAAAGTTGAACTTTTAAAATGTTTTAATTGACCATTTATATTTTATTATTGTTATGATTGTGGTTGTTAATTGTATATTCTAATGTGATTATATATCTCTTGATTTATAAAAGCTCTTAAATATCAAGGATATCTTTTCTTAAAATATTTTTACAATTTTGTCATTGCCTTACAATTTATTTATGGAGGTTATTGGGTTTTTTTGTGTTTAACATGGAGTTTTAACTGGAAATCTTGTTCTTCATGTTTTCTGCCCAGTGCCACTCTCTACATCTTCTTAATCCCAGGATTATATAAATACCTAGTTATAGTATTCTCTAGTATTTTTATGGTTTTGTTTTTACTTTATTTTGACATTTTTAATCCACATGGAATTGATTTGGTGTTATTACATTAGATTAATATTATAACTCTATTTTTTTCTAAATCACTAACCACCATCTACACCAGTGATGGTGAACCTTTTGAGCTCGTCAGCATTTTGAAAAACTCTAACTTAACTCTGGTGCCATGTCACATATAGAAATTTTTTTCATATTTGCAACCATAGTAAAACAGACTTATATTTTTGATATTTATTTTATATATTTAAATGCCATTTAACAAAGAAAAATCAACCAAAAAAATGAGTTTGCTTGTCACCTCTGACACATGTGTCATAGGTTCGCCATCACTGATCTACACTAATAAAAGAGAAACATGCAAATTGACCGTCCCTCCACTATGCCTGCCAGCCAATCAGAGCAATATGCAAATTAACCCAACAAAGATGGCGGTTAATTTGCATACACAGGCACAGATCGAAGGCTGAAGACAGTGTAGGAGGAAGACAAGCACTGCAGAAGGGAGCAAAGCAGCGGAGAAGGGAATGGAGCCGAGGCAGTGGGCATGGGAGGGAGTGAAGTGGCGGAGAAGGGAGGGAGCGAGGCAGTGGAGATGGGAGGGAGCGAGGCGGCAGAGAAGGGAGGAAGCGAGGCGGCGGAGACAGAGGGAGCTCCAGCCTCAGGAAGCCCTATTCTTGCAGGAATCTTCCTGCAATGGGCCTCTAGTAATTGAATAATCTTGAGTTTCCCCACTGATACTAAATGTGTCCTTTGTCATAGAGTAAGTTCTTATGTATATTTTTCAGTTTTATTACCCTACATGAATTTTTCTGTCTATTCCTGTGTCGATACCTCACTGCTAAATTATTATAGCAATATAATACTACATAATATCTGGTGAGCAAGTTGGACCTTTATTGTTCAACACATATTTTTACTTTAAAAGCTTAATCGGCTGGATAATGTGCTATAATTATTTTGTGTTAGTTAAGCACACCTGGAAAAAGCTTAGACAATTGACCATGGAATCAATAAAAAGGCCCCATTATTTAACAGGTGGCCACTACCTGAATTACAACCCTAGTGCCAGAAAGGAAATAATCACTCTTTAGACAAATGCCCTACCTTCAAAGTGATGGAAAAGATCACATGTGGAAAATAAGTAGCATGAGGAGTAACAAAGAACAAAATCTAGGATTTGGTTGCTATTTTCAGCTATAGGTATATAAATGTTTTTATGAAACGTTTGATCAGATTTTTTTCTATCTCTCTGGTACTGAACCAAAACACAGAGGATTAACAAAGTTATAGAGCAGTGGTTCTCAACCTTCCTAATGCCGAGACCCTTTAATACAGTTCCTCATGTTGTGGTGACCCCCAATTTCATTGTTACAAATTGAACATAATTAAAGCATAGTGATTAATCACAAAAACAATATGTAATTATATATGTGTTTTCTGATGGTCTTAGGCAACCCCTGTGAAAGGGTCATTCGACCCCCAAAGGGATCATGACCCATAGGTTGAGAACCACTGTTATAGAGTAAAGGCAACCTCTTACTTTTATGTTATATGATGTGGATTCCAGGACACTTAGAATGGATAAATACAAACCACAAAATCCTTTTCCAAAGACATTCATTAATAATCTTTCTACTACCCGCTATTTTGAATTGTTATTATCCCTTCTCCTTCCTGTATTAATGCAGATAATGCATTACATGTAATAATATTGTTCTGTTCCTTGTGTGCAGATAAGTCAGTTGATTATGATAGGTAAAATATTGGGCTTGGCCCCTTTTTTAGTAGAAATCAAAGTTATAGTTAGAAGCCCACTTTTAGTGGACATTTAAGAAACACCAATTAATCTTTTTAAACTATAAGCTAGATATTGTTCTGTTGCGCAAATGATATGGGAAGAATCTGAGTCACAGAAAGGTTAAGTAACTAAAGGTTCGGGTCACGACCTCATAGCTAGGAAGTTGTAGAGTTCAGAAATAGTCAATCATTCTTGGCTCAACAATTTAATTCTGTTTGTTTTTGAAGACATTATCATTTGTGATTTTATATTGCACTAGTTTCTCTACCTGAGCTAGCCTGTATATTTTTCGTATTTTCAAATAAAGTAGTGTTGTTGTTGTTGTTATTGTTAATAATGCCAGACAAGTGACTTCAGGACTTGGTCAAACTGTTGGTAAGAAATTGTCTAGCCCTCTTTAAATCATGGAAGATGTTAAGTCCATATCCCTAATATTATAATCCTTGTATTATTTGAAGAATAAAAATAAAAGTTATTAAAAGTTTGCTTACCTTGAACAAGAAGTTCCTGCCACATTTACCCATCATTTTCCACAGTAATATAAATAGTAGAGTAGTTATGAGTATGGGATTTGGAGTCAGGCCTGAATCTGAATCCCAGCTTGGAAATTTACTGTCTGTGCAATCTGAGGCAAATTATATAACCTTTCTAACCCTGCTCATTAATTTGTAAACTGAGGGTAATAATAGTACCTCCCTGGTGGGTTAAATTGTGGATTAAATGAGATGCTATTTTTAAAGGATTTAGCGGGATGTCTGGAATAATCAGTGCTCAGTGTTTTGTTGTTCTCGTCTACAAGGTTGTCATTGATATTTTTAAGAATTTATTTCTCTGGATTTGACTACTATCAGTAGATCCATCAAGATGATGGTTAGAGTTTCCACTATTTCTATAATTTTTTTGTTTTGTGTGTTAGTTTGTTTTTTACCTTTTCTTAATCAACCAATAATACCTTGCAATAGTTAACATAAGTTTCTAATCATAATTCCTAATATTCTGAAATAAAATAAATTTGAGATTTGAGACTTTTACAGTGAACAGTAATTCCTCATTAATGAATTTTTTTTTTCCTTGAGGCTAGAACTAAATAAAAAGAAAAGGGGGGTGGACATCAATTGTAAATATAATTTAAATAGAAAACAAAAAAGCCGAAACCGGTTTGGCTCAGTGGGTAGAGTGTCGGCCTGCGGACTGAAAGGTCCCAGGTTCGATTCCGGTCAAGGGCATGTACCTTGGTTGCGGGCACATCCCCAGTGGGGAGTGTGCAGGAGGCAGCTGATCGATGTTTCTCTCTCATCGATGTTTCTAACTCTCTATCTCTCTCCTTTCCTCTCTGTAAAAACTCAATAAAATATATATAAAAAAATAAATAAAATAAATAAAAAAAATAAAAATGTTTATTAAAAAAAATAATAATAATATCACTTTGAAGAGCATAGAATTATAAGCTCATCTTAATGTCTATGTTTTGCTTCCATTCCTCTCTCTGAGCCAGCGGTTCTCAACCTGTGGGTCGCGACCCCTTTGGGGGTTGAACGACCCTTTCACAGGGGTCGCCTAAGACCATCGGAAAACACATATATAATTACATATTGTTTTTGTGATTAATCACTATGCTTTAATTATGTTCAATTTGTAACAATGAAAATACATCCTGTAGATCAGATATTTACATTACTATTCATAACAGTAGCAAAATTACAGTTATGAAGTAGCAACGAAAATAATTTTATGGTTGGGAGTCACCACAACATGAGGAACTGTATTAAAGGGTCGCGGCATTAGGAAGATTGAGAACCACTGCTCTGAGGCAAGTACTAAGGTAGTGATAAAACGAAGCAAGAAGGAATGCGATTACCCACCAGATACCCTAGTTGGTGTGTTCATTTTATAAAGGAGTATAAATGCTGTGGAAGACCAATGTGGTTCTTTCATAAGTAAATCTTGTCAGAGTTGCTGATCCTGGAAAGGTGATTATTTTTATTCTAAGCCCTCCATTCAATCCCTGACATCACCTCTTTTTTTGCCATTTTTCTTCTGGATGAAGAAAACTCTTCTGTATTGACTCTACTTTCATTTAGTGTGCCCTGAAACAAGTTTCTATCACATTAGGGGGTTTGTTTCAGAGACAGGCAGATAGCCATGTCCCCCTGCTGCTTACCAGGCCTGTTTGATTGGGAACCCTACCTTCCCTATGTGGTTTTGTTAGTTCACTGGCCATAGCTTATGCTATGGGCTGAGCAGTTGTTTAAGCCAAGGGCAGGTGTAAGAATGCATTTTACTCATTTATTCTGGAAAGGCGCTTAAGCCTTTCCAATGTGTCCTGCTGACTGTCAGTATGTTAGATAGGCAAGAAAGCAGAGAAACTGCATTCCCGTGTTGCTGAAGATATTTTGAGAATTACATCTTTCACATGTACTCCAACAATACTCAACATTTATTAAAGACACTCAATAATAGGAGGACTTCTTTTTTCTTTTTAACTGAGGGAAACAAGTCATTTTTAAAAGTTTGCTTTTCAAAACCCCAAACTGAGAGGAAAATACTAGCATTTTTTCAAAGTTCAGAACCAAGGTTTTTCCCTGTGAATGGTGAACAGTAAAGGAAAATCTGCAGGTTTTCATCTTCTGTTCTTCTTTTAAAGGCCGGTTTTCTCTCTGTTTGGTTTACCTAATGCTCTATATCCCTATACTTATTTCTGTTTGTTCAAATATTTTTAAAATTTCTTCCTATTTTTCTTCTCCTGAGTTTTTGCCATTTCTCTCTGCTATTTTTTATTTGTTGTTCGCTTCCTTTAAGTCACTGTTTCTGTTTCCCATCTTGAGTTTTATTTCTTCTTTACTTTTCCTCCTCGGTTTCTTTCTTCTCGTTAGCCTCTTCTGTTTCTCAGTCATCTCTGTCCTGTGCCTAAGCATTATAATATGGGGTTGATTGTAAATTATAGGATCAAATACTACACAGTGAATAAAGCAATGTTGAAGTATAGTTATTCATGTAAAAGAAGTTTGTGGTATGTGAAAAACAATTGTAAAATATATACGTCATGATACCTTCAAATATATGTATGTATATATGTATGTATGTATGTATATATATGTACATATATATACATACACACACAAATACATGTGTGTATTTGTATATATACATAGACGTACATAGGAAAATGTGCAGGAAGTGATGTCTATATGTTTACGGTAGTTATTGATGAGCTACGGAGTTTCAAGTAATTTTGTTGTTGTTGTTTTATGTTTTTGCCTCTCAGGATTGTTATATTTTGCACAAAGAAAAAGTTCCCTCAACAGTGAATATGTTAATCATGCTATACTAGTAAAAGTTGTTATAATTCTTTGATACTATAAACAGTTTCTGCACTATGGCTTATGGTCTAGTAATAGATGGGACATATTTTAAAATATAGATATAAGTCTCAAAGGTTAGATAGGATGAAGTATATCATGTGTGTATGATGATGTACATGAAAACACTTTGAAAAAGGCAATGCAATTAGTAGAGTATTATAAAGATGATCAACAGTTATACAAGCATAGTTTATACATAATACACACTCACACAAAGTACAAAATGAGTTGAAATGAGTCAGTGTTTGGACCACACTTTTTCAGGCATGATGTTTGAACCTCACTCTGACTCTGTGAGGCAAATAGGGTGCCTATTACCATCCCCTCATCACAGATAAGCAGTGTGACTCTCCTACGGAAACACTTAGTGACTGAGTTGTACCACAAACCCAGGCCTTCTGACTGCAGTCCACAAAAGTTTTCAGAGTATCAAAGGCAAGAGCAGGTCCTGAGGCCCAGGGCAGTCAGGAGAATGTGGGAATTAACCTGGGCTATGAATGGAGAGGGTCACAGACCATGGGAAGGCGGTGGGAGGATATTCCAGAGCAGTGACAAGGACAGAAGCACCAGAGCGGGCTGCAGCCCATCTCTGGTACAGAGCAGGTGCCGTCCTTCACACTCAAATGTGGGCAAAACTGGAAGTTGTTTTGTCTTGCTGAATTTAAACAAAAAAAAAAAAAAAAAAAAAAGACTGTTTTGCTTCTAAAATATGTATCCTTCCAAGCTCCATGCCCCCCCCCCCAAAAAAAATTAAACCAGATCATTTAAGTTTCTAACCCATAGTCCCATAGAACGATAAACTTAAGTAACAGGCAGGAGTTATTTCGTTTTGTTTCTTAAGAATTCTAACTGAATAGAGAAGTGAGAAGCTATCAGAACAGTATATTAAACACAAATTATGTGGATGCCAGTTTCACAAAGAATGGCAAGGGCTTTCAGACCGTGTAGAGCAGCGGTTCTCAACCTGTGGGTCGCGACCCCTTTGGCGGTCGAACGACCCTTTCACAGGGGTCGCCTAAGACCATCCTGCATATCAGATATTTACATTATGATTCATAATGGTAGCAACATTACAGTTATGAAGTACCAATGAAAATAATTTTATGGTTGGGTCACAGTATTTAAAGGACCAGAAGGTTGAGAACCACTGGCGTAGAGGAAGGCTGAAGACAACGTGTGCGTTTCTCCCCTGCCTCATCCCTCACAGAGAGTTAGTGTACAGAAGACAAATGTCAATCACAAATGTCAATCACTAGGCAGTATAACTGGTACATTTGAGAAAGTTAAGTGATAGATTTTCATAGCATAAGTTAGTGGTGGTGAAAATACTTTGTTTTAGTGTTTTCAGTACAGTATTAACTTTTCTCTGGTGTAGAGTTTAAAAGGAGAGTTACTAACCTGGAAAACTCCAGGGTCTATAAACATTACTGCTAACTAATTTGGAATTATGTATTAATACTACCAAGGAGAAAGATGAACAAAACCAGGATTCTAGCCAAAGGTTTTAGAGGTGACTGGCCACCCAGAAACATCTGTTTATTCAGCCAACATTTATTTAGGGCATTCTTCTTGCCCAGCATTGTGACCAGGGCTGGTACAAAGGCCAGTGAAACAGAGCCAACTGCAGTCTAGCGAGGGAGAAGAGAGAGCTGACGGAAGAGTGCCCTCACCCTGGAAAAAGAGCAGGCCAGGCCAGAAGCGGAAAGGGACTGGTTCCCAGAGGGGATGACAACCTCAGCTAATAGGGAGAGAAGTGTATCACCCTGAAGAGGCATCCAGGAGGCAGGAGAGAGCAGGTTTTGTTCAGGAAACTACAAATCATTCAGGATGTCTAGAGTAGCGGTCACCAACCTTTCGGACCTCGGTCCGTGGACCACCAGTTAGCGACCAGTGGTCTAATGATGAAAAGTTTTTGGGTAAGGTGGCAATGGGAGCTTAAAGAGGGGATCAAAAGCCAAATCATAGAGGCCACATAAGCAACTTGAGTTTCATTATGTAGACAATGAGGAAACACTGAAGGATTTAAAATAGGACAGTTATCATGGCGAGATTTGCATTTTTAAATATCTATATATAACAAAAAAGACCTGCATATCACCATCAACTGCAAGGCACTCCTTAGTAATTTTATGCCTGAGAGAAATTGTCAGACTTCCACCCTTACCGGTCCAGGCCATGGGCCTTGGCTCTGCCCCACTGAGACCTCCAGCTGAATGGGGGTCCCTACGTAGAACCCTCATTTTAGAAAGGTTAGGAGAAACTGGGACTGAGATTCCAGAGAGCAAAAATTAAAGGCAGTGAGGAATAAAATATTTACAGTGAAAATCAATGCTTCCCTGTTTTTAAGCAAATGTTCACCTAAAGGAGAGGTTCCTGCCTGGCCAGTGTGCTCAGTGGTTGAGCATTGGCCTACGAACCAGGAGGTCATGGTTGGATTCCTGGTCAGGACACATGCCCGGGTTGCTGGCTTGATCCCAAGTCGAGGGCGTGCAGGAGGCAGGCAATTAATAGTTCGCTCTCATCATTGATGTTTCTATCCCTCGCTTCCTCTTCCTTCCTCTCTGAAATCAATAAAAATATGTTTTTAAAAATAATTAAAGAGAGGCACCTTTTTCCAGAAGATGCTTCCACATTGCTCAAGGCATATTTGGAACTGTTTTTTTGGAATTCCTTTAAATACCAGCTTGGGAGCTACACAAATAATCATTCTTGTCTCTATAGTTGCATTTTTAAATTTTTGTATCCTAAAATAAGCACCAACTATCCAATCTGACTTATTTATCCTTCTTATTAGGACTTAGCACTGAGTTAACACTAATTTATTCCTAAAGTTAAATATATCTTCACAAGATGAAAGTTTACCTCTGAAGACATTACCAGCCAGCTCTAAGTTTCTTGACCATGAACCTCACAGATGGCGTGTGAAGTGAGGGTGATAATAACATCTTTCCTGTCTACCCCATACAGCTTTTTTGAAGATAATACCAGACAGCATGTGCAGTACTATGTCAGTGGATGCTTTCATTATTATTGCCTCACACTTGGCAGGCAGTTCCAAAATATGCATTTGTCCTGGAGTCTCTGTGTGTTCACCCCCGAGTAGACTGTTCACTTTAGGAGAGCAGGGCTTGGGTCATATTTGGCTTTGTGTCCCTGGAATCTGACATTGGGTCTCACACATAAACAGCACTCTGATGTTTGTTGAATGAATAATTGAATCTAGCTCCTTGCCTTATCCTCAAACCATTAATAAGACCTGGCAATACACTTAAGATTCTTCAGTTAAAATAATAGGCTCAGAGGCCATGTAACTTCTTCAAGCAGGTGAGCAGTTTGTCACTGGGAAGCATCTGTTCTCATCTCTGAAGGGTCCAGACCACTGGCTGATGAAATCTATCAATCTGAAAGTATAATGGTTCTTTTAAATATATATATCAACACTAATAAAAGAGAAAAATGGTAATTGGCATACGAGCTACCCTTTTCATTGGCTAATGAGGGCTATATGCAAATTAACTGCCAACTAAGATTGGCAGTTAACTGCCAACAAGATGGCGGTTAATTTGCATATGTAGGCACAATGCAGGGAGGCGAAAGGGAAAGCAGGAGAAGCCCCCTGCCACTGACAGTGATCGGAAACCCAGGGGGGAGCTAAGAGTTGGGGGCCCTGCCCCCCAGCCATGATCGGAGAATCAGGTGCCTTTGCTGCCCTGGCCAGTGATAGCAGGAAGTAGGGGTGGAGCCAGCGATGGGAGCTGGGCACGGTCGAAGCTGGCAGTCCCAGGAGCTAGGGGTCCCTTGCCTGGGCCTAAAGTGAAGCCCACGATCGTGGGGCCGCTGCAGCTGCGGGTCCCCGCTGCCCGGGCCGGATGCCTAGGCCAGAGGCATCAGGCCTGGGCAAGGGGCCGATCCTGCGATTGGAGAGTGATGGGGGTCAACGCCTGAGGGCTCCCAGTATGTGAGAGGGGGCAGGCTGGGCTGAGGGACACTCCCCCACACACACCCAGTGCACGAATTTCGTGCACCGGGCCCCTAGTATATATATATATTATTGATTTCAGAGAGGAAGGGGAAGAAAGAGAAACATCAATGATGAGAGAGAATCATTGATTAGCTGCCTCCTGCACGCCCACACTGGGGATTGAGCCTGCAACCCAGGCATGCACCCTGGCGAGGAATCGAACTGTGACCTCCTGGTTCATAGGTCAACGCTCAACCATTGAGCCATGCCAGCTGAGCTGAAAGTGTAAAATGTGAAGCTTAAACCCTAGTGCTGCAATCTTAACTTTGGCTGTATTTTAAAATCACCAGGAAAACATTTTCAATTCCTGGTCCCCATCCCAACCACGACAATTAATTCAGTACCTCTGGAGGTGAAGGCCAGGCCTGGCACCCAGTTGATTCCAATGTACAACCTGCGTTGAGGTAGGGAGAGCTCTAAGATTAGACTTTGAGAAACATTGCTTTAAAGAAATTGCCCACCTAGTTCTACATTAGTGCCCTAGGAAATGGAAAAGACTTAAGACCAGCTCCCACTTTAGTCTTCAGGGAGTAAAAACTAGCACTCACTGATGGGGTGCAGTGGGAAAGCAGCAGTCTATGTGCTGAGCCGGGATTAAGTCATGGAAAGGTGGGCTTGTGCTGAGCATGGGACTTTCTGCAGAGCCTGTGAGTCATTTTAGTGTATCAGAGAAATAAAAGACAGTCTCTGCCCACAAAAGCAGGGTCAAGTGTTAGTTTAGCAAACCGGCAAGTACCAGCCAGCAGGCCTGGCCGACACAAAGGTTCTGAAGGCTTTGATTCACACCAATCACCATTCTTGGCCCTGGGAATACAGCTGTGAACAAGGCTCAGAGTGTCTCGAATAACTGACAGTCTGTTCAAAATTAAGTAAACGGGCAATTACAGAAGGTGAGAGCTGATGAAAGAAAGGAAAAGAGGTTGGTGAGATAGGAAGAGGGTTTTAAGGGTCAGGCTGAGATTTCAGTCAATACAATAGCTGGTAGTTCCTGCTCAAAAGAACACTGTAAAAGAAACATGTAAGAAAGGTTACTTTGGAACCTTTGGAAGATTATAAAAAGGAGAAATAGTGCAGATGCAGAACAGTTAGGACACCTACAACACTCTAAGGGTTGGGTGCTAAGTGCCTAAATTAGGGAGACTTGGAAATGGGAAGGAGTGGTTTATAGACTTCCCAGTGAAAAACATAGCCGTTTTAATTATAAAAGCATAAATAATTTAAATACATCTCAGTCAGAAGTGAATTGTTAATTTTGGAGTTCTATTTTGAATGATTTACTATATATCTGAGAATGCATTTCCCATTATTAATTGCTGTCATATCTTAATCTATTTCACAACTATGTGAGAAGTTTAAAAACTGGTTGTCAAATTAGTGAGGTTAGTCAAGGTCCGGGTTCTTTTAAGAGAATCAGCTGTTTACTTTTTGTCCACACAGTCTCTGACCAAAAAACTTACCTGTCCAACACAGCCTCTGTGACAATGGTAACCCTCCATATTTCTATTACACACTCAAGTCAGTGTTCTTATGGAGAATCTGAGCTTATGCAAAACTTTTTACTAATAAGAACTAAATTTCTGTCTTTGCCTTCAAGTGAACAAGTTTTAAAATTTTCACATGTAAATGATCAGTGTGTAATTCCAGTAAACTCACTGCTCTTGTTGGGCCAATGCCATGACCAGCCACAGAGTGGATAGTATTGAGTTGTCGATACATACAAGACTGTAAACTACCAGACCCTATGCACTGGAATTGGGTCTGCATTATAAGTCTGCATGTGTATTCTCACCGGAGGCTGTGAAATGTGGGCACGCTTTCCATCTGTGCAGTCTGTGATTTATGGAGGCACATAGGTCAGGAGTTTATTATGCTGAAAATCATAATAACTGTTTTGTTTGCTCTCGAAAATGAAGTGATTGAAGCATGTTGAAAGATAAATGGGTGAAACGTTTTGATTATGCTTTTATTTCTATTAAAGATTAAATATTATTGCTGAGTAACCAGCCCTGCTAAGTATTATGATATTAAAGCTGAAGTAGTGTGTAAGCCGATAGCCCCTTCTTTCCTCTGGGTTTAGGTTTGTTATTAATCAAAACGTTGGACCTGTTTAGTGCAGTGGTGTCTGAAACAAACAGTCGAAAAAGACAGCTACTTTAATTTACGGCTTTCTGTTTTTCCAGGTTTATAGGCAAATCTGTTTCTCTGTCTGGGCTTTGTGCTGTGTTCTCATGTCTAGAGGTCATTTCTTAGACCAGGGCCAACGCAGTCCAATAGTTGCATGATTCTCTCATGGCATAGAAAGGAGGAAGGTGCCTTATTATGGTTTTAGTTGACAAATTCTGGCAAAGTCATATTTGAAACAAGGACAGTCCCTACTAGAAGTGGATATTACACAAAACCCATATGTATTGGGGAGCAGAAAAAGCGATAATTTTTTTAAATAGAAGAATGCATATGGAGTGGTATTAATAAGTTAACTAAGACGGTGGCTTTTGGTGTTTTATATCAATATAGGAGTATTGAATAAAATATTTTAAAGGGCATATGATTCCAGCTACTTCCTGGTGTTGGCTTAGGCGTATGCACAAGAGTCACTTGGAAAGTGCTCACCACTTCCGGAAATGCAGTGTGGGGTGGGCTCCCTAGACGCATGATCAGGGACTTTTAATAGGACCGTGGCCACTCTCCTAAACCTGGTCCTCAACAGTGATAACACACTCACAATTTCTAGACAGTGCGCTTTGTGGGAAGTGCAGCACAGATTGTAGGAAGTATCAGAGGAAAAGACCACCTCTTAATATGTGAAACAAAAGGCTGAGTTTACTACTTACTGAAGTAAGAAAGAGCTGTGCTTTGAGGCACAGTCTCTGAGCAAAGCTGGTTGCAAATCCTTATATAGATTTTTGGGTTGGGGATTGTTTAGGAGTGGACATCAGCCTCAGAAGCTCTTCATTCAGGAGAGATTGTCTGTGATTGGCTGGCTTTCTGAAGCATGTTCACTGGAGTGAGTCCGCCACTGATTGGCCAGCTTTCAGAAGCACTAGGCTGCCACTGATGAGTTGGCTTTCGGAGGTGAGGTTACTGAAGTATTTACTGAGGTGCATTTAGGCCTAGGCAAGTCATCATTAATTGATTAAATCTGGTGTAATTATGTTTCAAATCCGTCCTAGTGGTCACTGTGGAACAACCAGCCTTTTTCTAGGAGTTGGAGATTGTTTTATTCTCATAAGCTAATGCTTAAACTGTAAGAAATTGAAGGCACAAGAAATTGAAGGACTCTGAGGAATCCCTCTAAATAAGCAATGACCCTATGATGCGTTTTTCTAAATCAGGTGCTTACTAAAGCAACAGGAAGTATTAAAACTCCGGAGTTCTCACATGTGAGATGGCATGTTCATATACAGAGTGCCCCCAAAAATGTATGCACTTTAACAGCTGATAACTCAGTTTTGAAAATGGAATGTATTTTAATAAACACTGCCTTTATAATTATTCAAAGTATGTGTACATTTTTGGGACACTATATTATTGAGATCAGTTATGAATTTGATGCAAATCATGTATTTTAATAATAAATTGTAGAAATGTGAGTTACCTCAGTAAGTTAAAGGAAACTCTAAGTCATTATTATCGCTCATCCTCACCTGTGTTCCAATCAGCTTTATCTATCTGGGTGGAAAGGGGTGGGAATGCTACTAAGACCCCACATGTCAGCCCTGGTGAACTGTAGTTACTGAATCCTGAGTAATTGTAGCATCACTACTACTGTAACATTTTACTTTCCTCCCAAAATCTTTTTAGGACTCTTTAAAATCTGGGTATATCCTTAGGAGTTTGTCACATAAATAAACTTCACTCAGCATTTGTGCTACTGCAGGGAAAAAGAAGCTAATATAATATTTGGGTTTCATCTGAAAGTTACAGCTGGTGTATGCGGAGTGTTAATCCTATAGGCAATTTGGCCCTATCTTCTGTGATAAAGGAAAATGCTTTGTCTGCCTATTTTAAAAATTGTTGAACTAACTAATGGGAAAGCCTTAGTAGTTTTGTTTATATATAAAAATTGAACTTTCCTCTTTCCAAATTCCTTCAACTGCCCTGAAACCTAGTCTTTTGACTTCCCCGTTTATTCCTGACACCTCTGAATGGGGACAGAGCTAATCGCTTACATGTTCCCCTGCTGCTAAGGATAGCCAGCTTATGACCACTTATGAGTCAAGCACATGTTGATACCTTAAGACCAGTAAGCATTTGATAAAGTAGGAAAGCAGGGTGGTTAGATTTGTTGTAATCAATAGTAGGAGGAGGAAATTAGTCCACAGAGCTCTGCCAAAAGCTTAGTTTCCGTTTGTATGAAAAATATGTATATTTCTTTAATTCAACAACTCCACAGAAAAGGGAGTCATAATACCATTTGAACAAGAATTTTCTTAACACATTACCTACTCTTGATCCATTAAATACTCAGAACAAAATGAAACAGAAATCAGATAGGAGTAGCTTATTGCAGGAGTTTTGCTCTGCAGCCAGGCTCTCTCTAGCTAAGAAAGTAAGCTCTTTAAAGGCAGTTGGCAGAATGTTCTGGGAGTTTAGTTTAAGGAACACTGTGTGTAGAAGTCTTTTAACCTCCCATCAGGAAAAGAACCACAAGTGAAAACTGAGGCAACGACACTCACTACTAGAAATACAAGCCAACAGAACAAACTCCACACATGGTTTTCAAATTCAAGTGTTTTCTGAGAAGTTGGTTTCCGTGTGGCACAAGCACCAATAAACAATAAACCCATCTTTGTGTTCGGTACCCTTATAGTTCATTTTGCCAAGGATGGGGAAGTATAGAATTTCTCCTTTCAGTTTCCACGCCACAATCACTGAACCATCTCTCTCCCTCTTTAGGATGTCACATGTACTTCAGTTTGAGGATAAAAGCAGAAAAGTGAAAGATGCGAGCATGCAGGACTCAGACACGTTTGAAATCTATGATCCCCGGAATCCAGTGAATAAAAGAAGAAGGGAAGAAAGCAAAAAGCTGATGAGAGAGAAAAAGGAAAGAAGATAGAAGGAGAGGACTGACACCCAGAGCAGGTGGAAGTGTGCCTGCAGTGCATGGCCTCATGACAGCCATTGCTCCCAGCAGCATCACTTAGGCATGGGAAAAAGTCTGGTTTTGAAAACCAGGGTCTTGTTATGTAAATTGTGGACTGTCACAAACACATGCTCTTGGTTACTGGAACACACTTTTATTCTGCATTGACCTTTTATATTGTTAAATGTGAAATAAAATCACTTTCCTTCCAGTTTTCATGTTAACCATGTGCAGACCATGCAAGCCTACTTGTGCTTTTTTACCCTAAAATATGTGAAGGCTTCATTTTTGAGATTTTTTCTAAGAAATTCCTGCAAAAAGAATATTTGAGGAAAACCTCTTTGGCATTCTGTCATCAGAATACTAGCTTTGGAATATAATAAAATATATATACATATAATATAAAGATTGATTTTTTTTTCATATAAATATCTCAAAATAGCCAAATCAACAGGACTCAGTAGCCCGTACCTTAAATTGTGAGGAACGCCCACATGAACACTCACACCTGCATCAAGGCTAATGCCTGGCTTCTACTGATGCAGCTGAGACACCGGCTACTGTCAGCCCAGCTCATGGCACATCCTGGCCGGACCCCAGGCCGCCTGACCCGGGGCCACCTGCCCACTCGCCCTTCTCACACAGCAGCCGCAGCAGACATGTAGGGGCCCCATTCTTGCAGAGCGGCTCATTGAGAAGTTAGCCTTTGATGGCAATCACTCTCACGGGTTATTTACTACATATTATCTATATTTAGTCAGGTTTTCATTCCTAGAATCAGAATGCTAAAATTATACCACAGACTAACTTTCAGTTACCTCATAAAACCTCACCAGCAACATCTTTTCAGATAGTGTCTCATTGGCTCTCTCTCTCAAAATGTCATCCAATAGGCTTTTCCTAAGAACACTAGTTCTCAAAATACAGTCCCAGACATTACACTACAGCAACGTCACATGGGGACATGTTAGAAATGCAGAGTCTTGCTGCACTACCCTTCCCCTACCACCCACCCCTCTTCCAGAGGAATGAAGCCAAAACTTTGAACCCAGAGGGCTTGTTAAAGAGACTCCTGGCCTCACAGCAGGTGATTCAGTCCTTGGAATTGGCAGTCCTACTAACGTTAAAGATGTGCCTACCCATGATTCAAAAATTCTAATCCTAGGTTTGTGCCTTAAAGAAATTCTCACACCTTGCTCAAGGAGACCCCTACTGAGTATACACTGAAGCATCAACCAAAGAATTGATAAATGAGTTGTTGTATATCCATACTATCAAATACTTTGTAGTGGTGAAGATCAGTAAACCAGAGCTATATGTATTACCTTATCTTAAACATAATATGAAAAAAGGAGACCATCTGTATAAAAATTTAAAACACACAACCTACCATTATATACTGTTTATGGATATACACATGTGTAGCAAAAATATAAACCAGGTATGGAAATAGTGATTACCTCTGAGGAGGCAGAAGGAATTTACAGGGAGCCTTGCTTGTGTTTGTAGTGTTTTATTTATTAAGGTAGAGGGTGTGTACTCAATCCTCATTATAGTATTCTCTATACATGTTGGTATGCCTGAAATATTTCATTTTTTTTTTCTTTTTGATATCTACAACCTGAGGTGAGAAGACAGGACTCCCAGTACTAACAAGAACCCTTTGTTCTCTTCAGGAAGCAGAAAGTTTCAAAGAGGAGGAGAGGGACAGGGGAGTAGGACATGCCAGCCCCCTCAATGTGGAGTGATTAATCTCACAGCCACCAAACAGTAAGCCAGTGTTTAGAAGTGTGTCCTGTCTTCTCATCACGAAGTTGTAACCTTGGTTATCACAGGTATTCACAAAGCAAAATTTCGTTTTCCAAACTTACTGAGTCTCTGTCAGTTATTGTGAAATGTATTACCACTTGATTTGCACCTACAAGTTTCCATACCTACAAGTTTCCGTGTCATTCTTCCTCATGTGTCCACCACTATAACTAGTGTGGGATTGTCCCAATTATAGATAAATTAAACCCTCAGGTTGGTTAAATGCATCTTATCCTGGTTTATTCACAAAGACCAGAAAGTTCTGAAATTCCACAGAGATTAGAATCTTATCAGCAGAATTTCACCATGATAATAAAATTCACTTTGAACTTAACTGAATTATAGCAATAACAATTTTTTAAGAATGTAATTAATTATCTGTTAAATACAAGATGAGGCAAAGGTAGGTCTACAGTTGTGCATATGTGAAATGCAATTTATTCTTATCTTATTGTTTTCCATACAAACAACTGTAAACCTACTTTTGCCCTACCCTGTATGATATTAAATGTGCTTATAGTAAAGTCTTTGGAAATGTCACAGGAGTGTGTTTGGACCATATGAATTGCAAAAAAAAAAAAAATCAGTTCAAAGACAAAAAACAAACATGAAAACATGTAAGAAGTTAGCCTTTTTAAGTTCATTCTAATTTTTTATTTATTTGGGCTTATTTTTCTTTTCTGTCTTGCCATATGGTGTTTTCCTGAAACATGAAGTCTGTTAGCATTCTTGTTCATTGTCTGTGGCAATGCTAGACATTCTGGAGAGCAGGGAAAAGCAACTCCTGCAATTTTTTTAAAAAATTGTCACCTGAGAATATGTTTTTTATTGATTTTTTTTTTTAAAGAGAGAGAGAGGGAGGGGGGAGAGAAAGATATATGTGAGAGAGAAACACTGATCAGTTGCCTCCTGTACATTTACCCTGATGGCTGGGGATTGAACCTGCAACCTAGGTATGTGCTCTGACTGGGAATCAAACCCACAACCTTTTGGTGTGTGGGATAACAGTCCAACAAACTGAGCCACCCAGCCAGGACAACTCCTGGAAAAATTTTTTCTCATTTCCTTACAAGCCGTTTTTTCACTTTGGTTGAACCTGTTGGCAACACTAGACCTCTTTTCTCATCAGGTAATTGAAGTGAATGCGGATCTCTCTAGAATTTTTAATGGTGTAATATCAAAACATATTGTGACATGCCCTCGGCTCCCAGTATGCTCCAAGGCCACACAGCAATGCATCTGCTGCAGCTAAAAATGGGGACATCATAAAACAAGGTCATTAAAAAGTGTGAGGAGATGAGTGGTTTGCTGCTGTTGTTTTTAGAACAAGTTCAATAAGCTATGGTGTCCTTATCAAACTGTCACGACCACGTTTCTTGATAGGATCCGACGTGTGAGGTACATAAACCTGTTGTGTTGTATCTGTTGTGTCAGTGTGGCCTGTATGGAAAAGGTTAGATAAATGCAGAATATTGCCCAAACATGCTGTTTAATCTTGGTGATAACGAGGGAGAAAATGGAGGTGTGAAGTGAGTTGCCACTAAGGGTTGTATCAGTATAAGCAATTTGTATGTACGGGGTGTAGAGAAGTTAAGAGGGGTTACATTCTTTAACACTGTCATTCACAAAAAAAAAAAAAAAAAAAAAAAAAAGACAACCAAGGCAGGTCTGGTTTCTCCATGGCTTTGACCCAGCTCCAGGGACTTCACACAGTTTACCAGGTGACACCACTCTGCTTCCTAGAAAGCAGGTTTCCTGTCCCATATATATTTTACCTCTTTCTTCTTTTGGCTTTTAATGAAGAGAAGTGAGGCAGGGACCATGTTTTAGAGAAATCCTTTCTAATAAGGATTTGAAGATATTTGAAGTCCAAGAGAAATAATAAAACACTGAGTCTTGCTAAGATGGGGATTAGCAGTCCCCTGCTTTTGAAAGAATAATCATTTATTCTCCAAAACCCTCCTCACCAAAACTATATGAATATGTCACAGGTGCTAAGGGTTTTGTTAACCCCCGCGGAGAGCTGTTTTCAGTGGTTAAATTGTAAACTAGCTCCCTAAAAAAAAAAGGCGGGTGGGGGGAGCTCTGGTTTGCAGCATTTGCCAATTTCCGTGGTGTAAATACTTGCCATGGCGGATTTCAAGCCACCCAAGGAAGCCCCAGTATGCAACTAGTTATTTCACAGGGTTTCGCTGCTTAGCTAAAGCTTACATAGTAACTCCTGTGCTGCACTAAAGAGCTCACAGAGGGTTTTAACCTTGATCCAAGACCACAATCTTCACGTGTATTTCCACTTGATGTGATTACTTCACACAATTTGGTCAAGTTCTGGCAACATCTGCACCCTATGTTTACAGACTAATTTGTATCTTCAGATTCTCTGTTGATGCCATTTTCAAAGCCACTGGCTCACATGAATTTTTCCCTCTGCTAGTCTTTTCTGCTTTGGTCACATGTCCAACTCAAGAAAAAAGCAAATCTCATAGGAAACAAACAAAAAAAAAAGGAGGGGAGAGGAAGGCAAGAAATGTAAGTATAGTTCCTTGAAATATAATGTGCAAATTCATCATTTATGTGTGTGTTTTTTTAATAAAAAAAAAAAAGGTACTTGGGGTGAGGAATGGAAAGGCCTATCTGGAGAGAAGACTGACTTTTAAATGAAATGCAGGCTTTTTTTTTTTCTTTTTCTTTTTTCTTCTTCCCATCTGCTGGGAAGTTTTTCTTTAGGGTTAGAGCACAGTATTAATATTCATGTTACTTCATCAGTAAGAACATCTTTTGGAGGCTTTCTTCACAGCACTAGTCAAAAAGGAGATGTTCTTGGTTCTTTAGAATTTTTTTTCATCCTTATATGCCAAAAATGAATTGTTGCTAAAGTTTTCACACTTTTTAATGATCATGATGATTTTGAGAGCAGGAAACTCTTCAGTGACTTTCCCGTTTATTTTCAGAATAAATCTGGTTGGAGTTTTATTATAATATTCAAACAGTTGAGTAACAACATATTTGTTTTTTAAAGCTTTTAATGATTTTCCATTACAGTTGATATTCAATATTATATTAGTTTCAGGTGTACAGCATAGTGGTTAGACATTTATATAACTTATGAAGTGATCCCCCCCATATAAGTCTAGTGCCCACCTGGCACTATACATGTTATTACAGTGTTATTGACATTGTGCTGGACTTACATCCCCATGACTATTCTGTAACTGCAATTTGTACTTAATTCCTTCACCTTTTTCACCCAACTCCCCACTTGCAACCATCAGTTTCTTCTCTGTATCTAATAGTAACAATGTATTTGAAATGAAGGGTATCATGTATAGAAAGTTAATGACTACTTTAAAGTAATATGTAGTCCATGGTTAGTTTTCAGTAGTTATGAGGAAACTTAACAATTTGTGAATTTCCTCTTGTTTGTGTGATATGTATAAATCATTTTTTAATCTGCAATTTTTGTATCTTCACCCAAGGATATGCTTTTTATTGACTTTTAGGGAGGGAGGGGGAGAGAGAGAGAGAGAGAGAGAGAGAGAAACATCTATGTGAAAGAGAAACATTGATTGGTTGCCTCCCATAAGTGCCCCGACTGGGGCTCAAACCCTTAAACTAAGTATGTGCTCTGACCTGGAATCGAACTCACAACACTTTGGTGTGCAGGAGGATGCTCCAACCAACTGAGCCACCCAACCAGGGCTAAGTTGCAATTTTTAAAAATATATTTTTATTGATTTCAGAGAGGAAAGGAGAGGGAGAGAGAGATAGAAGCATCAATGATGAGAGAGAATCATTGATAGGCTGCCTCCTACATGCCCCCCACTGGGGATTGAGCCTGCAACCCAGGCATATGCCCTGACCAGGATTCTAACCATTACATCCTGGTTCATGGGTCGATGCTCAATCATTGAGCCACACTGGCAGGGCAAAGTTGCCATTTTTGAGGAAACATTTTATTTAGGACTAGAGGTCCAGTGCATGAAATTTGTGCATGGGTGCATGCAGTCCGTAGGCCTGGCCAGCTACTGAAGCACTAGAGTCTGGTGTGGAAGGGCAGGTCCCAACTTACCTCTGGGCCTTGGGCAGCACCTGGGCCCCCATGTGCCCCCCTCCACCTGAGTCATCAGGCCCCCACCTGGCTCCCTCAGCACCTGGGAGCCAGGCAGTGGCTCCAACCCCCGCCGCTGCCGCTGATCGCCATCTGCGGGGCAATCGGCAGGGCAATAGGGCCCCCGCTCATACCCACCTTGATCTGGCACCATACGCTCACCTGCTCCACCATCCCGTTCTGGTCCCACTATTGTCAGTGCCCTTCAGCGTTGGCAGGGCCTCAACTGCTGTCCACTGCCAGCACCGTGTTGCCAATGCCCGCCATGTTCCACGCTGCCCCCTGATGGTCAGCACACGTCATAGTGAGCTGTTGAACTCCCAGTTAAACTCCTGGTCAAGGGGACAATTTGCATATTAGGCTTTTATTATATAGGATAAGAGGAATGTGATCATTTTATCTGTGTTCTAAAATTATACTATACTAGAGGCCTGGTGCACGAAATTCGTGCACTCGGGGGAAGGTTGTCCCTCAGCCCACCCTGTGCCCTCTCACAGTCCGGGAGCCCTTGGGAGATGTCCAACTGACAGGTTAGGCCCTCTCCCTGGCAGTCAGACATCCTTAGCGCTACTGCGGAGGCGGGAGAAGCTCCCGCCACCACTGCTGGGCTCGCCAGCTATGAGCCCGGCTTCTGGCTGCGGGGCACACTGACCACCAGGGGTTAGCTCCTGCATTGAGCGTCTGCCCCCTGGTGGTCAATGAGCATCATAGCGACCAGTCGTTCCACTGTTCAGTCGATTTGCATGTTAGCCTTTTATTATATAGGATTGTTAGTATAAATGACCAAGAATGGGTACTATCTTCCCAAGCAATTAAAGAATTCAACAAGTGATAGTTTAATTTAAAGTTAGGTATGATATTATATGAGGTCCATTTCAGAGTGAAATTAAATAATGCTATCATGTGGATGCCATGTCCCATCAAACCTACACTTCCCAGCACTGCCTCCACTGGACTTTGCTTCATCGGCACTTTCCCCAACTCTATTACTGGCAATGCTGTTTTCCAGTAGCTCAGGCCAAATAGTTTGGATTCCTGTCTTTATCTCACACCCCACATCCAGTCTGTTATGATATTCTGTTGGCTCTACATTAAAAATATATCTAGAATTTCACCATTATTTACCACTACCCACTGCTATCACCTCGTCAAAGGGACCATCAACTTCCATGTGGACCGTAGCAGCAGCATCTCCAGTCTTCCTGCTTTCACCCTTGTTTCCCTGTTTTTTATTACCAAGTCAACAGCCAAGCAAAACCTTTTAAAACATAAGTCACATTGCTATACTTCTCTGCTCAAAACACTTAAGTGGCTCCCCATTTTATTCAGAATAAAAGCCCATATCCGTGCAATAGCCTAGAAGGCTCTATCTAGATAACCACTATCCCTCCGCTCCAATCCCTGACCTCCTCCCTACTGCCCTCCCCGTCACTCACCCCATCCCTCCTTCCTGCGCTCCATCAGATGAGCCAGGTGTGGTCCATCTCAGGTGCTTCACACTGGACTGCCCCTCACCTGGAACCCTCGTCCGAATGGCGGGCTCCCTCAGCTCAATGAGGCCTACAATAACCTCTCTCCTTTATTATTGCAACCCGCCCTCCCCAGCCCCTGCTCCCAACATGTTCGATCCCTCTCCACCTCCCTCTGTGGTTATATTCAACAGCACTGTTACCACCTAAGCACTTTGCCTTATTCACTCTTGCAAACAATCTTATGCAGTAGGGGCTCTTGTCATCATTTTATAAAGGAGGAAGCAGCCTTAGAGAGGGTATTACTTCTTTATTCTTTACCATCCATCTCCAGTGTCCTCCATGAGGACAAAGGTTTTTACCAATTTTGTTTATTATTGTTCCAGGGCCTAGAACCATGCCTAACAAATAGTAGACACTTCATAAATATTTGTTGAATAAACAAACCAATGCATTAAAAAAAATGTTACCCAATATAAGGTATTTCATATTTTATAATTTAATATCACCATCATTTCAAAAAACTGGGACAATTTTACACTAAAAAAAGAAAAATGAAAGAAGAATAGAACATCAGTTCTGGGACAGCTCTAACATTTGAATAAATTTTACTTTAGAAAAACCTCACTACATTACTTTTCCTCATTTTAACATAAGACACTGTGTCACAGATGGGCACAAACCCAGAGACCAGTTCTGGAGAACTGCCGGTTTGTTGGAAAACACATTTCTACCTACATCACTTCCTTAAATACCTGCTCATTATAAACAGCAATATTCTAATTCTTGAGACTAGGAAGAACACAGAGCCAACATGTAATGTGTAGAAAGCAAGGCTACCAGGCTTTAGGCCTACAACTGAGTTAATATTTTTCTCCTGGTTCCAGTGGGAGTACCTACCTAGCTAGCCATCACAGTCAAAAGAAAGAATGAACAAGAAAACCACGCTTTTACAAAGCATAGAATGATAAGAGCTAACATTTGATGGATACTTCCTTTATGCCAGACCCTCTTCTAAGCACTTAATCTGTTTAACTATCTAACTCTTAATCCGTATAAACAACTCTCTGGGGTAGGCTCTATTATCATCTCCATTTTACAAATGAGATGGAGACTTGAGGCTTGGAGAAGTTAAGTAGTTTGTCCAGGTCACACAGTAAGTAGAAGAGCTGGGATTTAAAGCAAGAGTGACTTTCCGAGTTTCTGCCCTTGAATTCAGAGGCCACCATGCCTCTCACTGCACGAGACAGATTGTTTCAAGGGACAGCTTACATTTACCTACAGTGTTTATAATCTAGTGGAGTGAAGGGGGATGACAGCACCCTCCAAAAAACACAAAACAGGGATTTCAGTTGAAAAGAATTATATATGTGAAAACTAAATGAATGCTAGAGTAAACCAAGAGATCAATTTAGTGGGATTCATCTAGAACTGCCTCGTGGCAGAGGGAATTTTGAGCATAATTCGGAGGGAAGGGAGAATGTGGCATTGAGAAGACAGGCCACGTTCCAGGTGGAGAGAACGTTGTGCAGACAAGCTATTAAGACAAATGTAGGAGACAGCCATGTGTCTACGTGATGCCAAAACATCTGGTCAATTCCGTTTTTAAGAAACCCTCCATCAATGTAGTGAATTTCTTCAGTCAATCCAGATGTTTGGCGTCTTGTAGAAAAAACATCCAGATGATTAACTGAAGATTTGACATCGTTGACTGGATTAACCAGATGTTATAGCGTTGCATAGACACTGTGTCAGGACGTTCACTTGGCCGGAGTAGAATCCAGCTGTAGAGGAGATAACGGCTCAGCAACGAGGGGGGGTTTGGGAGCAGAGGACTGGGGCTTGGATTTGATGCAATTGGGAGCTGCTGGAGGAGGCGTGTGGTATAAATGATGCTTAAGGAAGAGGATTCTAACAACTGAAGGGGAAAAAGTGGTGAGAGGAAAAGTTGTAGACAGGAAAGAGGATGTTAGGAGAGTGCAGGTGTGTGTGAGGTAATTAGAGCCCAGACCAGAGTCAGGCTTGGGAAAGCAGCAGGAAGGAGCGGATCTGAAAAACATTATAGAAAAAGGACAGGAAGTCACGATGGCTAGACAAGGGAGGGAAACTGCACATCACCCCAAGGTTGGAAGGGTCCGGGCCTGGGAAAGCAGCTGCCGTCAGCCTCACCACAGTAGGACACCAAGACGGGACCCCCAAGGGACACCCCCTCTCAGCCTCGGATCCAGAGGCCACAGCCAGGCCCACGGCGGAGGGAACCTGGAGACACAAACACAGCTCTCATGCTAAGGTTCTCTAATCATTGTAGAGGCACCTAAATTGATTTCCCCTCAAGTCTGGTTTCATGAAAGGATTGAGAATACTAGATTCAGATGGTCAGGTATACACAACTTTAGTGAACAGCCTAAAAAGGCAAAATAAATATTTTAATGACATTTGCTTTTATATAGCATATAATGTAAACTGAGATGTCCAGGGGTATGAGGGAATTAGATGAAATGAGATTATGAGAAACTACACAATACCTGTATTACTTGACAGATTAGCATTATAAAAGCCTGTTAATGCAAAAACTGATGGCCAAATCCAAGAATTTATTATATATATTTTAAATCCTTAGTTTATGAAACCTTGGAATGCTAACCCTTGATGTAGATATTTTGCAGGATTTTTTAAAAATTCCACATATCTTATTTGATAAGAGTCAAGTTTATCTTTATAGTCGGAATTCATTAGGATTCAAACTATGATAGTTGTATGTTTTAAAAATATACTCTAAATATCCATGCAATTCATGGTTTTACAAATCTGCAGTTTCAAATGTTTTCAGCCCCAGGCTTATCAGCCCACACAGCCAGTTGTGTGCGCTTTACAAACAGACCAGGTTTTCTCCAATGACGTCCTCGTTCAGAGAGAGAACTTCAACAGAGTTTAATCTCTCTTTGTTCGTGGTTTGGTGCAAAATTGAGAATCAATCTCTCTGTCTCTTTCTCCTTCCCCCTGACCCCACCAGAGGAGCAACGCAGATTGTGAGATCATAAATATATTTATGTGTTTCAAAATCACCATGGAGAAAGTGGCGGGGTCAGAAACATGTTCAAATCAGTTTCCCAGGCCTCAGAAATGACAAGTCCATTGATCTGGAGTGGGAGCCCATGAATCTGTTGTTTTTGTTTTATTTTTAACAAGCTCCTTCAACTAATTTTGACGCCTATTTTCTGAAAACCAAACCTAGGCAAATGCTGCCCTGAAGCAAAATACTAGAGAGTGAAAAACATCTATTGGACATACAAAATCTAAAATGGTAAAATAGCTTTAAATTTTTTTGTTGTTACCCAAGAATCACATCCCTTAATTATTCCTTTATGTAATAAGCTATTAGGTAAATTCACAATGACCTTTGAAATGCAGAATTTTTCACAGAAACTGCATAAAGTCATGTGGACCTTTGCAATCTGAGAAGCTCAGAAGACAACTAGGACAGCCTGTCTGTTCTCAATTCATAGCACTGCTCACCATAGCCCTTCCTGAACACAATGTTTGCATGATGGGGAAATGTAATTAATGATCTTTGTAAGTCTTTCTAGTTCTCCAAGGCTAAGTGAGTCACTTATTTATCAGACAGGAAAAAAACAGTTGGGTTCACTAAAACAATGGGTGATTTATCCAGGTGTTTAAATATAACCTTCCCACAGCCAGCATTTTTATAAGAAATACCTCAAAGTGAGTAGATAGCAAACTAGTTATTCAAAAAGTTAATCAGTGGAATGTCTCCAATCATAGCATCAAGATTAGAGTCTTTGTTCTTTACACATAATCTTTTGGGTGTCTTTTTTTTTTTTTTTTTTTTGCAGCACAAACTATACTACAAGACAGATGAATAGATTTTTTTTTTCTTCTGGTATTGTGGTTCCATTTGCCTTAAACTCAACTTATTCTCCTAAATCTTTTCCCAAGGACCTAGGAAAGGAAAAAGCTTGGAAGTATTTTATTGAAGCCCTTCATGACTTAAGGTGACACAACTGAAAGACAAATGTACTTTCAATAGACTTTGAATGATGCTTTTTGAAACACATCAAAGATTTGGTGGTTTTGGCTTGAGTAGTGATTCCTTCCCACTTAACCATTCTCCTGCCACTTTCAGATCCCATCTAGCAACCACCAGAAATGGTCTCTTGCCCTAGTGTGAGTCAATTAGGACCAGATATAATTGGAAAAGAAAACCCTTAGGAATTTTCAGAACATATAAAGTACTTGCAATTCTGATGCAGGTTAAAACAGAAGGATTCATTTCCAGCAATCTCTTTCTTATCTCCCACATAAAAATGTTAACCTTCAATGCCTCCATCGTAACCATAGTATCGAAAGATTCTTCTTTAGAGTATTTAATTCGTTCTACTGCTTTAATAGCATTTATTGCATGGACTGGCTTTGAATAGTGAATTCTTTTTACCCTCAAGGCCATTGCTAGCCACATGGTGCCTTCGTGTGAATTAGAAAAAGGCACCCATTTCCCAAGACACTTTACTTCCATGTCAGAAAACTGGCAATGTACTAATTTTGTTTGAAAAAGACACTACAGCAGCTGCAAGGAAAACTGTCGTTAAAATATCAAATCCATGTTGCTCATCATGTGAATCATGTTCTCTCAGACATGGTACCCTGTGTATGCTCAATGGCACAGCTGTGGGTTAAGGGCCTTCCTCTCTCCCCACTCACTGTCAGCCAGCCCACAGGCACCTAACAGTTCTCCCAGAACTCTCTAAGACTGCTCTCTCAGAGTTCACCCAAGATACTCTTCCTGACAAATGCAAATCCCCCCTCTTGGAATTTAGTCCTTCCACTCATAATTCTGATTCTCTTCCTTTTTGACCAGCAATTTGTGTTTCAGCTCCCGTTTTCTGTGGACTCTGTTCTTAGACTCTAGTTCTGAGGAATCTGGCCCGTTCTCCCCATGATAAAATGGTCTTTAGAGCCAAGGCTTTTAGCAGGTGGAAGTTAAAAGTGCCATCTTTTCCATCTGACTTAGCCTGTACCACTTCCCTGTTTCTCACAGCAAATGTTACAGTCAAATGTTTGTCTTCCTGTAAAATCTCCTGCACAGGCCTCTAGATTTAGTGATGAGACAAGAATTTTTAACTTGGGTCATATGCTATTCCATCTCACTTGCAGAGGCCCACGGCTTGTTAATGAAAAAGATCTGGAAGTTCAGATTCGACAATAAATAAAGACTTGCATGAGTCATTGCCCAGGACCACAGCCTTCTGCCTCTGCCCTAACCTTCCACAGCACTCTGAGGAAGATGGTTCTTTGCCAAACTGTAATTCTATGGCCACCCAGTAAGATGAAGAACAAAGACATTCTTCCTAGTCCTGTGAGCTACATGAGTAGCTAAGGCTCTGTCTATAGGCTGATGATGTTTAAGAATGAGGTCTGCATGACCTATTGGGCTAGGGGGTGATCATGTTCCTGGATGACATTTAGATATAGTCCATGACCTGCACCAGCTTCTGGGTGACCCCTCTTAATATGCATAACACGGGAAATGGATTTAGTGCCCCTCTTCAAAAACATTCCTCTGCTAACAAGGGTTAGTAATATGCTACAATGGTATACTTCTCTTTCTCTCTCTCTCTCTCTCTCTCTCTCTCTCTCTCTCTCTCTCTCTCTCCCTCTCTCTCTCTCTCTCTCTCCCCTCCCCCGCCCCTCTCTTTAAATATCCAAGACACTCGATGTCTCCTGAGACTTACTGGTTGACAATGGGGCTTTAATTTTTTTCCCTCTGACAATCCCATCAATAACTTCCTAAAGAAGAGGAAGCAATTTTCAAATCTGTAGTAGCCAGTGAAGTCATCCAGTATCTGAAGGCCAGTTCTCTTTGCCTTTTATCCCACACCTTTCTGTCCCTTACTGTTTGTGAGTAAAATTTATCCCACCAATAGGAGAAAAAAATATTTTGTCTTTTTTTTTTCTTTCTATACATACACTATTCTCCAATCATCTCATGGACTGGAAGTGAAGTAAACATTGATTTAAAAATGTTAAAGCACCTTAAGAACCAAGCAGTGCTTTTCCCGTTATAACCGATATGATAGGGGCAAGGTTTAACATTTGCATAGGCGTCAAAAATTACTATAGAGCTGCCTGGCTAGTGTTTCTCAGTGGTTAAGCATCAACCTATGAACCAGGAGGTCATAGTTTGATTCCTGGTAGGGGCTGTACAGGAGGCAGCTGATTGATGATTCTCTCTCATCTTTGATATTTCTATCTCTCTCCCTCTCCCTTCCTCTTTCTGAATTCAATACAAACATATTTTTTTAAATAAAAGAAATTACTGTAGGGCTAAAAATACTAGTAACTGTGGTGGTCATTGTCCTAACACGAGACTTGTTAAACCTGAAGAAAACTGCTTCCAATACAGGCATATCTCATTTTCTTGTGCTCTGCAGATATTGCTTTTTTTTTTTTTTTTTTTTAATCCTCACTTGGTATGTGTGTGTGTGGTTTTTTTTAATTGATTTTAGAAAGAGAGGGAGGGAGGGAGAAAAAAAGACTGATTAGTTGCCTCCCCAACTCACCCTAACTGGGGATAGAACCCCAAACCCAGGCATGTGCCCTGACTAGGAATTGAACCCACAACCCTTTGATGCACAGGATGATGCTTCAACCAACCGAGCCACCAGGCCAGGGCCTGATATTGCTTTTTATTACAAATTGAAGGTTTGTGGCCACCCTGCATCGACCAGTGCCGTTTTTCCAACAGCATTTATTTACTTTGTGTGGCTTTGTAATATTTTGTGTCACAATGTTTCAAACTTTCATTATCATTGTGTTTGGCATGGTTATCTATGGTGAGTGAACTTCGATGTTAGTGTAGTAATTGTTTTGACCCACCAGGAACCGTACCCATATACTAGTAAGACGGTGAACTTAACTGATAAATGCTGTGAGTGTTCTGACGGCTCCACCAACCTGCCATTCTCCGTCTCTCTGTCTCTCTCCCTCTCATCTGTCCTCCCTACTCCCTGGGACATAACAATATTGAAATCAGGCCAATTAGTAATGAAATGGCCTTTCGTGTTTAAGGGAAAGGAAGAGTCCCACGTCTACTCTTGGTGACGATGCCGGGAAGATTATTGAAGTTACAGCAAATAACTGAGAATATTATGTAAATTTCATAGGTTCAGCCAGTGGTAGGGTCTGAGAGGACTGACTCCAATTTTTGAAGAAGTTCTATTGTGGGTAAAGTAATTTCCAACAGCCTCACACGACTCATGAAAACAAGCGTCAACTGGTGCAGCAAACTCCATTGTTGTCTTATTTTAAGAAATAGCCACAGCCACCCCAGCCTTCAGCCATCACCATCCTGACCAGTCAGCAGCCATAAACATCAAGGCAAGATCCTCCACCAGCAAACAGATTACAACTTGCTGAAGGCTCAAATGATGGTTATTATGTCTTGGTAAAAAGTATTTTTTAAGTTAAGGTATGTACATCGATTTTTTTTTTTTTTAGACATAATGCTGTTGCACACTTAATAGACTTGAGTATAGTGTAAACGTAACTTTTATATGTGCTGGCAAACCCCAAAAGTGTGTGTGACTTGCTTTAGTGCAATATTTACTTTATTGAGGTGGTCTGGAACCAAACCTGCAGTATCTCTGAGGTATGCTTACATAGGACTTAGAAACTTCAGAATTTGCTGGAATGTGGTCAACAGGAAAAAAAAAAAAATCCAATCCTGGTTTACTTGCCTAAAGAACCTCCATGAGACAGACTCTATACAGGAAACAATTCCATCTTCCAGAGTGAATATTCACTCATTTGCTTTTCAAGCCAGGAGTGTGGAGGAAGCCAGCAGGCAATGTAGTCATTTGGTAATGTCCTTCCCATTGCCAAGCTAGATTAATGCCGGGAGATCTTACAGCTGGTGAGTAATCTGCAGACCCTCCAAGATCCCCAAGGTGTGATTTATTTTCATACGTAGATTCCTGTCATCATCCTCCAAAGGGGGCTTTGTCATTTTCTTCGCTCTTCCCTCACTGTACACTCAAGTCCATATTACAAGGATGACATGGTTTCAAGTCATTGCCAATCTCCTCAAACCAAGTGGTGAGCACTTCAGAGACACTGCTAAGTTGTGAGGGCTATATTAATAAAATTATACTAGTTCCTTTTAAGTGGTTCTGGGAAGGTGTGAATAGGTGTTTATTAAAATAAGATTTAGAATCGAATCATCCTCTAGTTTTTTCCGATTTGGTTTATTACGCTCTTACCTAATCCTCAGGTTGATATTTAGGTCATGGACCTAAAATCTCAGTCTACAAATAACCAAGTTATAGCAACTTCAAATATGTGAGATGTGAGTTTTTAAATGAAATACTTACTCTTTGCATCTTGTAGCATTGATTGTTATTCACCTCCTACGCATCCCAACTCTTCAACTTGTATTCAAACCCATTCTGAGACTAAACAGGCCTATGAAGTAGGAAGTCTGAAAAAAGAGCTCACCTTCTGGGATCAAACAGCCTTAAGAGTGAGTTCTGTTTCTGCCACCAACTACCTGGGAATCCTTCGATGATTCACGTAAACTTTCTGAGCTCTGGTTTCCTCATCTGTAAGCTGGACATAGAGCTTACCTCAGAAGATTGTTCTGAGGGACTAAATGGCCTTATCCTTGTCAAGTGTTTAGCAAAGTGCTCAATAAATACTAACCACAACAGCATTTGTTTTGGTCGTGGTTATTACTCATATCATTATCTCCTCAGTCAAAGCTTTCCTGGTGTACGGCCCTTGTCTAACCCTGAGTTCTAGGCTGCTGTAAGTTCCTTTTTGCACTTTTTAATTGAATTTATTGGGGTGACATTGGTCAATAGAACTATATAGTTTTCAGGTATACAATTCTATAAGTCTTCACTGTATATTGTATTGTGTGTTCATCACCCCAAGTCAAGTCCCCTTCAGTCACCAATTATCCCCCCTATACTCTTCTACCTCCCCCAGTCACCCTTTTTCCCTCTGGCCATCATCATACTGTTGTCTGTGTCTATAAGGTGGTTTGTTCTGTTTTTGTGGGGTTTTTTGCTTAATCCCTTCACCTTTTGCCGTTGGCTAAATGGGAACCAAGTGGGTATGTGCTCAGCACATCCCTTCAGCTCAGACTCCCAAATCTTAAGGTCACCCCCACTGCAAGGCTATAATTTTGGGAAACTGGGCCAAATGTACTCCCAGAACCTCCTAAGGTCTGGTCAGCAGCCCCACCCCCAGACACTGTGTTGCCTCAGCTGAGTGCTGGTCCTGACTCACAGCAGCCCAAGCCATGAACCAATGGGCCCTGCCTCGGCTGATGTCACAGTCACCCACGAGCTCTGGAAAGCACAGATGTCTGCCCCACTCCCGACCCCAACCGTAGAGGTCTGTATTTTTAAGTTTCCTGGGTGATTCTGATGAGAACCCCTGTCTGAGAAACTCTGATTTTAGCAGCTACCAAACATCCCTCTCTGTTCCTCCCCTGTCTCAGAACTGGATTATCTTTTCAAGCTCCATATGCCTGCTGCTGTTTTTCCTAAATGCAGTGAGTTGTTGACTCTGGTTACTATGAGCTCCAAACAGGTCAGAGGGACTCAAGCTGCTGATTACGGCTTAGGAACCCTCCTCCGTATCCCCAGCCCCTTGGGCCCAACAGACAGAAAAGACATCACATTTGAGCCAAAGAAATATAATCAAGAGAGCACCGGGGTTGAAGAATCGGTAGCAGCTAGTGTGGAACGATGGATGAGTTCAAAAGATTTAAAGGCCTGAGACTCCAACAGTGATCAAAAGCAGATAAAATGCCCTCTCCCTGCCAAGGCAATCTAACATCATGCAGCACTGACTTGTATTAGTGAAGTTCATAAAACAACCCGAGAGAGACCTTTGTTTTGTAAGAGAAAGAAAGAAAATGGAAAAAATTGATTGTGACAAGCCTTGATGTGACTAAAACGAACCAGCAGGGAAATGTGTGTGTTGGGTATTTATTGAGGGATGTCAGTTCTGCTCACCGGGACCCAACCTCTGGCTCTATCTCCATTCCTCTCCAGATCCCAGGTACTTCCCTGCACCTTGCCCACTGAGGTCTGTGGTCCACTGTTTAACATTTGCCTAATAAACTAGACAGCAAGCACGCCAAGTGGGAGCTGAGACCCTGAGCTGCAGGGTCTCCAGGGGGAGCTCCTTCAAACTCCCCAGAAGGCCAAGGTCATGTAAGAAACACGTGAAGGCAAGATGGCGGTGTCCCTCAGCCACCCGCTCCTGGGCACTCTGCCCGGCACTTCTGAGCAGAGCCCATTAGCTTCCCACTTAAAATGCTTCCATCCCTCCTCCTGCTTGACCGGCCTAAAAACAATGCGTGGCCTTGCCCAGAGTTATTCTTAGAAGATTTTACAAAGTCATTCATAAGAGCAACATACTTCACTGCCAGGTATCTTTACTGATATCTCAGACCCCCCTTGAGTCTTTTGATCACTTTCTTCAGGGTACAGACAGCGTTTATGCAAATTCTACTAGTATTTGGGACCAGTGTGAGCACTCTCTGCAAGGAAAATGGGTGGGCCCTTGGGTTCCTGATCCCCCAGAGAGCCTCTCCAGGCATCAGCAGCCCACCCCACAATGCTGCTGGGTGCCCACTCTCTTTTTTTCCTGCTGGGGGTCCTCGCAAGGGCCCCTGGGGAGGGCTGGCCTCCAGCTCAGCCCTGGAGCCCAGAGCCCAGCCATTCCCTGGCAGCCGGCTGACAAAACCCCAGTTACTCCCCAGCGCTGCAGATTGTGGTGTGTTCCCAGCAGGATGAAATGGTTAAAATAATCGTAATAAAAATAAAATCACGGATACTATGTGACTGGAATACATAGCTGATTAAAACAGGCGCCTGGAAACCCCTCTGCTTGAAAAAAACAAGAAGAATGGCCTCTCTCTCGAAGGGTCTTCCAATTGCAGTCCAGGTTCTAATTTACCCGTTTTGGCTCTGCTACTGGAACAGATCTCCGCCAAACAATTGTCTCACCGCCTGGTGATAGTCATCTTTAAGATTCACCATGAAGAGTCCCAGCACAGAATGAACCTGGCTGGGGCCCCAGCGCGACGCGACCGGGAGCAGGTGGCTGGCGGGTGTGGGAGGCGGCGGGCTGCAGGCTGCAGCGCACGCCTCTGCGCCCCGCGGCGGGACGGGGACGGCGGGCCTGGTGGCAGCGCGGGGTGGCGGCCCGACTGCGGCCCCGCGGCGGGTCTCAGATCGCGACCTTGTCTGGGGCACCTTCTCGCCTGTTCAGGGACTAGTCCTGGCTTCGTGATTAATCAGCACTTTCTGGTTTTCTTAGGGTGACATCAGCCCCGCTCAGAGATGAAACAGGCTCCTCTCTGAAGGCTGCTGCCCAGCGGGGTCCTGTGTCCGGAGACTGTCGGGGACCCTCCTGCCCAGATAGCCGCCGCCAAGCACCCTCCCCCCCCCCCCCAACCCCCCCGCCCCGCCCTGGAGAGCTGAGTGCCCGGCCACTGCACCTCTGCTGTTGATTGCTTTTGCTCATTGGTTAATTGCCAAAGCTCAAGGTTTTCTTTCCTTTTTTCCCCCCCTCATAATTATAAAAGTAGGATTAAAAGGTGGGAAATTATAAAAAGAAACGGAGTCACCTGAAGTCTCATCCTCCCGGCTCAATCTCTGGTTGTTTTGATGCATTTCCCTCCAGTCTTTTTTCTCTCTCTCTTTGCAACATTTTAGACTTTAAACACTGCTCAGCTGCAGTCACCGTGTATCCTACCATCTTTTTTTTAATTAATTTATTTTTTATTGATTAAGGTATTACATATGTGTCCTTATCTCCCCATTGCCCCCCAACCCCAGCCCCCGCCCCCACACTCATGCCCTCACCCCCGTTGTCTGTGCCCATTGGTTAGGCTCATATGCGTGCATACAAGTTCTTTGGTTGATCTCTACCCCTTCCCCCCGCCCTCCCCTACCTTCCCTCTGAGGTTTGAGGGTCTGAAAGATGCTTCTCTGTCTCTGGGTCTGTTTTTGTTCATCAGTTTATGTATCCTACCATCTTTTACTCCATATTGTTGCGGAAATGTATTATGTACTTTTAGCAAATACCGCTTTAAAGCTCATAAAGAATCTCCATAGTGAATATACCATTAGTTACTTAAATATTATTTCAATTTATGGGCATCTAGGATGTTTCTAAGTTTTACTAATGCAGTTGACCTTTGAACAACACTGGAGGCCAAGCAGTTGCAAATTCACATAACTTTTGACACCTCAAAAACTTATGTGCTGGGGGGTGGGGGCAGCCAGGAGAGGTCAAAGGGGGCGGGGGAGGAGACTGATGTAATACTTTAAACAATAAAGAATTTAAATATTAAAAAAACTTAACTACAATCATCCTTGGGTATCCACAGGGATTGGTTCCAGGACCCCACAGATACCAAAATTCCCAGATGCTCAAATCCCTATATAAAATGGCATAAAACAATGCATACAGTCAGCCGCCCACATTTATGAGTCCCACCTGCAGGTTGAAAATATTGTTTTCCGACCCAGCCAGTTTGGCTCAGTTGGTTAAAGTGTTGTCCAGTGGACTGAAGGGTCATGAGGTCTATTAGGGCCAAGGGCAGGTACCTGGGTTGCAGGCTTGACCCCCACCCCCATCCAATCAATGTGTCTCTTTCACATCAATGTTTCTCTCTCTCTCTGACTCTCCCCCTCCCTTCCACTCTCTCTGTAAAAATAAAATAAAATAAAATAAAATAAAATAAAATAAATAAAAATAAAAAAAATATCCTCAGGTGAGGATTAACAAGAAAAAAGCAAATACTGTTTTCCAGCTGAGGTTGGTTGAATCTGTGGGTGCAAAACCTGGGACTATGGAGGGTTTTGACTAATGACTGTATAATTACTGAAAAAAACAAGCAAAAACCTCCAAATACATGTAGACCGGGGCAATTCAAACCTGCGCTGTGCAAGGGTCAACTGTAGGTAGACCATCTGCACCCTTCCCCATGTTTGCCCCGGGGTTGTTGGTTGGCGAAACATATAGGCCCCAACTAAGAGTTTCACCCCATCTGTGGTCAAGAGTGAGGACAATTGGAAGCTTCTGTTCTTTCCCACATGCTGATAGTAGAGAGCGGGTGGAAGGCTGAGCATGTGCGGAGCAGTAGGATGAGCCTTTGTGCCTGTGAAGCTGGAGGTCACAGGTTTTGCCGTGGAGATGGGGGCAGAGGAGAAAGCACTTCCCACACAGGTGAGAAAGAGAGGCCAAGAAAAGGCAGTCAGGGGAAGTTAAGGGGCTAATGATTTTAGAACATTGATGATGCACGCACACTCAGTTTTAATTCTGTTAGTCACACACTCCAATGTATTATTTGGGAAAACACTTCTTAATCTCATTTTCTTACTTAAAATATCAGAGAAATACAGGAGGAAGGATTGAGCCTAAGTGAAGGAAGAGTTCCACCCATTGGAGCATTTTCCACCTTGCTGTGACCTGCCCCTCTGCAAAACCCGTCCCTTTTATGAGAGACTGGTGTAATGTGTTTGTAAGATTCCAGATATCGCCCTGACTGGTTTGGCTCAGTGGATACAGTGTCGGTCTGCGGACTCAGGGGTCCCAGGTTCGATTCCAGTCAAGGGCATGTACCTTGGTTGCGGGCACATCCCCAGTAGGGGGTATGCAGGAGGCAGCTGATCGATGTTTCTCTCTCATCAATGTTTCTAACACTCTATCCCTCTCCCTTCCTCTCTGTAAAAAATCAATAAAATATATTTTTTAAAAAAATATTCCAGATATCTAGGGTTAGCAGAGCCCGTGAGCCATCCACATCCTGTGAGCTCTTGAATAAGCCTACTTCTATTCATCTCCTGGAAGTCACCTTGACTAAACTTGTGATAGTAGAAGGAGGTGGTGGAAGAAAGGTGGTGGTTGGAGAATAAACTCAAGCTCCCAGTGCCTTTTTGCCAGACCTAACACACTCTCATGTGTTAGTCTGGTTGGTAAAGAGCATGCAATCCTACTGGCTGTGTGAATACCAGCACTACAGGTCCTGCTGGTGGTGGAGTTGTTACTGTCTGTAACCCACGGGACAAGCAGGAACAGCCAGCCCTTGGCATCGCCCTCTCTTCTTGGTCTGAGAGAAAATGTGGCACTAATCCTGTCTGGCTGAGCCAGTTTTCTCTACACCATCTCTGTGAGGGAAGCTAGACTGACCAACTGGCAACCTCCTCTGTCTTGATTGAACTATGCACCACAAAGCAGGCACTTTGTGTACCTGGCATATTCTTTGCAAAGTAGCTGTCAATTCTTGACCCACCTGAGAACTAGCAGTATGGCAGTGATACGATTTCAGAAAGACAGAGACAGGCCATGGTGGCTTTCTTTCCCCCTCTGAACCCAGAAGAAGTGCCTGCCTCTCCCTCTGTCCCTTTCCAAAGCAGCCCCCTCTCCTGACAGTGCAGCCATCCCCTCCTAACCCACTGCCTCATCTCTGTGGTCTCCACCTGGAAGATAGGTCCTGTGGAGAGCCCACAGGGTGGTATTTGCTCTAGGAGTAGCCTTCTGAGGGCAACACTTCAGACCTGGCTGCCAACAATCAACCCACCAGCTCCCAAATCCCACATCTGCTCCTTGATTAGTACCCAGGGATTCTTTCAGCTCCCATTTCATAGGGTTGGGGGAAAGCCAGCTCCCGTCTCATCACGTCCAGTGAGGTCAGACCCTCCCAGCCTGGCCTCTCAGCATCTCTTTCTCCAACACAACATTCTCCAGGCACTTGCTGATCCTGCTGTGTTCTGTCTGTTAAAAGGTCACCTGCTTTTCAAATTCTTTCCACTCTCCTCCCAGTTATTTGTGATAGCCTTTTAGAAGCTTAAAAATAACATTTGTTTCCCCAGTGATTTTGTATATTTCCATTTGTCAAACTTGATTTTGTTCCATGTGTTTCTAAGGGAACAGAAATCAAAATGGTTTACGTCCTACTTCCTATACCGGTCTGACTGATGTTGTCAGACTGGAATTGTCCTTCAGCCCAGGGTGGGTACACCCAACCATAAGCTGGGCCTTGATGCAGAAACTATATAAACTACAGAGACATTGGACATTGTTTGGCTATTGGAAAATCTACTTCATTGTACTTCCTTTAATCAAGCAGTGATTCATAGATTTTCATAGATTCAAGCCATTTGGCATATATATAATAACATTGATAATATTGATAACTATATAAAAATGAGTTATACATTGTATACAATGATGTAATGATACAAATATTGATAATAAAAATGGGTTGCATTATAATCATGAGCCAAGACACTGGGTCCTATTATTAAAATAAAACGGAGGGAAATATAAGAAGCCAAAATGGGTGGCTTGAGTTACTGGAAGGGGTGCATTAGGGTACTTCTGGGAAAAGAATATATACATAAAATGTTCTAGAACGTTGCAGAAAACAACGAAGATCTGGGTGATAGTTCCATAAGTATGTCTATTTTGTGAAGATTCATTGAGCTCTATATTTATAATCATATTTATCTTCATGTATGTTTTACATTAATAAAAAGTTGATTTACAATAATCAAACACACTGAGGGGTTTTGTTGAGGTAAGCAATGAAGGCAAGTATTCCTTCATTCAACAAATATTGCTTTAGTGCTCATTGGTAAGCGTGAACTTTGTACATATTATAGAAATGAGTAAGTTAGTGGCCACAGGCCTGGCTTCAAGGAGTTAAGAGTCAGCTACAATATAAGTTGAAAGTGCTCAATGTATGTACCAACATTGGATTCTTAGTTGTGGCAAATGTACCACAGTCATGTAAGAGGCGAACATTAGGGAAACTACCTAAGGGGTCTATGGGAATTCTTTATACAATCTTTGCAACTTTTCTGTAAATCTAATTCTATTCTAAATTAAAATTTTTATTTTAAAAATATTCACTATCATAAGGGAGAGCTTACTTTTGAACTAAGGGAATTAGAGATGATTGTAGAAGAAAAGATGCATGAACTGGGCCATAAAGGAAGAATGGGATCATAATAAAGGGAACTGGGGAATACGTTTTGTAGACAGGGGAAAAATGATACAAGGAACTGTGGGCTCGGTAGGCAAGATATGGAAACAGCCTAAATGCCCATCAATGCATGAATGGATCAAGCAGCTACGGTGTGTGTATAAATGAGATATTATTTGGGCCACAGGAAGAAAAAAAGATATCCTGCCATTTTGACAACATGGATGGAACTTGAAGTGAAATAAATCAGATAAAGACAAATACTGTCTTATATCACTTATCTGTGGAATCTAAAAAAATTAAACTCATAGAAATAGGGAGTAGAATGGTGGCTCCCAGAGGTTTGGGGGCAATAGGAAATCGAGAGATGTTGGCCAAAGAATACAAACTTCTGTTTCAAAATGAGTAAGTTCTGGGGGTCTAACGTATAGAATGGTGATTATAGTTAATAATACTGTATTACAGACCTGAAAGTTCCCAAGCAAGTAGATCTTCAATGCTCTCACCACAAAAAAAAGACATGTTTAATTATGTGACACAATGGCGTGTCAGCTAAGCTACTGTGGTAATCATTTTGCAGTATATAAGTATATGAAGTCAACCAAAAACCCTGTTGAGTGAGTAACTAGACTAGTACAGGGTTCTGGAGACTAGTGGGTTGGGAGCATGAAAAAAATGGTGTGGTGTAGGAACAACCTTAAACTGGAAAACTTAATGCACAAAAAATTAGCTCTGAATTGCTATTGAAGTCCATTTTACAGCAAAAGATAAGTTAACTTGAAAACTGATAGAAATGAATATATTCAAATTACCTCCCAGGTTTGTGTACATCTACCACAGAGCTAAAGGAATTAAGTTATAAGATTTATTGACACTCACTCTGTACCCAGTACTGTGATAAGCACTTTATGTCTACTATCTTATTTAATCATACTAAGATCCTTATGAAGCAGCTGTTACCATTTTATTTTACAGATAGAAAATCAAGAACTTCTTTCCAGCAAATACAAAAGAGTCATAAATATAAAAAATAGATACAGCCACCTGAGATCATATTTGTTTCCAACAAGCACAAAAGTCATAAACATCAAAAATAGATAGAGCGCTTAGTGCCAGAATGTGCTTCAGTGGTTGAAATAGAACTCTGAGTTGAAAATCTGTTTACATTCACATTTTATTTAAATTTATTTTTTAACTGCAAGGAAAGTCATCTGGGACTAATTTAAGTTCTTCGAGACCTAATGGTCTTGATAAGTCCATTTATCAAGTGTGTTTTGTGGAATAATTCAGACAAGCAAGTTTGGCAAGCAGTAATTATCACTCGGAGTACCAAAGACTGATAAAGTCTGGCTGCCACAGACTAGACTGGACACAGCATGGGAGAGTTGCTTTCCTATTGGGTTGTAAACTCTTGTTCTGTGAAGTCAGAGGCGACACAGCTATGCTACAGGGACCACAGGATGGACATCCCAGCTCCGAGTTGTGAATGTTTCCAAGTGTTCCCAAAGAAAATGGGCAGGATTTAGCTTTCCTATCTCAGAGTTTCTAGAAGCATTGTGACTTGCCCGCAAAGCCGAGTTTCTATGTATTTGAGAGTCACTTGACTCAATATTTACCTATGTCATTTCCCCCCTTCTTATAAGACACAGCAAGAAACAAAGTAGGTTTTAGTTTGGCCTTTAATAATTCTCAAATCGTGCATAAATGAAAAGTTCATCAAAGATCCATAGTTGCCATTGAAAAGTTCCTTCTTTTGTTTTTTCCTATGACTTCCCTACAAAACACTTTCCCCCCTCTTTTTATTTATTGAAAGAGAACTAAACTTTTGAGAGAAAATTTTGTTTTCCTTTAAATCCTAACAAACTGTGTCCTATACCTGATAACCAACAAGGTAAGGAAGGCAGCTGAGTTACTCCAAGAAACATTTTGTTCTTGATCTTGCCATTCAGTATCACAGGGTGTGATGAAAACTGGAACAAATATGGAAATCGCAGAGGTGCCAGAACATTACATTTAAAAAATGGAATTATTTGAGTCAATCTGGAATGTCTGGTTCTTTTGGTTTAGGCCTCATGGGTAGCATAGCGCTTCAAAAACAACTTGAATTGGCTACCAAGATTCCAGAAGGGTAACATAATCTTGTACCTTTGTGGAAAGATGCTTATCTTTGTCTACTGTTAGCAGAAAGAGGTTGGATTCTCCTACCTTTTTATGTTTCAAAATGAAAATTGTTCAAATAAGTTTCAAACTTGAAAGCAACTTGGAAACAAGTGTGGGAGGTGGGAATTTCTCAGGTATTTTTTCAGTTTGTGCTACTCTTAATTTGAAATAAATACCCCAGCATGAATCAAATCCTCTACAGCTACAGAAATATGAGTGTTGGGGGAGGCTCATCATTATCACTTTCCTTCATGTGATTTGGCAATTAAAGAAGAGGTCTCAAAGTTTAGCAATCCTGACTACAAGACTCAGACCTGCTGCAGAGACAGACACTCCTGTGAGACCCATGATCAGGCGGTAGCTCTACTCCCCTCCTGGAAAATACAGTTTAGAATCTGGGGACCTGCACCCCCTGGGAACCATGCTGTTACCTCCACAAAAGGCTGTGAACACAGGACAAGTCTCACATCTCCCCTGTAACCAGCACTCAAAGTTATAGGGGTGTGTCTGACCTCAGTAAAGCATTGGGGAAAACCAAAGGGAATTACAACATATAAAGGAAGGAATTTTAAGCTGTCATCTAATAAAGACGGGGGGGGAAGCCCTGTTGAGTTAAGGGGACACACCCGACTCCTGATCTTGTTGACTTATTGTCCCATAATGGGAATGAATCCCCACTGTGGGACTCTGTTGCTTCTTCCCATGGGCTGAGTCTAACTCCAGCTTCCTCTTTTCAATGCAGCTCACATCGCCATGCCTGGCCAACCCTGCCTAGAAGACTCCAATGGCTCACAGGAGTCCAGGGTCCAGCTCCCTTGAAGGCCTCACCTTCAGACATGGCTCTGCATTTTCCACTGGGAAAGTGTACACATAACACACACACACACACACACACACACACACACACACACACACACCTTCTCCCTCCATACCATTATCACATAGAAAAAAGACAACAGTGATACAATTTTCTTGTCCAATACAGGGCTTTTCAACCTTTAATGTGCATGTAAATCACCTGGAGTGGGGGCTAAAACTGTACTTTTTAAAAAATATATATATATATATTTACTATAGGCCTGATGCTCGAATTCATGCAAGTAGCTCAGCCCTCGCAGCCCCTCATAGCCTCGGCCAGCCCTCGCAGCCCTCGCTTCGTCCAGAAGGTTAGCCAGACAGTCATTCTGCTGTTCAGTCTAATTGGCATATTAGCTCTTTATTATATAGGATTGATTTCAGAGAGGAAGAGAGAGGGAGAGAGAAATAGAAACATCAATGATGAGAGAGAATCATTGACTGGCTGCCTCCTACATGCCCTCTACTGGGGATCGAGCCCACAACCTGGACATATGCCCTGACCAGGAATCGAACTGTAAACCTCCTGGTTCCTAGTCAACACGCAACCACTGAGCTTCACCAGCCGGGCTGAAACTGTATTTCTAACAAGCTTGTAGGTAATCCTGCTGCAACATGTCCCACATGCGGAATAGCAAGGATATAATTAATATACAACCCATAGTCAACTTTATTCAGTTGCCTCAAAATATCTTTGACAGTTCTTATTCTTTTCCAATGCAGGATCCAGTCAGGAACCACTGCATTACATTCCATCTTGTCCCTTTAGGCAGAGGTTGTGAGCTTTTTATTGACTTCTCACTTAGTTACACAAAGACCCAGTGAAAGTGTTACTTCCCCCCAAGAGACCCTCTCCATTAAATATTTGAACAAGGACCACACTCCTCACAATCTCAGTAAAGAGAGATTGATGTCTTGTCCAGTTACATCTGGAAGGAAGCACCTGGAGATGACACTGTAATAAGTAGGTTCTATTATGTGTGGTTTTTTTCTGCAAACACACATAATGACCTGGACTTTCTGAGGCAAGTGCAAGGATATGGTGCCTAAGTCAGAATAGCAGCACAACGTTCAAACACAGCTGCAAGAGTTGTACCGCCCTCAGTCCCAGACTTAAAGATCTTATTCATTCTCTCCAGAGAACATTAGAGTCCAATGCTACATATAAGCATGGTAACACCCAGTGGGTGTTCAAACTTCACTTCCGACTTTGCAGAGCTTACAGTTTGGACCATTTTAATCCCTCCTACAGTAACTCTCCCAAGGGCTCAGGCAGGATGGGCCCTGGGAACATGCAACTGTGCAAATCCCACTACAATGTCCAGTGTGGGCTGTACAATCTCCCTCTCTCAGTGTGACCATCATCACTCAGTGCAACCATCATCTCTGCTTTCTCTTCCCAGTGGCCTCTGCTAAAATGCACATATTGCCTAGAAGGGGGGATGATGGCCTAATTCTTCTGTTTAGCTGGCTAGCAAAGACTAAACCCTGAAAAATCAAGAAACGGGATAGTTTATTTTTCAAGTTGCTGCGAGAGAAGGATTATGTGACTTCATAAAGACTCTTCTATATAGGAGGAGTGCAGAGGCAGGGAACCTAGATAAACTAGAAGCACGGTAGATCATCTGCACCTGGGATTAGAGTAAGCATCTCAAGAAAGGAGGCATTGAAAGGAGCCCAAGAAGTTTCTTGTTCACCAGCCTCACACTTTGTCCTCAGGTCAACACACCATGCTCCCAGGCAGCACAGGAGTTATTTCATGGAATGGAAAAGAATCCATCATTAGAAGGTTGTAGAGAGAGAACCCCTCCCCTAATATGGCATTCCCATACAACATCGTTATAGAAGAATGTTAGTCTCTGCTTGAGCATTCCCTCTGTGACGTCTACAATATGCCCTTACAGAATACATAATACTAATAAGCTAGTGGTTATTGAGTGCATTCAACACGGGCATCATTCTAATGGCTTTCCACACATTCATTCAGTCTTTTAATATGCACAACAGCCCCAAATTGGTGATTCTATTACAATTCCCGTTCTACGGGTGAGGCACTGTGAGATTTAGTAACTGGACCAGATGACACATGTCTAAATTGGCCCCAAGAAGTGGGATTCCAAGACCAATGACTTTAACCACTTCTCTAAACGGCCTCCCAAAAAGACTTGCTTCCTTGTGGAAGTTTAAATCCTAAAATATGCAGCACATATATACTCACTCAACTCACAATTTTTAAATTCATAATGCAAGATTGTGCCTTGCTTTTCCTACTTTCTATATTTTACTTGTGGTAGGTTCAGCACAGATGCCAGGGAAAGTCTTGTGCCAGAGAGGAAAGATAAACCTTCTATAATTCACCCATGACAGGAAGCTTCCCAAGGCTGCAGGGGGAATGTGAGAAGGGATTTTGAGGGGAGGAGAGGGGGGGAGAAGGAAAGAAAAAATGGCTAAATACTACCTCTGAGATAGATGGTGACTTCAAATTGATAAACTTTTCCCCAACCTTTCCATTTTGGTGTCGAATAGACATCTCCAACTTAATTCCAAACCAAAATACTTGATTTCCACCACCACTCTCCAAACCTGCTCTCACCCACCTTATTAAATCATACCACTGGTCACCTAGTTTCTTATGTCAACATAGGAGTCATCCTAGATTTCTCTCTCTCTAACATTCACAGCAGTTCCACTGGCAAGTCCTATTGGTTGTACCTTCTAAAGATATCCAACATCCAACCATTTCTCACCATCCTTCCATCCCGATCACCTCTTTAGTCTAGGTCCCCTTCATCTCCTGCCTGGATTACTGCACAAGCCTCCCATCTGGTATACCTTCTTCTACTCTTGCGCCCCTAAAGACTCTGATCCACTTGGCAGCAGTGATCTTTAAAAAACATAAGTCTCATCCTTTTTCTTCATGCTCAGGACCCTCTAATGGCTTCTCATGAAACTTACAATAAAATTAAAAATTTTCATAATTGTCAACAATGTAGGTGCTATGTGATCTGGTCCCTGACCACCTCTCCAAGATCATCTTCCACCACTTTCCCCTTGCTCATTTTACTCTAGTTACATAGTCTTCTTGCTGTTCCTAAAATGCCCTAAGTTTATTCCCCTTTGCATTTGCTAGAGTGCTTAAATTGCTTTTCCTTGTTCCAAAATCTTTGTAGGGCTCAGTCCCCGATTCCATTCAAATATCACCTCCTCAGAGATGACTTCTCTGGGCATACTTTCTAAAATAGCTGTTTGACACTACTTCTAACCATCACTCTTTATCTCTTTAACCTGCTTTATTTTTCTTTGTAGCACTTATCACTCCTGAAATAATATTTTGTATTAATTGCTTACTCATTTCTAACTTATCCCTTTACATTATAAATTTTGTGAGAGCAGGGATCTTGTCATATTCACAGTTGTTTCCCCAGTGCCTGGCACATTGTAAGTGCTCAATTAATATAATTTACTTTATAAATATATTCTAAAAGCCCAAAATGTGTTTTTAGATTTTCCTTCTTGCTGATATCAAGATCCATATTTCTCACTGTTTGTGACATTTATATTCCAAAGGAAACTCAAACTCAGCATGTTGAAAGCTGAGCTCATTATTACTTCCCACCTCTTCCCCAAGCTGTCATACCCAAGCATAATTAACAGCACTAGTCTTCACCCAGGCCCCCAAGACATAAATCCAGGCATCATTCTGATTTCACCCTCCCCCTCACCCCTAATCTATTACCAAATTCTGTCATTTCTACTTGTATCAGAATTGCTCTTAGTTACAGACAACAGAAGCTACTCCAGCTATTTTAAGGAAGGAAAAATTATTAGGTAGCACTCAGAATCTTCAAGGGAGCCCAAAAGCCCAACTTGGAGGGTCTTCAGACAAGAACATTGCCCAAGTCACCCTGCCAAGCTGTCCAGTGGAAATACTGCTGCCGCCACTGCTGGTACAAGTCTTTGGATCGCAACAAACACCGGGGTGGAAAGCGACTGCTAGGACCACTGTTTCCCAAGACTCAGTATCCCACGGCCATCCTTGTCAGAATGGACTTCCTGTGCTAGTTCCTTCTTCACATTCTCATTTCTAAAACAAAGACCTGATGGACATCTGAGGGGTAGAGCCCAGATCACATTCCTGCTCCCCATCTGACCAGGAGGCTGGGAAAGCGTGGTTGTGGCTTTCTCTTTGAGGAGGTGGACTCAGAGTTAGGAAATTCCCCAACCATAGGAAGGGTGTTCCAGAAACTCAGGACAGCCACAGGCATCACCCACGGCGGTTTACTCTATCTGCTATTGCCCAAGTGCGCCTATCGCCACTGACTCAGCTCAAGTCTTCATAGTTTGTGGTCTTGACTAATGTGATAATCTCCCTTCCTCTTTTCTCAACTCCACACACATGCTAGAGCAATATATCTAAAATCTTACCGCGTCACTTCCTTATGTACCGTCCATTATTAAAAAACAAACAAAAAGGCCATCAAAGCCTCTCATTGACTAAAAATGAAGTCTGAATCCTCTGGTTGGCATCTAGAGCTTCTTGGGACATGGTCCTTTCCAAGAGCCTCTCCTCACTCGGGATCCTGTACTTCTTCTCCACCAAACTCTTTGCCCTTCTCCAAACACTGACTGTTCTCTCCTGCTTCTTTCCCTTGTACATTCCTGTTCCTTGGAATGGCTGACTCCCCAACAAACTCTTGCTCATCCTTCAAAGCTCATCTCAAGCATCACTCCCTCTCTGCATCTACCCTGATCCCTCATTCAGGACAAGACACTGTCCACTTGGCTCTGCCTTGACCCCTACCTCCATCTGTACTTATTCTATTATTTTGTAATTGTTTGCTTGTGTATCTATCTCCATGACAGGATGGAGCTCCACTGTGAGTTCCTTGAAGGCAGAAACCATCGCCTTATTTTTGTATCCCTAACAAGGCTGGCTCATGGCAGAAATGAATGAGTATGTGGAAGAAAGAATAAAGAAATGAAAGTGTGAAGCTGACTATTTTACTCTACAGTTAGAACCACTCTCTACCCTGCACAGCCAGACTTTCCTTACCTTTTGAAGTTATTATTATCTTACTTATTTCATTCTGCTTGAAATACAACTGCTTCTTTCCATGAATTCAGAGACAGTAAGCTCTCGAAAGCAGGAAGTCATATCTTTTTTCACTCCTATGTCTGCCTATTTGTACTAGTTTCCTAGGGTTGACAAAATAAAATCATAGAAACTGGTGGCTTAAACCACAGAAATGCCCTGTGTCTCAGTTCTGGAGGCTGGAAGTCTGAGGTCAAGGTGCGGGCAGAGCCATGCTCCCTCCGAAGACACTAAGGGAGGGGAGGGTGTGCTCCTGCCTCTCTCCTCGCTCCTGGTAGTTTCTTGGCTTGTGACAGCAGAACTCTAATCTTCACATGGAGTTCTCCCGTGTGCCTGGTCTCGGTGTCCAAATTTATCTTCCATAAAGACAGTCACTTTGGATTAGGGCCCACCCTAATGACTTCATCTTAACTTGATCATCTGCAAAGACCCTATTTCCAAATAAGGCCACATTCACAGAGACGGGGGGGGGGGGGTGTTAGGGCTTCAACATATCTTGGGGAGGGGGGGCGAGGGAGGGAAGCACAATTTAACCCATAAATATCCCATGTCCAGCAAAGAGTCTTACAGTTATCAGGTGCTCAATTAAGGTTTGTTAAAGACTTTGAGGGCCCCTAGTGAGACCTGGCTTCTAGCCAGTGTGTTTAAGACCCTCCACCCACAGACAGGGATGAGGTGAGTGAGGGTTGTCTGGTGGACGCATCATTCTCTGCTAAATCTCTGCAGGGCTGGTGGGTGGAGAGGGGTTGTAGTGAATACAGGTTATCTTCTCTTCGAAAACAGCATTTTCTCCCAGGAAGGTTATAATGCCCTTGGGCTCATCTGTAGATAAGAAGAAAGGGATTGGGGCTGGCTGTTTGTATGGCAGTGGTGTTGGGCCAAGAGGTTGTAAACATGCCATCCTGTGGAATGTGTCTGCCTGCTTAGCTTGGCAGATTCCTCAAGGACTGGATGAGCTCCAGCCAATGTCCGAGGAGTCTCTGCCTCCTTACTTGGGGCCCAAGAGAATCTGTCCTGCTGTCCAGAGTCCACTCCTCTGTGCCTTCTTATCCTGCCCTCAGTACTGGCCTCAGGGAAGAGTTCTTTTATTCTGTTTTTTAAATTTAGACACCTATCTTAGAGGCCTGGTACTTTCTGCATCTCATGTCATTCGATCTTTACCATAGTACCGTGAAGCAGGGTTCTCATTTAATTGCAGAACACATCATATATAAAATGAACAAATTTTATCTGTAGAACTTTAAAAATAGTAATGAAATTGGTAATCACTGCCCAGGATAAGAAACAGAACATTACCAGTATCTTAGAGGCTTCTGTGGACCTCTCTCCAATTATATTGTCCTTCTTCCCTGCAAAAGAAACATCTGAATTTTATTAATAATACCCCTGCTTTTCTTTATAGTTTGCCAACTATGTGTATGCATCTCTTAGAATATAATACTTAGCTTTGCCAATTTTTGTTCTTTCTATAAATGAAATCATATATAAATGGAATCATACAACTTATT